>NW_016810602.1:1938722-2006736 GCF_001698545.2 Rhinopithecus bieti | reverse complement strand
TTTTCTTGGAGGTGAGGGAGTCTTGCTCTGTCGCCCAGGCTGGAATGCAATGGCGTGATCTTGGCTCACTGCAACCTCCACCTCCCTGGTTCAAGCAATTCTCCTGCCTCAGCCTCCTGAGTAGCTGGGATTACAGGCGCGTGCCACCACGTCCAGCTAAATTTTGTATTTTCAGTAGAGACGGGGTTTCACTATGTTAGTCATTTAAAGTTTTTTAGTATATTCAGAGTAGTGCAACCATCAGAATATTTTACAAGATTTGTATCACTCCTAAAAAGAACCCTGAACCTGCAAGCAGTCACTCCCTATTTCTTCCAACTTTCCTCAATCCCCACTCCAGCCCCAGGAAACCAGGAATCTATACTTTCTCCCCATATGGATTTGCCTATTCTGGATAGTTCATATAAATGAAAGTATACAATAGTTGGTCCTTTGTGACCAGCTTCTTTCACTTACTATAATGTTTTCAGGGTATATCCATGCATCAATACTTCATTCCTTTTTATGGCTGAATAATATTCCACTGTACAGATACACCACATTTTGTTTATTCATTCATCAGTTGATGAACATTTAGGTTGTTTTTCTTTTTTTTTTTTGAAACAGAGTCTTGCCTTGTCATCCAGGCTAGAGTGCAGTGGCATGATCATAGCTCACTGCAGCCTTGACCTGGGCTCAAGCTATTCTGCTGCCTCAGCCTCCCAAGTAGCTGGGACTGCAGGAAGGCACCACAACACCCAACTAATTAAAAAAAAAATTTTTTTTTTCTTGTAGAGGTGGGGTGGGGTAATGCTATGTTGACTAGGCTGGTCTCCAACTCCTGGGCTCCAGTGATCATCCCATCTTGGCTTCCCAAAGTGATGGGATTACAGGTGTGAGCCACTACTCCTGGCCTGGTTGTTTCTACTTTTTGGTTTTTATGTATTATCCATGAATTAATATTGCCATGAACAGTGTGTACAACTTCTTATATGAACAGGTGTTTTCATTTCTCCTAGGTATATAGCTAGGAGTGAAATTGTGGAGTCAAATAGTAAATCCATGTTTAACTTTTTGAATTGTGCCACTGCACTCCAGTCGGAGTGACACAGTGAGGTCCTGTCTCAAACAAAAACAAAAAACTTTGAGAAACAGCCAGACTGTTTTCCAAAGCAGCTGCACCACTTTACATTTCTGCCAGCAGTGCAAGCGGGTTTCAATTTCTCCACATCCTGGCCAACATTTATTATTACCTGCCTTTGATTATCGGCATCCCAGTGGGTGTGAAATGGTATTTCACTATGTTTTTAATTTGCATTTTCCTTGGGCATCTTTTCTCATGCTTATTGGCCATTTGTATGGTTTCTTCGGAGAAATGTATATTCAGATCCTTTGTCTGTTTTTAAACTGGGTTATTTGCCTTTATTAAATTATAGGAGTTCTTTGTGTATTTCAGTAAGTTTCTTATCAGATATATGAATTGCAAAAATTTTCCCCCATTCTTTGGGTTGTCTTTTCACTTTCTTAATGTCCTTTGATGCATAAAAGTTTTAAATTTTGGTGAGTCCAATTTATTTTTTTCCTTTGTTGCATGTGGCTCACATTTTTGAGAAATGTTGCTAAAATGCAAGTTGGAACTCTGGAAGCTTTGAGATCTCAGCTTGGTGGGGCTTTTCAGGTCACCTTTGAGGGGGATTTTCTCCATGTTTGAGGTTTCATTCCTCCATCCCAGCCAGGCATGGCTCCTCTGAGCCAGGAGCACAGAGCCCCAGGGAACCTTTACTGGGCTTATGTTCCCTCCCTCTCCTGAGGTCTGCCACAATAGAGCAGCTGAAATGACAGTCTGGAAATGTCCTTTATTATGAAAACTCAATGGCTTTTGTCTCTGGGATTTGAAATTTTCATGCAAGTATTGGCAGCCAAGAATTAGGAAGGATGAGGGGAAGAGATGAGGGAGTAAACCCTGCCACTGATTTCCACAGTGAGTGATCTCCATTTTCTGTTGTCTTGGTTTTCTCACCCATACAGTGGGAGAATACCTCCAACTCCTCATCTCGGCTGGGGTACTGTGAAAGTGAATTCACCTGTATTTGTTAGAACATCCTGAGATCTTGGATTAAAGGCATTGCTGAGGGAGAAGGTACTATTATAATAATAAATGATTTAATAGCAGGGTGAGGCCATTGCAACAAGAAGTGGTAGGAAGGAAGAGGCTCTGAGCTGTGGAGGGGCTGCAGCCTGGAGTCCCTGGCCCTGGACACAGGGTTTTATTCTCCGAGGTGAGACTGTGCAATTTCTCACAAACTCTTTAGGTTGTTTCAGCTGAATTCAGCATTGTTTTACTGAGTGCTTCCTATATGACTTCCACCACAGGGAGATTACAATCTTTTTAGGAAGTAGGTGGTATAAATTAAAACAATTATTCATAGAAACAATATAAGATATTATAATCAAGTGAATTGGGTATCAAAGTGGTCAGAAAGAAACTGGAAGCAGTGGTGGTTAAGAGAATTCCCTGTTATGACTTCCAGGTCTACCACTCACTAGCTGTGTGACTTTGCCTCAGTTTCCTTTTGTTACTGCAGTTGTTTTTGTAAAGCACTTAGAAGAACGGCTAATACATAGTAAGCACACTCATGGTGGACCCATCTAGGCACTTGCCCAACACTGCTTTTGCTGGTTATGTAATCTTTGCCAAGCTGCTCCTTGCCCCTAAGCCTCAGTGTTCTGTCTGTAAGATGGGGATTAGGACACCTCCTACCTCGCAAGGTGACTGTGAAGATCCAGGGACACAGTTTGTTAAGAGTGTAGCACAGGCCCTCAGCATGGTAAGCATTCACTAAAGGACAGTTATGACTGCCACTAATACTGTAACGTGTCCTGGCTAAGGAATGAAGGGTCGCTCACAAGTGGCTTAGTTAAGTCAGGGGGCTTCTTTGGAAGCTGGAATTTGAAGCGGACCGGAAAGCATTCGTAAGATTCAGGTAATCAGATAAGAAAGCAGAAACAAAAAAAGGTGAAAGCCTGAGGTTGGAAGGGGTGAGCACAAGTCCTGGAAGGCCAGAAGGGAGACTTGTCACTTTTCCCCTGGCCGGCGGGGGCTCGTGGGGCTCCAGCGTAAGTTGATCTATTTCCGAGCCCCTCTTCTGCAATCTCTGCTCTCACCTTCGCGGTCCACGAGTCTGGAGCTCTGCAAGCCTCCAACACACCCTCCCTCCCTAAGGAATGTGGGTCCGGCTTTCTGGGCCTGCCAGATCGAGCGCCTACCGCTTCCTCCGCAGTCAAGAGCCAGGACGCTGCCTTTACCCCACCCTCCGCCAGTATCCAGTTTCAAAGTCACCTGAAAGCCATTTCCTTCCGCGCCTGCCCCGCCTCTCCCCTCCCAGTAGATCACCTGGACCGTGCATTTGCCCAGAGCAGCATTTTGGGGCGGGCGCTTGTTTTGTTTTAAATGATACCTCTAGAAATCTTTTGCTGTACATCCCGATAACAAATATACCCCGTGGTTCTGATATCAGCGTCCCATTCCTCCTCCCAAGGAACTAGTGATAGCGTCTAAACAGTGGGCGTTGTTACTTTTCCGGGGCCCCACTCTGGGCTTCCCTCCTCCGGGCTTGTTGGGAACAGCATCGTTTCTTCAGGATCTTTATTGATGAATTATTATGGGTTTTTGGATTTATGCTGTTGCTCAAAATCCAATATGCCTGTATTGAATGTCTCTGTCCCACATCCTCACCCCTTGCCCCCCAGTTTCCAGGGTGTGTACCTTTCCATGCACACACGGTCATATACAGAGACATAAAGACAAACGGTTCTCTTTGTTTTATAAAAACGGGGTCCTCTATCACCCAGGCTTCTGTGTTTTATTTTTCCTATTTAACAGTTCCTTGTGGAGCTGCCTTCAAGTTATCTCCTTTATCTCTTTCCCGTCAGCTTCTCAGAGGTTTGGATTTACCACTGTAAAGCGTCACAGGGATCGAGTTATGGTGAGGAATTCAAGACATGCCTTTCTGACTTGGAAAAGCGGAGATGGCCAGCTCTGGTAGGATCAGGACCCCCAGATTCGATCCCAGCTGGTGACTCACTTGGGAAAGCCCCCAGCCCCCTTCGCAGGGCCCGGTGTTCCCTGTCCGTACAAGGGGTACGTTCTGGCCTGGACATGCGCTCTCGGGAGGCAGTGATAGCAGGTCGGTGACACCAGGGTGACCCCACCACATGCGTCTTGGTATCCTAGAGCATCTAGGCTGGCCGGGAGGGGCAGGCGGCCGGCGGGACCGACCATCCCGTGGTGTGCGCTCATTACCCTGCGGGCGTTAATCGTTAACCGCGCCCAGGCCCCGCCGCCGCCTCAGTCTTAACCCGGCTCTGGCTCGCCGCGCCGCGAAGGTTCCCCCAGCCCCCGCAGAGCCGCCAATGGCTGGACCGCAGCCGCGGGCCGGAGTCTCCACCCACAGGAAAAATTCCTGGCCCGCCCCTCCCTCGCTCCCTCGCTCCCTCGCGCCCTCGCGCCCTCCTGCCCTCCCGCCCTCCCGCTGCAGCTCCGGCTCCGCTCCCCGACTTCCTGCCGGGCGCTGGGAAGCCGCGCGCTGCCTGGGGTCCCCGGGGGACGCGCTAGCAACTGGCCGCGTCCTGGCCGGCTGAGGAGCTGGCGGTGGGCGGGAGCTGCCGGCGGCCTCGGCCCCTTCCGAGAGCGACTTTCAAACTCGCGCCCGAGTCGCTGCAGCACCTGGGCAGCCCCGCACGCGGTGCGTGTCCCGAGCCCGCGGGGCGGCGACCGCTCGGTGAGTGTACCCTGATTCTCCTCTCTCCCCTCTGTCTGCCTGCTTTCGGCGGAGCGGCGGTGCCCGCAGTCACGCTGGGGCCCCAGTCCCTTCGCGGCCCCCGTGTCAGCCCTCTGCAGGGTGAGGACCGGGGCCACAGAGGACCCGGGCCACCCTGCCGCAGAGTGCGCGAGCGCAGGAGGGTCGTGTGGGGAGACTTTTTCTGTCCTTTTTTCCCTCCACTCCGGAAACAAAAGGGGCAAAATGCGCCGGGCGGCGAGGGGCTCAGTTTGAAATCCAGGAAGCCCGCGAGGCCGCGCGCGCCCGATGGCTGGTGTTTGACTGGAGCTGTGGGCCGGGCGGGCGGACCCTTCTGCACTACGACCCGAGCCTCGGCTCCTGCCAGCCCGGGAGGAGCCTGCAGCCTGTTCCGGGTTGATGCCGCACGGTGCTCGCTGTTGGGAATCTCCGCTACCTGTCTGGGAGGGAGGAGAGTGGGGGCCAGAAGCGGGGAGCGGTAAACCCAGAGGCCACCGGCTGCCTCGACCTCGTCCACTCCTGAAGTCGTTTTGGTTCTTCGCACCCCCACACCCAGCCCTTTGGTTGGGAAAGCCAGGATAAGGCGTGCAAGCTTAAATTTTTAAGGGTTATTTAAATAGCTACTGACTCTTTGGGGCGCCTTTGGAACACAAAAGGAAGAACAGCGGGGGAAATGGAATGGTTGGAGGCTGGAGAGGTGTGGCTTTTGGGGAGGGTGGTGGTGGCGGTCGCGAAAGAGTTTGATCCTTGAGGTCACTCGCTAATCAGTTGGCAGATGTAGGTGCCTGCCCCTTGCTCTGGGGCACCCAGCAGGAGACCCACACTGCATTTACCTTACAGGAAATCCTGGACTGGGGGTTCCCAGAGTCTCCCCAGCCGTGCCTCTGCACGCAGCCCAGTCACATGGCCCTTGCTCAAGAAATAATAAGCAGGGAGGGTAATGACAGTCCCGGGCTGGGGAGGGGCTCCCAACTGAGTACATCGGCAGCCTAGCCTTAAGCAATGTGGCTCTCCAGGCCCCCTTTGTTGGACAGGGATGGGATCCTGAGAGATTAAGCCCCAACTGTTCCCCAGGAGGAAACCTAGGGAGTGAGAACCAAAAGTGTACGTTTATCTCTGTGTTATTCATCTCTCCCCTGTGGTTCCAGGCTGATCCCCTGGATGCAATGACCTCCCCTCCCCTTTGTCCCCCACTCCTTCCCCACTCCCCTGCTCTCCCCCACTCCCTTCCTGGAAGATGGGGCAACCCATTGGCTCCCTGGGTAATCAGCCCTGGGGATGGGGCAGGGAGTTGGGGTAAGAGGTACCCCCAGGCCAAGTCCTAGCTGCTGAGGGAGTGATTTGTTGAAGAGCTGCTTTGGCGTCTTTTCTACTGCCTTCTATTAGAAGCGGCATGGCAGGGAAAGTGGAAAGAGCGCTGGCCTGGTAGTGGAAGATTGATAGAGTTGACTGGGAGTCACTTGGGCTGGAAGGCCCCTTGGATTAGCCTACTCCATTTACTGGTGAAGGCAGCAGAGCCCAGAGGGGTGAGGTGATTTCAGCCTGGGACCCTATTGGACAAGTAGAAACCAGAGCTCAGTTGTCCTCATCATCTGATCTGTGTTTTTTCCAACATGATCTGGCTAATTCACTTGTCTTTTCTGACTCAGTTTCCACATGAATAAAGTGGGATTACTTGCCTGCTCTTCCTCATAGGAGCTGTGGGGAGGATCAAAGGAAGCCTCTATTGTGGAAAGTGCTCCATAAACTCCTGTTAAAACTAAAGGGCTCACAGTGGCTGGGGAGGGAGTCTCCTAGGGGTTTTACAATTTGCTGGCTATGTCCCACGTGTGTGCCACAAGGAGCTGTTAGATACCAGGAGCCATTAGTGGATGTTTAAAACACCCTGGTCTTAATATCTCAGCTCCAGAGTAAACATTTGCCTTACCAAATCTGCAGCTATCCCAGGGTCACTGTTTACGCCGGAAGAGGCCAAAGGCCACGGCCAGCGGGATGACCAGGGCCGGAGGGGGAAGGCGCCTGTGTTGCAGAGGTATGCCTTGCCCCTTCTCTTCTCCCAGCTCCCAGAACCTTGTGAAGGCTCCAGCTGTAAGCCGGGGGTGCTGGCACAAGCACAGGCCGCCCTGGCGTTGGAGGGTTAAAAGTGAAGCCCTCTGGCTATTCTCTGTTGTGTTGGGGGTTGCAGGGACTCTGGAGGCTGTTGCTTTTGCAGCTGCACTGAGGGCTGTCTTCAGCTCCTCATCTGTGCCCCCTCCCCCATCTCAGGCCGCCCCTCTGGCCCAGGCCACTGCTCTGTCCCGCCTCTCTGGCCAGCTGCAAGTCCACAGGCCTTTGTTCTGTGGCTGTAAACCCGCCCTACTCCACCCTCCCTCCCCAGCAGAAGCCCTCCAGCTGGGGCCCTGGCAGCTGGAAATCACAACTGCCAGGGGGAAGGGGCTACTGGAGCCCCCAGTGGACCTGGCAGACCCTCATTTCCTCTTGTTAAGCTCATCTGGGCCCCCCAGCTCACCTCTGGCCAGATTCCCACACCATCTGTTCTCATCTCTCCTCTCTTCCTCTGAATGAACGGATCACCTTTTTTCCCCAATACTCATGACCCTTACTTCTATTTTAAAATACTCCATTCATTTAACAGTTAAGGAGTTAGCACCTGCTATGTATGAATGCTAGATGCAGAAGACACAGCAGTGAAGAAAATATGCAATAATTATTGACCTCATGGAGCTGACTTTAGCAAAAGTGACAATAAACAAGATTGAAATAGCAAGTGTGTTAGTGATAAACAGAAATAAAAAATATTATAGGGAAGGTAGGTGTGAATTGTCATGGAAGGGATGAGGTGACAGTTTAGATAGGGTGGCCAAGGAGGCTTCCAGGAGGAAGGTACTTTTGAGGTGATGCCTGAAGGAGGTATTTTCCTTAATCTCTGCCTTCTCTTCCTTGAAGGCCAGTTCATCCCACTGTGGCATCGAGGAACAGGGTTTGGAGTTGGACACACCTTGGTTTCAAATCCCTGACTTGACAGCTCACCAGCCCTGTGGCCTTTGATGTGGTGCTCAATTCCTTTGAGCTGTGTTTCTCACCTAACATGGAATTAGTCATCATGCTTACCACATGCGGCATCGTGGCAATGTACAGTGAGGTAGCATATGTTGACTGCTTAGTAAAGACTATAGAGAGAGGTTCAATAAATTATTTCTCCAACCAGATTCTTCAGGGGTAGCATGAGATGTTTAATGTCATTGCTAAGGATTGTAGGTGCAAAGCTTTTCATTTTAGGTATTGGGCAGGAGTGGGGAATTAGAGGGAGGGTAAAATAGAAAACCTTGGCAAAAACTTTCTAGTTAGGGAGCCTTTCCTGCCCTACCCTAGATTGTAGATGGCTGAGGACGTGGGACACCCAGGTATGTGTTATGCCCACCCCCACCACTGCATCCTACAGATAGGATGACAGGGATAGCCCTGATCAACCCCCTCTTCCTCGGAATTCCCCCTGCTTCCAGCCAGACTCAATGAATCACACCTTCTCCCTGACCTCCCTATTCTGCCTCACTGCTGGGAAGGCTGTCCACCCCTCCCCCAGCCTCCAGTAGGTAAATTATGCCTGGCAGTTGGATGCAGAGGGGGGCGGGGACAAGGGGTAGGGAAAGTGAGGGAGGGGGCAGATGGCAAGTAGAGCTGTCCTAGGAAAGCCCAGAAAGGTGGCAGGAGGATTCTGGTGGAGGCTCTGAGACGGCTTGGAAGACTTTCAATAAGGGTTTGCCATGGACCAGAATTTAAAGTAATAGAGTGACAGACACAGTGAGAGCTCAGGGTTGGCTGCCTAGCTCCCAGCCGCTTCTACACAACTGATCTGCTGAGTCTCCGCCACCCTCTGCTGGAACCACGGGCCTACAAATGGAGGGGTGTAATCTAAAGTACCGCTGTCAAAGTTTGTGGTGAGTGGCTTCCTGGGACCCTGCCCTAGTTCAGGAAGTGAGGGATGGGCAGTGGAGGGTGAGGCCTAGGGAAGTGGTCATGGCCAGTTCCACCCCCTGCCCCACCCCCAAGTGTGTTGCTGCACACTCGGCAGCCAGGCAGGCCCTGTGATGAAGGAACTTCCTGGGCCTGCCAATTGGTGCCTGGAGATGGGTAAAAGCTAGATGATCTGATATCAGAGGAAGTTGCAAAGAGGACCCTGAACAGCCCCAAGCATGTTAGTGTTGGGTGACCTGAAGTCAGGAGAAAGAAAACTGGACAACGTGGACTAAACTGATCAGCAGGTGGCCCATCTAGAGCCACTGGTAGCCCCTCTGTCAGCTGCCTGGGGATAAAGGTTGGCCATGCTAACTGGGTTGCTATCTGGGGGACAGAAACGGTGCTGGACTCATTTTTGTGCCCCGATAGCGTTGAGAATGGTACAAAGTGTGATCAACAGGGAGTGATGGGCTTGGGCTGGGGTCCCACCCTGATATTCTGGGCTTGTGGTCTCATCTGCTGCAGCTTTTGTTCCATGGGATTAGGGAGAAGAAAGTAGTGGTAGGGTCCAGTCCAGCCCTGGGTGGGCTGTTGCCATCTGGGAATGCAAGCGCTAGGGAGAATAAGACTTTATACCGTTCTCGCGTCTGGCCTTTGGGGAGGGAGCCCTATCCAAAGCTCAAGGAATGGATTTTTAAGGACTTGCACTGTCTTTCATGCTGAGCAGACTTGGGCTGAACACAACCTGAATAGGGTTCTTGTGGGCACAGCGGTAGCTGTGCATGCAGCCTTTTGTGAAACACAGTTTGAGGGTCCTAGAAGCTGATCTGATTATTGCCAGAATCTGGGCTGGGACTGGAAGAGAAAGATGCAGGAGGAATGAGGTCTATTTTACCTTGGGAACAGGGTCCCAAGAGGAGAGATGGGTTCCACAGATGCCGGAAGCTCTTAAAAACTCAAATCCTTTACTTCCCAGGCTGTGAGACTCTGTGTGTGTGTGTGTGTGTGTGTGTGTGTGTGTGTGTGTGTGTGTGTGTGTAGTATTTATTGGAAAGGAACCAGTCTTCTCATGCAGCTTCTATTCCTCCAGTTCATTGCTACATCCCCAGTGCCTGTTGTACAGTAGGATTCCAATAAGTGTTTGTCTAATAAGTAAGTAAAACCCTACTGTGTGACAAGACCTTAGGAATTAAGGAAATGCTCACACTCTTTATGAATGTTCTGTTCCTGACAAAGAATGTCCATAAGATTCTAAGAAGTTAACCTGTAGTCAGCTGTTCTGACAGTGGGGCAGGAAACCCTGTATTCCTGCAGCATGTAAGAAGGAGACCTACAGTCATTGGGACCTGTCTTCAAAAGCTTGCTACACATTTTGCTTCCATGCAAGGTGGCCCCAAAGTGGACAGCTGGGTGTACTTATAGCGTTGGATATAGTTCTTCCCATAATATGTTCCACAGTATCCAATAACAACTCTCCTACCCTAAACTTTTATTTGCAACTCAGCCACCCAGCGCCCTTGCTTATTTGCATGTAGCCAAGAAGTCAAGGACTCAAGTTCCTACATTTTTATTCATACCAGCCTTCTCAGACCCTGTTTAACTTACACATTTAAGCTGTGTCATGCTATGTTCAAGCTTGGAAGAAGCAGCAAATGAAGCAGGATAAAGGCCAGGCGCGGTGGCTCATGCCTGTAATCTCAGCACTTTGAGAGGCCAAGGCCGGTGGATTACCTGAGTTTGGGAGTTTGAGACCAGCCTGGCCAGCATGGTGAAACCCCGTCTCTATTAAAAATACAAAAATTAGATGGGTGTGGTGGTGGGCACCCGTAATCCCAGCTACTCAGGAGGCTTGAACCCAGGATGTGGAGGTTGCAGTGAGCCGAGATTGCGCCATTGCACTTCAGCCTGGGCGGCAAGAGTGGAACTCCGTCTCAAAAAAAAAAAAAAAAAAAAAAAAAAAAAACGAAAGAGGATAAAGAAACCAGCATTGAGGGTGAAAAAAATGACTACAGTGCAAAGTTGGCAGTGAGAGCAGACTGAGATAAAAACTCCAGGAAAAGCAAGTGCTAGCAGAAGTGCCAGAGATCTTTTTTTTTTTTTGGAGGGAGAGGGTGTGGAGGGAATGATTTGGCACTCCTTGGGTCTCGGGATCATCAGTTTGATAATTTATGCTTTGCTGGTAATTGTGACCCAGAGTCATCAAGAAAAGGTTAAATTGTATTCCCTTGACTCTGTTTAGGAAGGCAGGGGAGTGTATAACATATTTTCAAAAGATTCTCAGTCAGGTTGGCAAAAATTTTAAGTGTTGTTACTTAGGTAATAATATCACTGATCCTTTCAACAAGGCCAAGTAGGTGGTTTACCCCCTTCCCCTACCCCCAAATGAGGAAACCGAGTCCCCACGAGTTGGGTAACTTGCTCAGGATCGCTCAGCTAATACTTGGCAGGGATGGGGTTTGAACTTTTGGAGCACGCTCTTAGCCCTAGCCCACACTGTTTTGAAACTCTGCGCGCTCTTGCAAATGCTGCTTTTTGGATGCCCTCTCTCCACAGGGGTTCCAGCTGGCCAAGGTTTGCCTGTGTTACAGTAGAGCCTGAATGGGTCCAATCTTAATTCAGCTCCACCAAGTAGATTGCCAGTTATCCCAAAGGGTGTTTGCCTCAGTTAAAACAAGAGTGCTTTTAATGCATTTACATTGTAAGCACCTACCTGGGTGTCACACAGCACTTTCTGAAGCCAGAAAATGACAGGGAGGAGTTGCAATTTCAAGCATCCCAGGGCTCTTTCCATCTGGAGATTTGTTCCTTTGTTTGGGTCTGGATACTGGCAAACGATGCTGTGCTGTGCAGCCTTGGTGCCTGTTGTTCCAGCTGGTCTCCAGGGTGGCTGGGGCCCATGCCAGCATAGGAGCCCCTACCCCAACCCCATGTTCTCACCATCTAGATCTGGCAAGTATTGATTTTCTTTTTCTTTTTGTCGAGACAGGGTCTCATTGTCTCACCCAGGCTGGAGTACGGTGGCACGATCATGCGTCACTGCAGCCTAGACTTCCCATGCTCAAGCAATCCTCCCACCTCAGCCTCCTGAGTAGCTGGGAACATAGGCGCTGCCATCACACTCAGCTAATTTTTTTTTTTTTTTTTTTTAATTTTGGTAGAGACAGGAGCTCACTATGTGGCCCAGCCTGGTCTTGAACTCCTGGGCTCAAGAGATCCTCCCGCCTAAACCTCCCAAAGTGGGATTCCAGGCATGAGCCACCACACCCGACCTTCTTCTAAAATTAACTTCTGCTTCCCACACGTACTTTTTAAATTCATCTGGAATGTATTTTTGTGTGTGTGACACTGGTTCATATACAACCCCGTGAGGAGCTTAACAAACATACTGCTCTCTGAGTCTCACCCCAGATTGGACCAATAAAATAAAACTATCTTGGGGGTAGGGCCCAGGCATGGTTGTGAAATGCCCCAGGTGACTTTTCTGTATAGCCATGGTTGAAAACCACTCAACCTTGTAAGATGGAGCTGATTTTATTTTTTCCAGAGGAATAGCCAGTTTTTCCGGCACTGGTTATTTCATAGTCTGTACTATTTCCTACTGACTGGTTTCTTTTTATGATATTTATTATTTATTTATATATTTGTTTTTTAATTTATAGCTTTGTCGAGATGTATTTCACGTATTTTAAAATTTGCCCACGTAAGGTGTATAGTTCATTGGTTTTTAGTATATTCAGTGTTGTACAATTATCACCACTATCTAAGTTTAAAACATTTTTAGAAGTCCAGTGCGCTGTCCATTGTGCCACAGAGCCATACTAAGTTTATTTTTTTAATTTTTTTTTGAGACAGAGTCTCGCCCTGTCACCCAGCCTGGAGTGCAGTGGCGGGATCTCAGCTCACTGCAAGCTCCGCCTCTCGGGTTTACGCCATTCTCCTGCCGCAGCCTCCCTAGTATCCTGGACTACAGGCGCCCGCCACCTCGCCTGGCTAGTTTTTTTTTTTGTATTTTTTAATAGAGACAGGGTTTCACCGTGTTAGCCAGGATGGTCTCGATCTCCTGACCTCGTGATCCGCTCGTCTCGGCCTCCCAAAGTGCTGGGATTACAGGCTTGAGCCACCGCGCCCGGCCCATATTAAGTTTAAAACATTTTTATCACCCCCAAAAGAA
This sequence comes from Rhinopithecus bieti, assembly GCF_001698545.2. Lineage (NCBI taxonomy): Eukaryota > Metazoa > Chordata > Mammalia > Primates > Cercopithecidae > Rhinopithecus > Rhinopithecus bieti. The sequence continues at coordinate 1,993,830 of NW_016810602.1, read as the reverse complement.
ACCCTGTGCCCGTTAGCAGTAATTTCCCATATTCCCCTTCCCCCAGTCCTAGGCAACCACTAATATGCTTTCTGGCTCCAAACTTGTCTACTCTGGACATTTCATATAAATGGAATCATACAATATGTAATCTTTTGTGACTTTTTTCATTTAGCCTGATGTTTTCAAGGTTCACCCATTTGTAGCATGCATCAGTACTTCATTCTTTTTTCCTGCTGAATAATATTCCTTTGCATGGGTGTCATACATTTTGTTTATCTGTTCATCAGCTGATGTTCTGTTGAGTTGTTTCCACTCTTTGGCTATTATGAATACTGCTGATATGAACATTGATGTACAAGTTTTGTGTGGACATATGTTTTTGGTTCTCTAAGGTGTATATGTAGCATTAGAATTGCTGGGTGATAAGGTAACTCTATGTTTAACTTTTTTGAGGAACTGTTAAGTTGTTTTCCAAATAGGCTTAACTATTTTACATTCCCACCAGCAATGTACAACAGTTCTGATTTCTCCAGATCCTTACCGACACTTGTTATTGTCCATCATTTTGATTTCAGCCATCCTAGTGGGTATGAAGTAGTATTAATTATGGTTCCAGGGGCATTTCCCAAAGTCAGTGATGTTGAATACCTTTGCATGTGTTTATTGGGCATGTGTATAGTGCCTTTGGAGAAATATCTTCAGATCCCTTGCCCATTTTTAAATTGAATTCTCTTTTTATTATTGAGTTGTAAGGGTTCTTTATATATTCTGGATATAAGTTCATTGTCAAGTATACAATTTACAGATATTTTCTCACATTCTGTGATTTGTCTTTTCATTTTCTTGGTAGTATGCCGTGAAACACAAAAGTTTAAAATTTTGATGATGAAGTACGATTTATTTTTTCTTTTGTTGCTAGTGCTTTTGGTGTTGTACCTAAGAAACCATTGCTCACTTAGGTTCATAAAGATTTACTCCTATCTTTTCTTCTAAGCGTTTCATAGTTTTAGCTCTTACATTTAGGTCTATGACCCATTTTGACTTTTTTGTATATGGTTTGAAATAGGTGTCCAGATTCATTCTTTTGCATGTGAGGATCCAGTTGTCCTGGCACCTTTTGTTGAAAAGACTATTCTTTCCCTATTGAATTGTCTTGGCACCCTTGTTGATCAATTGCCAATAAATGTGTTGTTTTGTTTCTGTAATCTCAATTCTCTTTCATTGATATATGTAACTGCCCTTATGCCAGTACCATATGATCTTGATAACTATAGCTTTGTAGTAAGTTTTGAAATCAGGATGTATGAGTCCCCCAACTTGGTTCTTTTTCAAGGTTGTTTTGGGTATTCTGGGTCCCTTGCTTTTCCATATGAATTTTGGGATCAGCTTGTCAATATCTGCAAAAAAAAAAAAAAAAAAAAAAAAAAAAATCAACTCTATTTTGATAGAGATTGTGTTGCATCTTTAGATTGATTTGTTGAGTATTGCCATCTTAACAATGTTAAATATTCCATTCCATGAACGAGGAATGTCTTTTAGGTCTTCTTTAATTTCTTTCAACAGTGTTTTGTGGTTTTCAGCATGCAAGTCTTATACTTCTTTCGTTAAATATATTCCTAAGTATTTTATTCTTTTTGCTGCTATTATAAATGGGAGTCTTTTCTTTCTTTTTTTTTTTGTAATTATCATCTCTTTTTTTTGTATTTATCATCTCTCTCGACTTTGGAGAGATGAACAGGCAGAAGACCCAGCATGGAAGCTTGGAGCGCAAACTTGGGATTCCAAAATGGGGTAGAGGCAATATATATTAGGATCTTGGCAGCAGCCAAAATGGACTATTCTGTGGCCAACGAAGTCATTTGCAGACACCTTGAGGTTGGGGTACAGTATGAGCTGGAATGAGGGGACTTGTTGACCCGTGTACACCAGGCCGATCGGGTGAGCAGCACGGGGCAATCTGGGTAGTGGGTCTGCATTTCTCGGGCTGACTCTGGTGGTAACCCCACCCTCTGGTACTGGCGGTTGTGGAGTTTCTTGTTTTTGATGAATATGCTTGCATTTGGCTTTCTTGAGTTTTGCTCTGTGATTCTTGAACCAGACCTGCAGTACTGTTGGGTATATGTCTATTTTCGAGGCCATTTCTTTCTGAAGGCTGGGGTTTGGGTATGGGTTCTCATTGAACAAGATGTTCAGATCTTCCAGTTGCTTCTTAGTGAACATGGTTCGTTTTCTGTGTGAATGCATCTGGTCCTTGCCTTTACGAAGATCCTCTGAGCCTGGCATGTTTCAATCCAGATGTGTGCCTGGGTTCAGGTCCAGGGATCGGGAGTCTTTTCTTAATTCCATTTTATGATTGTGCATTGCTAGTGTACAGGAATAAAATAGACTTTTGTGTGTTGATCTTGTATTCTGGTACATTGCTGAACACTTTTATTGGTTCTAATAGTTTTATAGTAGATTACTTAGGATTTTCCATATACAAGTTCATGTTATCTATGAATAGAGATTGTTTTATTTCTTCTTTTTCAACCCAGATCTCTTCTGTTTATTTATCTTGTCTAATTGCCCTGGCTAGAGCTCCAATATCAAATATGGTGGCAAGACTGGATATCCTTGTCTTCTTACTAACCTCAGTGAAAAAGCATTGTCTTTCTCCATTAAGTATGATGTACCTGTGGGTTTTTCATGGATGCTCTATGTAAGATTGGGGATATTCTCTTCTCTTCCTAGATTGTTGAGTGTTTTTATCATAGAATAGTGTGGGGTTTTGTCAAAATTTTTTTCTGGGTGTATTGACGTGATCAGGTGATTTTTACACTTGATCCTGTTATCAACTTGAATTATTTTAATTAATTTTTAGATGTTAACCTAATCTTGCATCTCTGGGATAAATCCCACTTGGTCATAATGTATATTCCTTTTTATGGTTGCTAGATTCAATTTGTTAGTATTTTGTTGAGGATTTTTGTGTCTATAAGGAATGTGGGATTGTAGGTTTCTTTTTTCTGATACCTTGTCTGGTCTTGATAGCAGGATAATGTCTTCATAGAATGAGTTGGGAAATATTTCCTGCTGTTTTTTTGTGGGGTGAGAGTCTGTGAAGAACTGATGTGAATTATTCTTTGAATGTTTAGTAGACTTCACCAGGGAAGCCATCTAGTCCTGAGCTTTTCTTTATTGGAAGTTTTAAAGTTACAAATTTAATCTCTTGTTTAGACTTTTTATTTTTAAATCTGTCAGTGGTTTGTGCCCTTCTAGAAATTTGTCTGTTTCACCAAAGTTATCCAGTTCATTGGCGTATAGTTCATGACATTTCTTTATCATCCTTTAAGATATTTTTGTCTTTGGTGTTCTGCATTTATACTATATACAAGTTATCCAATTCATTGGCTTATAGTTCATGACATTTCCTTATCATCCTTTAAGATATTTTTTGTCTCTGGTGTTCTGCATTTATACTATAAACAATATGTCTGAATGTGGGCTTATTTGAAGTTTAACTTGGTGTGTGCCTTCAATCTGAGGACTAAAGTCTATCCTTAGTTCTAGAAAGTTCATATACATTATCTCTTTGAAATTTGCACCTTCCCCCATTTCCTTTTTTTTTTCCTCTGTGGACCTCTAAGTCTATTAATGTTTATATTTCCTACCTTATTTCTTTGAATTAAATTCAGGATGATTTCTTTAGTTTATCTTTCACTTAACTAATTCTCTCTTTAGCTGTGTTTAATTTTCTATTTAACTATTGGGTTTTAAATTTCAATATTGAATATTTTATTTTCATGTATTGCTTTTTCTAATTGGCCTGTTCCTTACCCCCTTGTACTATCATCTTCTTTTATTAAGGTTTTTATCTCTTTTATATTTCCAGTCATTTAAACTATTCATCTCTAAACATCTTTTGTAGACCTATTCTTTAATTTCTAGTTCTTTGAGTGCCAGTTTGTTCCATTTTCTGACTTCCTTATGATGGTTTGTTTCCTTGTGTGGTTTGAAATTTCAGATGGGATACTTCAAGGTTTTGGAAGTGTGCACTTATTGGTGATGATGAGGTCTAGGGCATAGGAGACGTGTGAGTGGATGGCTATGGTGGGGTAGAGGAAAAGACTGTTGGAAGGCTCGTCCCCCAATGCCTCACATGTCTGGCTGCTTCTTGCAATACAGGTCTCTGCTCTAGAGTCACCTCTGTAATGCCTTCCCAGGCCTCCCTAGCTAGTGGAAATTCCCATCTCTCAATCACACTCTGTTTTCCCTCCTCTATTTTTTTCATAGCACTTAAACACTTTCCAAAAATGTGTTAGTTATTTGTCTACTTTTTTGTGGCCGTCTTCCTCACTGGAATGTAAGCTCCATGAGAATGAGGATTTGTCTTATTCACTGCTGTGTCCCTAGCATGTGGCACATGGTTTATACTGTCAATAAATGTGAGTGAATTTGAGTAGTCTTCTTTTCACACAGGAAGTCATCCCAACCGTGATTCTGAAGCTTTCTTCTGGGCTGGGTATGACCAGGCAGCAGAGAGGAGGTGAACAGCTTGGCCTTCCCTTCCCACACTTAATACCTGTGCTCCCGTTGGGGATGCCTTTTTCTCCCAGCACAAAAGCCCCCCAAATACCATCCATCTTGTGTGCTTCTGCCTTCTTCTGGCATGTTTTTACACAGTGGCCAAAATGAGAAGTAGGGATTTGAGTGCCAGAGGACCCGGGGGAAAAAAGAGCACAAAACGCTGGAAGACCTGGTTCTTACCTTTAGGAGGTTGTTACTGAGTTGAGGCAACAGAACACTCAGAGAAAACAGCTTGGAATACTTGCTACTCACTGAGACCCCGTGCAGGTTGGTACCCCCACTGCAAGAGTGTGTGGGTAGAGAAGGAAGGCCTGTGTCTTGGGGTTGTCTACTGCTGGTTACATACCGTTTCTGGAGACATCTACAGGTGAGTTATGAATTCCCAGGCGAGTTCATTTTGGCTCCTTTCTGAGGTTGCCCCATACTCTAGGAACTTGTGAGCAAAAAGTGTTACTTATAAGCAAAAAGTGCGTGAGGGCATTCCTAGGAATGGTGAGAGATGGCCTTCTTTGCTCATCTCTTGGACCCTGTGGGAGGTTGTGGAGAGAATGGTGAAAGGCACAGGGACTGGATTCCAGCAAACCCTGGCTCCCACACTTCCCTGACTGTATGGCCCTGGGTACCGGAGTGTTATGAGGAGATTATGTAGAGAATGTGTTTTGCCTTATGTCTGGTATACTCGAATAAATGCTAGCTGGGGTTATTTCAGCCAGGTATTTGGACAGCCACTTGTGCCTCAGTTTCGTGACCTGTAAAATAGTGATGGCCACCTGTCCATCCTCTCTGCCCCTACTATTGTGAGGGCAGAAGGGTTAATTATCTTTCAGCCTCGAGGGCCTGGAGTGGGGGAGGTGCTGCATAAACAGAGCATTGTTGTGCCGCTGAATGATCTGGCTTTGTTCTGGAGTCTTCAGTATGTGACTTCCTGCAGTTAGTATCCCCTGTGCTTAATTGCTGGAGGTTTGTGCAGGTCCTCACCCCTGTGGCCCTCACCTCCCAGGGCTGTGGCCTGGGTCTTTACCCAGTGGCGACCTGCAGAATTGTGTCGGGAAGTTGTATTTCCTGGGCTAGGGCCCCCCAGCAATCAGGAATGAGAGAAATGCAGAAAGTATGACCCACACGCGGAACTGGTTCTGAATAGAACGTTTATTGACGAAGTTTTGCAGGAGGCGGCGGGCGCTTTAATTCCCGAGGCTGTTGGTGGCAGCTCACTGCTCACTCCAAGCCTGTTAACTGCTGGGCTGCCAGTGCTGGGGACAATGCGGCTGCCCGGCCCCTTGCCACCCTCGTGGTGCCCGGATGGGAGCCCTCCTGAGGAAAGCGGTAGGTACCCGGCTGGGACCACGCCAGGGGATGGGAATGGGGTGGGATGGGGACTCTTTCAACTCCAGGCCTCTAAGCCTTGCCTGACTTCCCCCAGGAAACCCAGCCAATCACAGGCTTTGGGGTAAAAGGCAGGTTTTTCCCTTTGGGTTAGACACTGAGGACCATAAAGGGAGCAGGTGTAGGTGAACTGCTTTTCTTAGTGAACTGTCATGTGGCTGGGTGACAGCAAGACAGTCCTTTTGGTTCTGCTGGGGGCTTCAGGGGGACTTCTCGTCTTGAACATTTGGAGTTGGGTGGTTAGAGAGGGTCATGTAGGACCCTACACACACACAGACACACACACACACAGACACACACGCACACACACACACACACACACAAGCAGAGTTAATCTCCCACTTCTTCCTGATGTTTCCTTTTCCCAGAATCCACAGAGGGTGGTTGTTTTGGATCAAACCAAGCGGCAGCTGGTAGAGCAGTTGAAAGGAGGTTATTCCCCTGCCCTGTCTCCTCCCCAGTGGGCAGCAGACCCCGATCCCGACCGTGGTACCCACCATGTCATAGCTCTGAGCAGCAGGTGCATGGATATCGGGGCAGATCGACCCCAAATCAAGGCCTCACTTTTCCACGAGTAGAGGCTGCTTCCTGGGCCGTGTCTCTACACGTGTGCACCCCAGAATTGGGATTGGGTAATGCTGCCCCACCGGTCTGAATTCTGGTCCATGTATCCTCCCAGCTGAGGCAGGAAGGTGCCCCTCCTCTACCCAGAAACTGGTTGGATGAGTTTCTTAGGCCTCTCTGGTGAGGTCCTTTAGAAGGGGAAGCGGGAAACACAGGGGAATGGGGGAAGGAGTTATGGGTGGAGAGGAGCCCCCTGGGCTCTGTAGGATAGGGGAAGTGTGTGAGGCCCTGCTGGCAGAAGGGCTGGCCGCCTTTGGGAATTTGCATATGTGTTTGTGTGTGTGTGTGTGTGTGTGTGTGTGTGTGTGTGTGTGTGTGTGTGAGTCCATAAAGTCTGCTTTGGAAAATCCACTTTCCTAACTTCTCTGGGTCAGGCACCAAGCCCAAGGTCAGAGCCCAGGGCAAAGAAAGGGGGTGTGTTGGAGCTCTTCTCTTGCTGTATCACCTTCAAAGAAGAGGCAAGGCCTGAGGGAGGGGGAAGGCCAGGTTGTCTACAGAACTTTCTGGGTCTGGAGGCTCATGCTTGGAATTGGGAGGGGAGTTGTGTTTTAGGGAATTGCCCTGGCAGCCTTGCCTCCAAGCCACCATTCTGATGTGCTTGGGAGGGGAAAGTGAGAATTGGGGGAAGGAAAAAACCCTTGGGTAGTAAGATGCACGCAAGCTCCTCCCCAAGCCCAGTTGAGAGCTGCTAGCCTGAAATCCCACTGAGAGATTTCTTCCATTTAAGAACTGACATCTCAGTTTTCCGGAGTAGGTGTTCTCTTCCTGCTCCTACAGCAGTTAATTTAAATGTAGCTTCATCTCTTCACGTATATATTGGGTCTCATTTCTTCCCCCTTTACAAGGGTTGGAACGGGTCTCATTCTTCTTTCTAGCCAATGTTTCCCCAATCTCTTGCTCCTCCTTGAAGCTGTCTCTGAACAGCCAGCACCTTCCTGGCTTCTGCATTCTTCTCGAACACTCCTTGGCTCTGGGACACCTGCAGCCACAGCCCATATCATGGTTTGGACCTTTTTAGGGCACATTCTTACACCTCGTCTCATGGAGCCCCATTTCCACGTGTCTTGGTAGTTGTTCTTCCAGACCTGGCTTGGATCTGTCCTTTCCCACAAAGCCACGTGGATTCCTTCCATCTGTCCTTGGCCTGCCTTACAGCCTAGCCTCTTGTTGCCAGATGCCTGGGGTATGGGGGTGGTCTGGGTCCTCTCAGGACTCAGCTGCTCTCTTGGCAGCAAATGCACTCAGATCTCTTCACCTGGCAAAAGCCTACTCATCATTTATGACTCCGCTAAGATGTCACCTCCTCCTAGAAAGCTTCCTGGTCCCCCAAGTAGCACTAGCTACTCCTTCTTCTGTTAGCACAGTTATTTATTCATGCTTTTGTACTAGGACTCAAGGCATTGTTTTGTGAATACTCTGTTTATGTGGCCATTTTTCCTTCTGAAGTTCAAGTTCTTCAAAGACAGGGACAATGTATTTTTCATGTCATATCTCCAGGGCCTGGCATTCATGTTCAGGAGTGTTGAATAAGTTCCCAAACTGGAGACAGTCTTGAACTCCCATACTGCTCACAACTGGATTCTCTCCCTCCTTTTCCTACAGATGCCTTGTCTTGTTTTGCCTTGTCTTGTTTTGCCTTATAGCATATAAGCTCTGAAAAGTGGGGTCTGTGTGTGACTTGTCCTAACTGCAGGGCTGCCATGATGTCTTTGTGCACAGTAGGTGCTTGGTAAACAGCTTAGGTCGGAACATTACTAGGGTTATCTTCAAATCAGAGAGAGATTGAGTCACAAAGAGCCTGCTGACTTGCTCCTGATCATGCAGTGGCTAGGCAGAGCTAGGGTAGTTTGGAGGAATGCTGTCTGTAGTCCCCAGGCTCTTTCATACACATTCTTCTGCTTTTCCGTTTTTTGATATTCCTCGTGACTTAGGAATGGGTCTGCACTGGAGCCCTTCCCAGTACCTTGCTGTTTTGTCTTACGCCCTGGCCCTCCCAGATGTCTACCCTGCAGATGGGTTTAAAACCCAGGCACCAGTGTCAAGGATGGTTTTTGTTAATCACTTATTTGTGCTTTTGCTCTCTGAAGTTGCCTTAACTTCTGTTCTTGCTCAGGCGTGCGGTGCCCCCTGGCCCTGTTCCTCTCCAGCTCCCGGTAGTACATGCCGTCTCTCTGTGTGGATCCCTGAGGAATGCACCCTGTCTGCTATAGCGGCGGGATTTGGACTCACTTAATACTTCATCTCTTGGCTTGACCTCCTGTTGGGTATGGGTGTCAGGCTACTTTTCCTTTCCAGCTGAACTGCTGTGTGTCTGCCCTTAGAAGATCATGGTCTGTATTGATGTTGAGATCATAGAAGATGGATAAACACATGGGTTGTTGGGGAAGGTTAGGTCATGCTGGTTCACCAAGTTTAACTTGTATCATTATTATTAATTTGAGATGTGGGTCAAACATTGTAGGTACAAGGCAGAAAAATCTCATTGTCTTGATGCTTGCAGAACAAATAAGTGATTTATCCGTTATCATCATCACCACCACCACCACCGTTCTCAGTGGGCTTACTGTGTGTCAGATGTATGGGTTACTTACTTATATCATCTCAACCCTGGAGACAACCCAGTCAGGTTGGCATTATTACTATGCCTATTTTCCTGATGAGGAACTTGAAGCTTGGTGAGGTGAAGTGACTTGCCCAAGGGCACATACATCCAGGAAAAGTGGAGGGCCTGGAGTTCAGACGGGGTCTGCCTGACTCCAGAGCCAGTGGATGAGTTTACTGCATTTGACCTCTGTGGGCACCACTGCATCTGTGCATATTCTCTTTTCTGCCGAGAAAGCAGAGGGACCCAATGGGGCCCCTCCACACCCACTTGGTTCCCAGTGAGATTCTCCAGTGCCTTTGAACCTGAGGCAGTAGTAAAATGCAGCTTCCTCCTACCCGCCCACCCGACTGCAGCCTAGAGGCCTCGAAACAAGCAGCCCCTGAAATGGGGATGAGGCCGGAAAGATGGCGAATTTGCAGGGCTGGGTTCTTGAACTTTGCTGGTAAGTAGCAGCGGTTCTGTGAGCCTTTTTGACCTCAAGATGAGAGAGGTGGGGCCTCTGGGAACTTTGGATCTGTCTGTGATTTCCAGGGGGGTAATTTCTAGTAACACCTTTTAGGGCTTTCTTTGGCTGTTCCATTTTTGGGGCACATTGCATAGTGACAAGTTGTGCTGGCACCCAAGTGACCTCTACCCTGGCTGTGAACAAGAGCAATTTATAATAAACAATAATTTCCCCATTTGGCTTTAGCAGATGTTTACATGAAACTTCCTGGGACATTTGCAGAGAGACCAGATCATCATAGCCCCTTTTCTAAACTTGGCCACTTTCCCCTTCCTCTCAGTCTCCTGTGGCTGGTCACCTAGTATGTAGCCCAGCGGGGCAGCTGTGCCATGCTCTAGCTCCCTGTCTGGGGCCAAGTAGGATGGGACTACCAGGGTGAATGAGCAGTCACCAATCCTGGCGCTTCTTGGTTGATCGGAAACTTGCTGGCAGTGACTAATGTGGAGACTCATTAGACTAGGAGGAACTGGCTTTGGTCTTGACCTCACCCACTGTTTACCTTTCTCTTGACTGTGTGAGTGGTGAGCTCATCCACGCACCATCTCACAGTCCTTCCAGCAGGCATTTATTGAACACCTGATGTGCCTTGCTCTCTGGGGCCGAAGGGAAGGTATGGGAAAGAAGGCCCAGCCCACTGGGTTTTACTGTATCGGCCAGAAGAGATGCATGTACATATCAAGCCCCAAGACCAATGCTTTAAGTGACACTCAGAGTGTTTCGAGTTTAGAGGAGTACATTACTTTCCTGTTGCCACTGTAACAAATTCTGCAATCTTAGTGGCTTAAATCAACACACATTTGTTGTCTTAAAGTTCTAGAGATGAGAAGTCAGACTGGGTTTGCATGGCCAGGTTCCTTCTGCAGGATCCAGGGCAGAATTTGTTTCCTTGCCCTTCCTAGCTTCCCAGGCTGCCTGTATCCTTGGCTTGTGGCCCCTTCCTCCACCTTCAAAGCCAGCAGTGTAGCATCTTCCAGTCTCCTTCTCTCTGGCCCTCTGCTTTTATTGTCAAACTTCTGTCTGACCCTGACTCCTGCCGAATTCCCCTTATGAGGACCCTTATGTTCACATCAGACCCACCCGGCCAATCCAGGATAATCTCCCATCTTAAGACCCTTGATTTGATCACATCTGCCTTCTATGTCCCTTTTGCCATATAAGGTGACATTCATAGGTTGAGGGTCAGGCTGTAGATATCCTTGGGCGGGGGCGTGATTCAGCTTACAGTAGTGTGTCTCTTGGGAAATGGGAAATGGTTGAGGAGGCCTTTCTGAAGGAGGTGATTGCTAAATGTGTATAGGCAGAGGGTCTGGGGACACATTCCAGGTTTGAGAGACAATATGGGCACATGTTGGGGAGGTGGGGATGGGGGGGTATGGATGAACAGCCCTCCCTCTGAGCAAGGTGCCTGGCTTTCCTTTCCTTCCAAGGCCAGGCCGAGGGAATTTTCTGGACTTCAGTTGCAGGCCTAGACTTTCTCCTGGAGTCCATGTGGGAGGGCTCCCCTGGCACCACACAGTCCTTTTCCTTCCTGGCAGCTGTGGTCCTGCTGCAGGGACCCAGCCAGACTGCATGGGCCCTGCTGCTCTTAGGTGGTGGGAAAATGCATTCCCGAGGGAAAATGAATTTGAGCCAGCTGGGCTGGGTTTGGGTGGCCCAGAAACCTTGGTCACACTGTTGGCACAGCCTCTGCAGGCAGTCACGTTGCTCACATGCACACAAAGTCACTCCCCGGGGAGCCTTCTCTCGAGCTTTATTAGGGTGCTCAGGGCTCCTGAATCTCCAGGAGGGAAGGGAGGGGTCAGAGTGAGGAAACTGCTGGGAAAAGGGGCAAGAGTCCCCTAGGAGGGGGTCCTCTTCTCCCCCAGGAGAGCCCCTAGGGTGCGGGGAGCAATGGGAACAGACAGGCAAGAGCTGGGCCTCTGGGGACAGTTTGGGAGCAGGGTGGCCCAGAGTGGTGCCAAGTTGCGGGTAAGAGCACAGCTGAGGGATTTCACCATCTTAGTTGAGATCTTAATTGAGAGAGATCTCTCTCTGAAAGTTCACATTGCTTCCACACTGTTTTTTCTGGAAAAGTTCTAGCTTTTCTCTATTGCTTCCTTCTGGCACCCTTTTTGAAAAGATTCCAAAAGTGCCGTCGTGGGGATTGTTTTGGGGAAGGACAAAAGCTGCTGGGCCACCCTGGCTTTGAGAGCCCTTGGAATGTTTAGCAGATGATGTAGTTGAGGGATGAAGGCCACACAGGAGGGCTGCGCCATCGCTGTCCCTCAGCGAGGACTTTCTTTCTTTGTTTTTGAGATGGAGTTTCACTCTTGTTGCCTAGGCTGGAGTGCAGTGGTGCGATCTCCCTGCAACCTCCCGAGTTGCTCCCTGCAACCTCCCGGGTTTGAGCAATTCTCTGGCCTCAGCCTCCTGAGTAGCTGGGATTATCGGTGCATGCCACCACACCCAGCTAAGTTTTGTATTTTTAGTAGAGATGGGATTTCCTCATATTGGTCAGGCTGCTCTCGAACTCCTGACCAAAGGTGATCCGCCCACCTCGGCCTCCCAAAGCGCTGGGATTACAGGCGTGAGCCATTGCGCCTGGCCATGAGGACTTTCCCTGTGTGCAGGTGTCGTGTGGATTCCTCCCGACTGGGGCCTTTGGAGCAGCTGCCCCTGGGGACCCCCCCTCGCTCCTTTTCTGCCTGGCTCCAAAGCAGCTGTGGTGCGGTGTGGCTTCTGATTCTTGAGCGTGGGGTGAAGGACGGTGGACGAAACGATGACATCAGCCTCTCTGAACCAGAATGTTTTCTGTGGAGTCTCTCGTGTGCCCACCAGAGGGTTCACCCCCAAGTGTCCTCTTCTCCTCTCCTACCTTGTCCTCAGCTCACTGACCTGGGAGGGAGAGCCAGTGGGAGTGGGCTGACTCCTGGGCATTCCCCAGGACTAGAGACACAGAGTTCCAGAAGGCTGTGACCCTGTGGGATGGGGGAGGAGCAGGGTCCCATTGCCTCAGTGACAGGAGGCCTGAGGACAGAACACTGAGGCTGTTGCGGGTTATGAGGGTGTGCCTTTTTTCTCCTTGTTCGGTCAGAATGGGGCATGGTGCTGAGGCGTAGTGGGGAGGGGAAGGATGTGGCTTCAGTCTACTGTGCTGGGAATCCAGGGGCCTGCTGCAGCCTGCCTGCCTCTGCACCTGCAATATTCAGGGACGCTCCTTCAGAGGACAGGTGTGGGTGGAGGAAGGGTGTGGTTTAGGCTTAAATTTAAAGAAAAAAAAGAAACCTCTCTCTCTCCCCCTCGATCCTTAAAGGTGTATGTCTGAGCTGCTTCTTAGGCCCATCAAAAAGAAAGCTTGGCTGGGTATGGTGGCTCATACCTGTTAATCCCAGCACTTTAGGAGGCTGAGGCAGGAGGATCGCTTGAGGTCAAAGCTGCAATGAGCTGTGATTGCACCACTGCACTCCAGCCTGGGTGACAGAGGGAGACCCTGTTTCAAAAAAAGAGAAAAGTCTTTGAGGACCTGATCAAAGAAGGCTTCACAAGTATAGGACTTGAGAGAGTTTTCAGTTTTCTCTTTTTTCTTTTTTTTTGAGATGGAGTCTTGTGCTGTCACCCAGGCTGGAGTAGAATGGTATGATCTCAGCTCACTGAAACATCTGCCTTCCAGGTTTAAGTGATTCTTCTGCCTTAGCCCCACCAAGTAGCTGGGATTACAGGTGCCTGCCACTATGCCTGGCTAATTTTTGTATTTTTGGTAGAGACGGGATTTCACCATGTTGGCCTGGCCAGTCTCAAACTCCTGACCAAAGGTGATCCGCCTACCTCGGCCTCCCAAAGTGCTGGAATTATAGGCGTGAGCCACCATGCCCGGCTGAGAAAGCGAGTTTTCTAGAAGACTGATTCACTGATTGATGACTGACTGGATTGATTAATGTTGCAGGATGGAAGAGGTCATGGCTGGGGCATACTTAGGATAACTGGATGTGGTATATGGTAGGATGGGGTAGGTGTGGGTACCTGGTTTGAGGGTTTGGCTGCTGTCTGCCTCATCACCTTCTTCTCTGGCCTCCTACTTCCCTAGCAGACAGGGTCTTCCAGGATGTGTTTGAAGACCTGAGTTCTCATCCTGTCTTGGGGGAATCTTATTGTATGGAGTGATGCTCTTCAGGTAGGAAGGAAAGGCTGGCTCCCACCCAGGGAGGCACTTTAGCTGTCTCTGTGGGAGTCTGAGCTACACACACATAATGGTTCCAATCCAGTCTCTTAGGGCCAGAATGCACTCCAGCTAAATGCGATGCACTCAGAATGCACTCCAATTGAATGCGATGCCTCTTATCCGTCACCATCAAACGGTGCCTCCTGACAGTCTGCACTGGTGTCCTGCTTTGTACTCAGTGCCTCATTTGTTCTTCAGCCCTCCCTTTCTTGGGCTCTTGGTTCCTTTCCAGCAAGTCCTCCTGCCCAGGAGAGAGAGCCTGGTGATCGTGGGTTTCCTGATCACTACAGGGCTTCTCTCATCATCCAAGAAATTTATAGTCCAATCCTGGTGACCTTATGCTTTCTTCCTTTTCCTTTTTGCTTACCCATGACCTGCGATCCTTTGACTGGGGATCTGTATTTTACCATGTTGTTCCAGCCAGAGAGTGAATGGCCAAAGGTCACATAGTAGCAGGTCCAAAAACTGCCCTAAGGAATTTTGACTAAGTCCTTCCGAGTGTCGTGTCATAAGCCCCAATCCTTCAGGTCTTCATATGTCCCCTGCAGCTTATGCTGAAGCAAAGCCATGGCAGCCAGGGCTGTGACCAGTCCTTTGCTTGTGGCCCTGGCTGGTGTGTAGTCCGTTAGGGAGGCAGTGGGCAGGAGAGCATAAACTCTGGAGCTTCAGTGCCTGAGTTCAAGTCCAGGCTCTACCACTTACTACTTCTGTGGCCTCAGTGCCTGCATGTATAAAATGAGGGTAGTCATAGAACCCTCTGGAGTTGTTGCAAGGGGTTAGTCACTTTAATATGTACATAGCGCTTAGAGCATTTTAGCAGTTGGCTGTTATGCTTTGTTTTAGCCTTAGGAGGATTTGGGCCACAGGTACTATTTTCAGAATATGAGCTTAGTTTGCAGACAGGTAGCCTATGATCAATCAGAGAGAAAACTTCTCCAAGTAGAAAAGCCCTATTAGTTTCTGGGTTTGAAGTGTGCTTATGTTGCTATCCTCTTGTAGTGGAGTCCCCAAAGAGGGACCCTCAGAAGGTCCCTTTTGGAGACAGATCTCCCTAACTGTGTGTGTGTTGGGGTAGGGGTGGGACTGTGAGTAATCTTTTGCTTAAGGCTGTGAACCGGCTGGCTGTGAAATCCATTTGGGAGTGGGGCTGTTTCCATTTAGCTTCCCCAGAGAAGCTGACTGACCCCAGATGTGACCTGGGGCCGTAAATCCCTGCCCCTTTGTTCCCTGCGGGGATGGTGGTGGGTGGGTGGGTGGGGTGCCTGACTGCAGTGCGCTTTGAAGGACATCAGCGTGCCACAGGGCTGGGGGTTAAGGGCTGGGGCGGAGCTTGGGTTTTTGTCTGTCAGTGCTGGAATGATGTGGTGTTGCCCTGCCTGCTGGTTCTGTAAAAGGCATAGCTGAGGAATTGTAAAGGCCCTTTTGAGGAGGGAGGAAAAAGCAGCAGCCCTACAATTCCCGGGGGGCTCTCCTCTGAGCCGCTCAAAGAGCTTTACCAAAATGATCCTGCTAATTAGCTCTCCNCAGTGCGCTTTGAAGGACATCAGCGTGCCACAGGGCTGGGGTTAAGGGCTGGGGCGGAGCTTGGGTTTTGTCTGTCAGTGCTGGAATGATGTGGTGTTGCCCTGCCTGCTGGTTCTGTAAAAGGCATAGCTGAGGAATTGTAAAGGCCCTTTTGAGGAGGGAGGAAAAAGCAGCAGCCCTACAATTCCCGGGGGGCTCTCCTCTGAGCCGCTCAAAGAGCTTTACCAAAATGATCCTGCTAATTAGCTCTCCTGGCATTGCATTGCACCGTGGAGGGGAGCACTGGGCTGCCACTGAGTCCCCATCTGCAAGTCGAGAGGCTCATACAGAGCACCTTGGAGGTGACCCCCTCCAGTGAGACACAGTGACAAAGTGCTGTGCTCCAGAGCATCCCGGCCAGGTTAGCGGCGGGTGGTAAGTAGGTCTTGAGGTGCTTGATCTGTACCTCAGTAAAAGCATCAATTTATTCACCATTGTTGTTTATTTGTTAAATTGGCCCTTAAGATCCCTGCTCTTTAGTAACTAATGGTGTATGGCAGAGGGTCTCAAACTAGTCACACTTTATCAGGCGAGTGCTACAATAGGAGAAACCTGGGAGGTAGTAAGAGAACACAGAAAGAGTTCCCTAGATTTGGGGGATATTGGAAGGTTCCTGGAGGGGGCAGTTTCTAATCGGAGACCTAAAGATTGGATGTAAATTACATAGGTTGGGGGATGGTACCGTGTGGAGTGGATGGAGAAGAGAGAACGCTGAAGCAGAGAGAACATTTGCAAAAGCCTGAGATCCAGGGGTGTTGGTTTACAGGTTGAGGCAGAGGCACAGAAAACCACGGGCCAGTGCCAAGGGTTCCCAGAGTAACGGCAGCTTCTAGATTCTTCTCCTTGTAGCTCAAGCCTCTGCCCTTTGGTCATGTCTGTGGTCTAGTCGCTTCTGAGCCCTAGAGCCAGGGGTAGAAGACCCGGGCCAGTAGGGGTGAGAGGGATGCCCAGGAACTTACTGTTTTCCTGTGAAATAGCAATGAAATGTGTACTCTGGAAAGTGGCATTGGTGAGCTCTATGGCGTGGGCATGGGTGTTGCATGGGTGTCCCTGTCCTTCTCGAAGGCTACATCCTGAAGTCTGGCCACTCCACCCTTCCTTCCCCCGGCTGCTCCAGGTGGGCCTGCCTCTGAGCCACACCATCTGCTTAGGGAATAAAGTCCACCTGAGGCTGTGTTTGCCTCACCTGGGTGCAGTTTACTGCTTTCTCTGTTGCCCCCACCCAGCTGTGCCAAGGGCAGCTTACAGAGACTCACTGATGGCTCAGCCCTGGGGAATTTCCTGGGGCCTGGATGAGTCAGAGGCAGCCTGTACTAGGTGCTGGGGTGGGGCTGCAGAGTGGGGGGATAATGCTGGCTCAGCCAGTGAGTATCCAGAAAGTTTCAGGTTCGTGGTGAAGCCACCAGTGCCCCTGAGGTTTTGCAATCCTAGGGAGAATATTATCCCTGGTATGTGTCTTAACACTGTAAGAAGCAGATCTTTGCCCATTCCTGTACAGTGACCCCAGCACAGGCTACATACAGGTGGGCAGTTGGGAAGTTCCTCTTGACAATTGCCATTATCATTACTATATTGATGGCGTGTGGAGCACGTACCCTGTGCCAGGCACCATGCTCAGAGCTTTACGAACAGCAGGTGGCGTCATCTGGGAGGACAAGCCATGGGGTAGGCTGTATCTATCCTCATTTTACAGGTGAGGAGCTGAGGCTCTGAGGGACTAAGTACTGTGCCCCAGCAGTGGAGCTGGGCTATGAATTCCTCAGAGGGTACCTGGACCACTGTGCTGGCAGGTGGACTTGGGCACCCTCATCAATGCTCATAGAGTCTGAGAGCAGGGCCCTTCTTGGGATTCAGTTTTGTTTTGTTAATTGTGTTAAATGTAAACACACATAACATAAAATTGACCATCTTCACTATTTTAAGTGTACAGTTCATTCATATCATTGTGCAACTATCATCACCATCTATCCACAGAACCTTTTCATCTTCTAAAACTGAACTCTGGACCCACTAAACAATACCTTCCCACTCCACTTGCCGTCACCCCGGCAGCTATCCCTCTGTTCTGTTTCTGTGGGCATTCAGAGGTTGACCCTTCATCTGTCTGTCTTGCTGCAGAATCTCCCTGGGGTGCCCTCCCCAGGCAGCAATGCCAGGATGCCCGTGTCCACCTCCCTCCACCAGGACGGCAGCCAGGAGCGGCCTGTGAGCCTGACCTCTACCACCTCCTCGTCGGGCTCCTCCTGTGACAGTCGCAGTGCCATGGAGGAGTCCAGTGGCTCCGAGGCTCCCGCTGAGAATGGGGCAGGCTCCCCAAGAGACCGGCATCTCCCCAATAGCAACAACAACTCCAGCAGCTGGTTGAACGTGAAGAGGCCCCTCTCCCCATTCAACAGCCGGGCGGCGGCAGGGCCTGCGCATCACAAGCTCAGCTACCTGGGCCGAGTGGTGCGGGAGATCGTGGAGACGGAGCGCATGTATGTGCAGGACCTGCGCAGCATCGTGGAGGTGCGTGCCGGGGGCCCTGTGGCACAGCGTTCTAGCGGAAGCCTGTTTCACCCTGGGAGAGAAGCTCTCCAAAGACCTGCTTCCCATAAAGTAGTTGGAGGACTGGGGTCTCCCACCCTCGCTGACTGCATGGTGAAAGCTGTTGACCCCTCAGGCTTCCTTAGGACCTTGGGCCGGATCAGTAGCTTGGGCTGGCAGGAGTGAGCATCATTGACAGGGAGGATGGGTCCCCAGCCTGCCTGGGAAGATGGCTCTAGAGAGCCTGTGCCACAGAGACCAAATGCAGTGAAGACATGGGCTCTGGGCCTGGCCCCACGCATCCCCTGCCCTGTTGTTGCCTGGCTGTGTGGAGCCTCAGGTTCTTCCTCTGTAAGAGGAAGCCACACCTACCTTGCAGGGCTACTGTGGGTGAAGGACATGGAAGGGCAGCTGTGTGGCTGCCACTGAGGAAGCCCTCTGCTCCGCTGGCTCGGGGTGTGGATTAGTTTCCTAGGGCTGCCTTAACAAATGACCACACACTGAGTGGCTTAAAACAGCAAATGTATTCTCACTCAGTTCAGGAGGCCAGAAGTCCAAAATCAAGGCATTGGCCGGGTCAGCTCCCTCCAGAGCCTCTGAGTGAGTAGTTCTGTGCCTGTCATCCAGCTTCCTGGGTCCTGGCAGTCTTTGACATCATTGGCCTGGGGATGCTGCTCAGTACCTTCCCATCACCACCTTCTTTGTGTCTCTCTGTGTCCTCCCTCTCCTCTTATAAGGACAGCAGCCACTGGATTTCGGGCCTACCCTAAATCCTATCTGAAGTCATCTTGAGATCCTTAACTAATGGCATCCAGAGAGACCTTATTTCCAAATAAAGTCACATTCGGGGTTCCAAGTGGACGTGAATTTTGGGCTGGACACTGTCTCACAGTAGGCAGTGTCTCTGAAGTGGTGTCCCAGCAAGGCCTAAACGAGGTGTGGCTAGGGAAGGTCGTGGGCAGGGTTGTGCTGGGGGCCAGGTTCTGACCACCTCCCTCCACGCAGGACTACCTCTTGAAGATCATCGACACGCCCGGGCTGCTGAAGCCAGAACAGGTCAGCGCCCTCTTTGGGAACATAGAAAACATCTACGCACTGAACAGGTATGTGAATGGGCCTGACACCATGTTCTGCCTGCAAGGCCCACCTCGGGGCCTAGGGAGGAACCCTGGATGTCCCTGGACTCATGGGCCTGTGACATGTGGGCCTGGGGCCTGATCTCTGAGGACAGGGAAGGGTGGTCCATCTCTGTGCCCTGGGCTGATGTGCTTTCTCTCAAGGGCAGACAGGGAGGTAATTTGAGGGTATGTGCGTGTTGGGTCCAGCCTGGGCCGGCACCCCTCACGGGGCTGCTGGGCCCTTCCTTGCACACTGATTCTTTTCCCTGTGGGTGGCTTCTCCGTCCTTCTCATCTTCATTTTCCACTTGCATATCTCTTAATTTCTTATCCTCCTTCCCACTGAGTCCAAGGGCTCCCTGGAGATGATCTGACCTATTAGTGGATTGCACAACCCAGGCAAGACAGATGTGAGAGGCCAAACAAGGCCTGGCCAGGGGCTATGTCAGGGCAAAGGGCGTGGGTCTGCTGCCTGGGACCACAGACTCCCCAGGGAAAGTGCGCTGCTCTGGAGGGTCAGAGCTTGAGGGAACAGTGGTGCTAGGACAGGAAGAATCGTATCCCAGGCCCCTTAAGATGGGCAGTAAGCTGGAGAAGTCTGGGAGGGCAGGGTACAGGGAAGCCTTAGACCAATGGTGAGGGGTTGGGAAAAGAGCAGGAGCACAGAGGGAGGAGGCAGGGAGCAGTGTTTCTAGGGGTGCCAGGACTCACCTGTCTCTCCCCATGTCCCACATCCTGGGCCCCCTGGCTCCTTTGCTAGTTCCCATTCTCTCTCCTTCGCCCTTTAATCCTCTGCTTTTGTGTGTTTGACTCCTTCTGCCTGCAGAGGAGCTGTGTCCCCTCCTGAGGTGGGTACGAGGGTCCCCTCTTCCTCTCCCGCTTGCTGAGCCTGTAGGTCTCCCTGACTTCCTGCTTTGTGGCTGCTTTGTGCTGGATACTTTCTGTGGTTGCTGCCTGGGGCAGGGCTCCCTCTGAGGCTAGAAGCCCCAGCTCTTTAGCGTAACAATAGGGCTGGCTGTCAGTCAGGGTTCGGGAGGTTGGGGAGGGGGCAGTGAAGGGCATTGTCCTCTGACTGCAGAGGGTACAGTGGCTGCTTTCCCCTCACCCAGCCAGCTCCTCAGAGACCTGGACAGCTGCAATAGTGATCCCGTGGCTGTGGCCAGCTGTTTTGTGGAAAGGGTAAGAAGGGCTGGGCCCTTGCCCCTGTCCTACCTTGCTGAGAGCTCAGAGAGACAAGAACTCTGCCAGCATAAGAGGAAATCTGAGTCCTGGGGATCCCTTTCCAGGGAAAGTGCTGGGTGCTCTGTCTTGAATGAGAAGGGTGTTCTGGGGGGAGCCAGGGCTGCTGGGTAGATGGGATGTCCTTGACAAATAGGTATAAAGATGGCTCTGTAGGCACTTGGGAACAGAGGACAGAGTATGCTCTGGGGGCCAGGGGCCTATCTGGTACCACCATCTTTACAGTCAAATGGGAATCTCCCTGAAATCACTATTTTTGATCTCTTCTTAGAGCCAAGAGTTTGATATCTACACCCAGTATTGCAACAATTACCCCAAGTGAGTAATTGGGGTGAGAGGGAAGGCAGAGCCATCTGGTGAGTCCAGAGTCCCCCACCTCCTCATCCAGGCCTTCCCCAGGTGGTGACTGGCCCTTCTCCCACTCTCAGCTCCGTGGCCGCCCTAACGGAATGCATGAGGGACAAGCAGCAGGCCAAGTTCTTTCGGGACCGGCAGGAGCTGCTGCAGCACTCACTGCCCTTGGGCTCCTACCTGCTGAAGCCGGTCCAGCGCATCCTCAAGTACCACCTGCTGCTGCAGGTAGCCCCTTGGTCCTCTCAGGCACCTGGGGCCTGGGGAGGGCAGGGCCTTCGAGTCATGGGTACCTAAGCCTCTATCTTCTGTGCAGGAAATTGCCAAGCATTTTGATGAAGAAGAGGATGGCTTTGAGGTGGTGGAGGATGCCATTGACACCATGACCTGTGTGGCCTGGTACATCAACGACATGAAAAGGAGGCATGAGCATGCAGTCCGGCTCCAGGTGCTCGGGGGCTGAGAGGCTGGGGGAGGGGCAGGGCTGGGTGGGCCATGCTTCGGCTGGGAAGAAGGACTGTGGCCACCCTGCTGGGATGAGCTGGGTGGTGGCATTGGGGGAGCCTTTGTGGCAGGGTTTGCAGAGCCTCCTAAGGCCCCAGTGGCCTGACTGTAGGGGTTGGGGCCCCTCTGCTGCAGGAGATTCAGTCACTCCTCATCAACTGGAAGGGGCCCGACCTGACCACCTACGGGGAGCTTGTCCTGGAGGGCACGTTCCGCGTGCATCGCGTGCGCAATGAAAGGACCTTTTTCCTCTTTGACAAAACACTGCTTATCACCAAGAAGCGGGGCGATCACTTTGTCTACAAGGGCAACATCCCGGTAACCAGGCCCTGCCCCATCTCCGCCATCTTCTCTCCTTCCCAAAGGATCTGGGCCCCCCTCCTTGTCTGCTTCTTGGGGCTCCAGCACCACCCTTCTGAGATCACCCTCCCTGCTTCCCCAGGCTGTCAACCTTGTGCTTTACTGTCCTTTCCCTCTGCCCCTAGTGCTCCTCCCTGATGCTGATCGAAAGCACCAGAGACTCCCTGTGCTTCACTGTCACCCACTACAAGCACAGCAAGCAGCAGTACAGCATCCAGGTGAGGGGCCGGTGGGGCTCAGGGGCTAGGGAACAAGATGCCCAGGGGACACCTGCGTGGGACTCCTGGCTCCTCTGCCCACCTAGCTGCCCCAGGACCCAGTGTCTCCACCTGTAAGGCAGGGATCGTTGCAGGCACTTCTTAGGGTCAAAGTGAGGAGCCAGGTTAACCTCACAGAGGCCACAGCATGGTCCCACTTTTTCTCTCTGGGCGGAAGCACTGTCCATGCTGGACAGCTTCAGGCCTGTAATGATAACCCCTGGGTGCCTTTCCCTTGGGTCCTCCCAGGCCAAGACAGTGGAGGAGAAACGGAACTGGACTCACCACATCAAGAGGCTCATCCTAGAGAACCACCATGCCACCATTCCCCAGAAGGTGAGTTCCCCCAGCTCTGGACTGGGGGCAGGGAGAATGTGCTCCTCTGAGCCAGCTCTACAAGGTCCATTGGGGACTCACCTTCTGGATTTGGGCTCCACTGGACAGTGGATGTCAGTACAGCAGATACCCCAGGCCTTGGTGCCACACTGTGGGGTGTTCTCGTACAGCAACAGGGGAGGCTGGCACATGGTAAGGTAATAACCAGGTGCGTTTCCTTCCCCGTCAGGCCAAGGAAGCCATCTTGGAAATGGATTCCTATTGTAAGTGTGCTCTTTTCTGCCTGTTTTGTCCCTACCCATGGACATTGCTAGGTCAGGCTGTATCCTGGGGAAGCTTTACCTGATAATTTTATTCTAGGAGCAGGGAGGACGGGGGCCTCCTGTTAAGGGCTGGGGGGCGAACTATATGATTAAGCATGCTCTCCTGCTGAGCGGTGGGACTCTCAGTGCCTGAAGCTCCCAGCTGGAAGATGGAGGGAGCTGTGGAGGCTCCTGGCCCTGGAGCTGGGTGGGTATAGAGGTCTGGCTGGGTATGGACAGGGTCTAGGGTAGGCCAAGGCCAACTGGAAACCAAAAGCTTGACCGTCTCTCTCCTGGATGCAGATCCCAATCGGTACCGCTACAGCCCAGAGCGGCTGAAGAAGGCTTGGTCCTCCCAGGATGAGGTGTCTACCCACGTGCGCCAGGGGCGCCGGCAATCTGGTGAGAGAAGGACGGTGGAGGCAGGAAGCCTCTCCCTCACACCCTTTCCCAGGCTGGGGACCGTCTGCGGCAGTGTCCAGGGCTGTGTCTCTCACCTCTGCGGAAACCCTGGGAAAGGCTTGAGCGGGGCTGGACACACACCTGGAGCTCATCCTTCCCCTGTGCTGGTGCTACCCATACCACGTGCCTCTGGGCCCTCGTTGCCTACCAGTTCTGGGCAGCCCAGCTTTTTCTTACTTTCTTCTTTCTTTTTTTTTGTTAGAGATGGACTCTTGCTCTGTCACCCAGGCTGGAGTGCAGTGGCTCCATCTCAGCTCACTGCAACCTCTGCCTCCTGGGTTCAAGCGATTCTCCTGCCTCAGCTTCCCAAGTAGCTGGGACTACAAGAGTGTACCACCATACCCAGCTAATTTTTGTATTTTTTAGTAGAGATGGGGTTTCACTATATGTTGACCAGGCTAGTTTCGAACTCTTGGCCTCAGGTGATCCACCCTTCTCGGCCTCCCAAAGTACTGGGATTATAGGTGTGAGCCACTGCACCTGTCCAGCCTAGCTTTTTTAAGGCCCTAGGAATACTTGCTCACTTGGGTCTTGGCACCCCTTTTTAGCCCCCTGGCTCCTTTGCGTCTTGGGAATACCAACACCAAGTCATTCAGGAGTAACACTCGGACATTGCAGATGGCCCCAGCCCAGTCCTGGAACAACCCGAGCAGAAGCAGGACCCGGGGAAAACGAGTTCAGTGGCACCAAACCCAGACAGGAAATATTTACTTTGAGTCTCGGGAAAAAGTTCCATTTTCCTCTCCTGAGTTTTCTTCCATTCCTGGACTTCTAGGGTGTTCTTGGATTATTGGAATGAATCGTCTATTTGAAAAGAGAAAAACCTTGCTTTTATTCTTAACTCTGTGATGATGAGTGTGTGTATTTTCTACATTGGTTTTTTTGTTGCTATTTAGTGCGAGGCCCAAGGACAGCTCTGGCTTAAGCCAGGTGTCTGCCAAACATATACTTAAGGTGGGAGCTGGGGTGAGAATTGTCTAAGACCCCGGGAGAGAAGGATTCTAAAGGGACTGAGAGCAGTGTCCTGGCTTGGGTCCACAAGGGTGTTGGGTTTTCACTGGTGATGACCTGTGGGTCCCCTGAATGTGTGTGTGGATTGACATGTGGGCGTTAGCCTTCTAGAAGGTGGAGCAGTGGCTTATAGAAGGCTTTTGTGGTTTTATGTTGTTGGTATTGCTCTGGGTGGATCTTGAGCCCTAGGCCACCTTGCTATGGTTGCAGAAGTTTTATAGATTTTATAGTTAAAAGCTCCAAATGGAGGTGTTGCTTTCTTCTCTCTAGCCCTCTTTATTTCCTTTCCTTTTCTTCTCCTGTAATTCTCTTCTTGTCCTCCTCAATTTAGTGTACCTTAAAATTTGAAGCTTCTAGCACATTGATGTGTTCAGCAAGTGATAATGTTGGTGGTAGTGATAGTAGCTGCATCCTAATGTTAGCACCAAAACTTTAGCTATGGATGTACAACTCTTTGAATATACTTAAAGCCATTGAATTGTACACTCTAGGTGAATTGTATGTGAATTATATTTCAATAAAGCTGTTACAAGAAAACCCCCAAACTTTAGCTGTCCAAGGCACTCAGGAAATGAGCCATTTTAAAGAGCTGAAGCTTCCACGTGGCTGAGATTTTTAGCCTGTAAATACTAAGAATCGGATTTTTTCAAAAAATATTTTTTAAATGTTTTAACTGTTATGAAATTGCCTCCCTCCCTCCCTCCCTCCCCTCCTTCTTGCTCTGTTGCCCAGGCTGGAGTGCAGTGGCACCATCTCTACTCACTGCAACCTCTGCCTCCTGGGTTCAAGTGATTCTCCTAAGTAGCTGGGATTACAGGCATGCGCCACCATGCCCAGCTAATTATTTTTTTGTATTTTTAGTAGAAACAGGGTTTCATCATGTTGGTTAGGCTGGTCTCGAACTCCTGACCTCAGGTGATCCACCCACCTCGGCCTCCCAGAGTGCTGAGATTACAGGTGTGAGCCACCTCACCCGACCAAAATAGACATCTTTCTAAAGCATGCTTTGTACTCTTGAACCTTTTAAAACAGAAGGTGCTGCCTGCCGTTGAACCTTTCCTTTTCTGGAGTTAATGCTACAGCATCACTTAGGGTGTGTGAACTACCAGTTGCTTGAGGGGCCCCAGAGGCTGTGGGTTGCCATAGAGACAGCCTGCGATTGGCGTGTCGTGCCCCTCTTCACGGTTCTTCTGTAACACTGAAGTGTCTGTTTTCATTGGTCTAAGCATGTTTGTCTGTAGTAGCCCTTCTTCCCCTCCTGTCTGTTAGAAAGCGATCGATCAGGCCAGGCATTGTGGCTCACTCCTGTAATCCTAGCACCTTGGGAGGCCGAGGTGGAAGGATCACTTGAGGCCAGGAGTTCAAGACCAACCTAGACAACATAGTGAGGCCTCGTCTCTACAAAATTAAAAAATTAGCTAGGCATGGTCGTATTCACCTATGGTCCTAGCTACTCTGGAGGCTGAGGTGGGAGGATCACTTGAGCCTGGAAGGCAGAGGTTGCAATGAATGGATATCATGCCCCTGTACCCATCCTGGGTGACAGACGAGACCTTGTTGCAAAAAAAAAAAAAAAAGAAAAAAAAAGAAAAAGAAATCAATCTATTGAACTTGTGGGAACTGTAGACCACAAAAAGATCAGGAAAGTCACTGGGGAGGGACTTGGGTCACATCCAGACACTTTACTGCCTGGGCTCAGCCATCCACTCTGACTTCCTTGAGGTCTCTTCTGCTTCTGCTTTCCACTCAGTGAGCTGAGATGAGCCGACAAGTATATTCTGTGGATAATTAAGGTTTATTGTTTAAATTATATGTCACTTATTAAATATTCTTGATAAGTTTTAAAATGAAAGAATAGAACATTTTCTACTTTTCACTTTAAAAGCAATTAGGCATTTACTTACATTGATACAGATAGTGTATGTACATTGTGTGTGTCAACAGAAAAGAGGTTCTTCAATAGGCCTGCCTGCTGAGGAACAGCAAGATACCTTGGTAGACTTTCCTTCTGACTTCAAGTGTGTAGCAAATCGTGGCAATCCCTAGGCCTTCCACTTAACGCCACCTAGGCAAGGATTTGGATAGGCGAAGGCCGAGGCTCTGTAGAACTGGACCTTGAGACAAGGTCCTCTTATTCCCGCCCTCCAGTCTCAGGTGTGTCCCCAAAAAGGCTGGGGTACAAGGTGATGACACCATCGGCCTAATGGATGTGTTTTGTATCCTGTCCCCAGAGCCTGGTCACTCTCCGTACAGCTGGGCAACTCTCCCCAGCGGGCAGCGAGGCTTCATGATGCCAGGCCTTAAGGGCCGTAGAAAGTCGGGTGTGACCTCTGCTTTCCAGCTGGGGTGCTGTGAGGGGCTTGGCAGTGGGTGTAGCTGATGCACTGATATGCTTATTGCCAGGGAGGCAAGGGGCTTGAGGTGGAGCCAGGGGCCTCCAGAGATGTTGCTAGTTGGTCTGAAGGGGGCAGCATGTAACTCAGTCCCCTCCCTATGGCTTCTGCACGAGGGCCCTGGGCCAGGTGTGCTAATGCATTGCATTATGGGTGGTACTGCTCCAGCAGGGCTGGCAGCCACAGCGGGGGTCCTGGAGATGGATGGGTCCGCCTCCCTGTCCGTAGGTGCAAGGGGCTTGGCGACACTGTGGAAGGCAGCCTCCCTGGGGCCTATGACTGCGGAGGGGGGGGCAAGCCAGAGTGGACTTTGAGCTGGTGATGGGCTGGTGGCATTGTGAGCTTGGGACCCAGCCAGGCCAGTTTCCTGGCCCGTGCTGACTCTGCCCATGCTTTCCTCCTCAGAGCCAACCAAACACCTGCTCAGGCAACTCAACGAGAAAGGTGAGTGTGTGAGGTGGCCAGCTATTCCCAGTGAGGGGGGGAGGAGGGGAAGCAGCCGACAACCTAGGGGTTGACCTGAGGGTGGGGGATTGTAGAAGGGTCTCTGCCTCTGTTCCCCCCTGGAAGAGGGCCTCGCGCCTGGCTGGCTGAGGAGAGGGGCTGGAGCTCTCCCCCATGCAAAGGCCTCACGCCCTTTTCTCTGGAAACAATGAGAACCGAGCAACAGGCACAGAACTGCGCTGCTCTGTGGCCCCTGGGCACCTGCTCTGTCAGTCATTCTTTTGAAAGCACAGGAGACTAGGTGAGGGTTCTGGGAGTAGGAGCCCCCAGTGAGGGCTTCCCCAGGGGGCTGTCCAGAGGTCTTTCTCCTGCTTACTGATCTCTTCCCCTCCCCTGCCCCTCGCCGGTGTGTTGGGAACCCGGTGGTGATGTCCGCAGCCCGAGCAGCAGGAATGAAGGTAAAGGCCAGTGGGAGGAGGGGACTGGCTGACAGAGGAGGGTGGGACTGCCCAGGTCAGCCCCTGGCCCCTTCAGCCCTCATTGTCTTCATTCACTCAGCAAATGCCTACTAAGCACCCACTGTGTACCAGGCTGTGTGGCATAGGGCCACAGAGATGAATAAGACATGGGCCTTGCCCTGGGGGCCCTTTTGCACCCTCTTCCTAGAATAGCACCCCGCTGGGAGCCTGCCCAGCATGGACCTGCTCAGATTTCCCTCTCTAGGGTAGACAAGTAGGCAGGCCTCTTTGGGTTCTGAATTTTTGACCAGGTCACAGCCTTTCCACCATGAGAACACCCGCCTCTCCCTGGACCCCAGTGGAGACCTGAGTTGGGCATCTAGGTGTGGCTTTCTGTGTGAAGCCTCCCCACCCACAGCTGCCTGCAGGAGGACAGGAGGTTGCCCAAGAGGCTGGTCACGAGGGGGTCTTGTGCTCTGAACAGCATGCAGGCAGCGCTGGCACCCTCCTGGACTTTGGGCAGCCCTCTCGTACTCGGGGCCTGCAGCCAGAGGCTGAAGGGGCTGCCCAGGAGGAGGAAGAGGAAGAGGAGGAGGTGGTGGAGGAGGAGGAGGAGGAGGAGGAGGAAGAGCAGGCCTTTCAGGTCTCTCTGGAGGACCTGACAGGGCATGAAGGCAACGAGAAAGGGGCTGGGCCGAAGCCCCCAGGCTCAGAGGAGGAGGAGGAGGAGCAGGAGGAGAGCCTGGCGGTGGCGGAGCAGGTAGCTGACTTTGCCAGCTCCCTGCTGGCCGCCCTCCACTGCTGGCACTATCGGGCCAACGCTTTACTTTTCTCCCGGGGCGCTATGGTGAGGTGTCTCTTCGATCTCCCCTCCTCCTTGCATGCTCCCTGGGATGTGCATGCCCACCCAAGGGCCCCCTCTGCTGCCCTCCCCACCCCTCCCTGCCCTAGTTTTACTCCTCCCCTCAGCACTTAACACCCTCGCTCGCTGTCACACCCTGGTGAGCCCCTGGCATGCTCTGTTCCAGTACTGGGCACTTATCATTATAACGCCCAACAAGCATGACAAGTGGGGTGGGGCGGTGGGGGCAGGGAGAAGCTAGCACACAGTGAGGCTGGAAAGGTCAAGTCTACTTTGTCTGGAGGGAAAGGTGGGCTGAGGTTTTCTGAAGCTGCATGCCTGACAAGGCTTTCTGCAGCCCTAGGCCTGGCATTCAGGTTGGCTCTGGAATGGCTCAGGCCCAAGACTGGCTCTCAGCTCAGCCCAGCCCCTTGGGGCGTGGGAGGCGCTGCCTGTGTTGAGATGTAGAAGGGATCAGCTTCCAGTTGTCTTGGAGTTGATGACTGACCTCTACCTCTGCAGGGAAAGGGGCGCAGGGAGTCTGAAGGCTCCAGGAGCAGCAGAAGGCCCAGTGGTCGGTCTCCAGCCAGTGCTGAGAAGCGCATGAGCTTCGAGTCCGTTTCTTCCCTGCCAGAGGTGAGCGACCAGCAGGTAGGATGGGGATAGCAGGAAGAACTTGGAGTCCAGATTTCCAAGTCTGCAAATAGGGCTTTCAGGCATAGGCTCTCCCACTGGGCCCATGGGAACAGAGATTCTCCACCTCCCAGGACTCTCAGCCCTGCATGAAGTCTGTTTGGCCTAGAGTATATGGTTTGGTAAGCAGACCACCCCTCTCTATGAATTAGAAAAAGACTCCCCTTTGGGCAGATGCAGTCCCATGTCAAGGGCACACAGCTAGTGGAAATGAACCAGGTATTAGGCTCCCTTGGTTAGGCCACCTTGTATGGATTATAAGACCCTGTCCCTGCCAGCATGCCAGACATTGAAATCACACCTGTGGTCACCTGGGCAAAGGGTAGGGAACTGATATCTGTTGGACACGTCCTTTGTAACTGATGTGCTATTTCTTCCTTCTCTTCCCCACAACAGCTCTAGAAGGAAAAGGGCTCTGAGTGGTTGATGGCGTGCCTACCACTGAGCAGCTCCTGAGGGGCGGGGCTGAGATCAGACCTGGGGCTGGGACTCAGAGGCCCACTCTCCTCCTGCTGCTGCCCTATACTGTCTGTGGGTTGTGGGAAGCAGCGTCCTTTCCTTTCCCAAAGTTATAAGGGAAAGATCGTGAGCTACGGCCTGGACCCCATGTTGGACCCCACAGCCAGGACTAAGAAGCCTGGATGATACTGGATAGGAATGTAGCATGATGTCTTAGCTTGAGCTGCTATAACAAGATCCCTTACTGCTGCCTGGGTGGCTTAGTTATTGCTCAGTTTTGGAGGCTGGAAATTCTAAGGTCAAGATGCCAGCAGACTCTGGTGAGGGCTCGCCCTCTGCTTCGTAGATGGTGGCTTCTTGCTGTGTCCTCACATGGCAAAGGGTCAAGGAAGCTCTCTTGAGCCTCTTTTGTAAGGGATCTGACCCCATTCATGAGGATGGAGTTCACGTGACCTAATTTCCCAAAGGCCCCACCTCTCATTCCCATCACACTGGGTGTTAGCCTCCACCTGGCAATTTTAGGGATACGCAGACATTCAGACCAGAGCAAATGGGTGTGTCCAGTAATAATACAATGAGAACCATGCATTAAAACATTTAAAAGAAGCAGATGAAATTAATTTTAGTAGTATATTTTATTTAACCCAAAGTGTGCAGAGTATTATTCTAACATGTAATCAACATAAAAAGTTACTGATATGTTTTATCCCTTTTTTCTATACAGAGTCTTTGCAATCTGATGTGTATTTTACCCCAAGAGCAGGTTTCCACTGGGCCTGACCCCATTTCGCGTGCTCGGAAAGCCACAGTGACTGTGGCTCCCATGTTGAACAGTGCAGGTCTAGATCCTGGGTGCTCTGCAGATTCCGGACTAGAACAGAAGGAATTAGGTCCGAGCTTAGAATTTAGTGTTTGCTCTTATCTCTCTAACTGCTCTGGAAAGCTGCGTACATCAGCAGTTCTGTGGTTCAAATTACCGTCAAGGTGGTCAAGAGGGAATTCTCACGTTTGCTTTCTTCCTTGCCCATTTCCTGGGCGTAGGCAGTTGTGCTAGGCCCACAGGTGCTGGGAGGAGCCACATTCCTGGTTCTCACCCTCTTGACGAGATTCCAGCATGTGGCTGTGTTGCTCTCTAGACCCTGATCTACATGGGAGGCCCCGTCCCCTGAGGAAAATGAAATGGCCTCTCATGTTGCACGGGTCTGGGTTTGAACCCTAGAACCTCCAAGTGAGGAGCCTCTAGGGCTTTGGTGAGCTGCCTCACCATCAGCCATGCTGGTTCCATGATGCTGTGAGAACCAGCCCCTGGGAACCCGGGGCCATGCCCTACCCACTGTTGTGTATTCCCACCTCGTCCCTGTAGTTCCCAGGCTGGCTGCCATCAAGGTGTTGCCATCCGGCACCATCTGCATTCTTAGTGTTTTCCTTGGTTTTGAGGACATGGGCCCAGCACCCCCACTGTAGGGTGACTAAAGGACACAGTCATGTTCCTCTAAGGACCCATTGCCCTCCTCCTAAGTTGTGCTCATTCTGATTGCCTTGGGTC
Source organism: Rhinopithecus bieti (assembly GCF_001698545.2). Lineage (NCBI taxonomy): Eukaryota > Metazoa > Chordata > Mammalia > Primates > Cercopithecidae > Rhinopithecus > Rhinopithecus bieti. The sequence goes on along the minus strand of NW_016810602.1, from coordinate 1,963,105 downwards.
CTAAACTGCAGGTCCCTGTCATTGGGCCTTGAGCAGGCCATGCTGTTCCCTTGTTCCCCAGGTCCCATGAAGGAGGCTTTTTACTCATGTGAGCCTTTTCTGCTATGTTTCAGGTTGAGCCGGACCCTGAGGCTGGGAGTGAGCAACAGGTATTTGCTGCTGTGGAAGGGCCCAGTGCCGAGGAGATGCCCTCAGACACAGAATCTCCAGAAGTCCTGGAGACACCACTTGATGCCCACCAGGGGCTTCTGGGGATGGACCCCCCGGGTGACATGGTGGGCTTCGTGGCGGCTGAGAGCACTGAGGACCTTAAGGCCCTGAGCAGTGAGGAGGAAGAAGAAATGGGGGGTGCCGCCCAGGAGCCTGAAAGCCTTCTGCCACCCTCCGTGCTGGACCAGGCCAGTGTCATTGCGGAGCGGTTTGTCAGCAGCTTCTCTCGGCGGAGCAGCGTGGCACAGGAGGACGGCAAGTCCAGTGGCTTTGGGAGCCCACGGCTGGTCAGCCGGAGCAGCAGCGTGCTCAGCCTGGAGGGCAGTGAGAAGGGCCTGGCGCGGCGTGGCAGTGCCACAGACTCCCTCAGCTGTCAGCTCTCCCCAGAAGTGGACATCAGTGTGGGGGGGCCCACAGAGGACAGCCCTTCTGTCAATGGGATGGAGTCCCCAAGCCCAGGCTGCCCAGTGGAGCCCGACTGGTCTTCCTGCAAGAAGAAGGAATCAGCGCTCTCCACCCGAGACCGGCTGTTGCTAGACAAGATTAAGAGCTATTATGAAAATGCAGAACACCACGATGCGGGCTTCAGCGTCCGTCGCCGGGAGAGCCTCTCCTACATCCCCAAAGGACTGGTAAGAAACTCCGTCTCCAGGTTCAACAGCCTTCCTCGGCCAGACCCAGAGCCAGTACCCCCAGTGGGGCACAAGAGACAGGTGGGCTCCCGGCCGACTTCGTGGGCCCTGTTTGAGCTCCCAGGACCAAGCCAGGCAGGCAAAGGGGACCCACCTCCCATCTCAGATGCTGAGTTCCGCCCATCATCAGAAATTGTGAAGATCTGGGAGGGAATGGAGTCTTCTGGGGGGAGCCCTGGGAAGGGGCCCGGCCAGGGCCAGGCCAATGGCTTTGACTTGCATGAGCCACTCTTTATCCTGGAGGAGCATGAGCTGGGAGCCATCACGGAGGAGTCAGCCACTGCCTCCCCAGAAAGTTCCTCTCCCACTGAGGGGCGCAGCCCAGCCCACCTGGCCCGGGAGCTGAAAGAGCTGGTGAAGGAGCTGAGCAGCAGTACCCAGGGGGAGCTGGTGGTCCCACTGCACCCCCGCATCGTGCAGCTCTCCCACGTAATGGACAGCCACGTGAGTGAGCGCGTCAAGAACAAGGTCTACCAGCTGGCCCGCCAGTACAGCCTCCGAATCAAGAGCAACAAGCCAGTGATGGCCAGGCCACCACTGCAGTGGGAAAAGGCGGCCCCTGAGAGGAACGGGAAGAGCCCTGCTGTGCCCTGTCTACAGGAAGAGGCTGGAGAGCCATTAGGTGGCAAAGGTATGACAGGAGCGGCAAGTGGGCCCTTCCCCAAGTCTAGGGACTGAAGAGCCAATAAGGAGCCACTTGGCTCCTTGGGGAAAGTGACCTCTAAGGAGGCTCTACCAAAGGGAGAAGCTAGACCCTGGGCACCAAGGGCACAGGGTGAGCCCTGGCAGCCAGTCCAGTGCTCTGAGGCCAAACTTGCTCTCCTGGTTAAGCCCTTTTGATGCCCTCGGCTGCAGCCCTTCCCATCCAGCAGAGACTCCTGGAGGAAGCATGGCCCCAGGCTCCTCCTTCAGCAGGATGAGAGCAGAAGCTCTCCCCTCTTCCTTTGACATCTGACCCCTTTCCACTGCCTTGTCTTCATTCTTCCCATGGCCCTTCATGAAAGGGGCTGTGGATGGTAAATGAGATTTCTCCCATCACACCCAAAACCCCAACAACCAGCCTTTCCTGGAAAGTGAGTTGGAGCCTGCTCAGAGACCCCCTTGCAGCTCTGCCCTCCTGCACCATGCTTCAGGCAGCTTGCTCTCTCCTCACAGGTAAGAGGAAGCCAGTGCTGTCTCTCTTCGACTGTGAGCAGCTGATGGCCCAGGAGCACAGCCCTCCCAAGCCCTCCTCGGCTAGGGAGACATCGCCACAGCGTTTCTCCTTCAACCCGTCTGCTGTCAGCCAGAGGACCACCTCGCCTGGGGGCCGGCTCTCTGCCTGGAGCCCCCGCAGCCCCACGGAGACCTTCAGCTGGCCTGACGTCCGAGAGCTCTGCTCCAAGTACGCCTCCCGCGATGAGGCACGCCGAGCAGGGGGTGGCGGGCCCCGTGGCCCACCCGTCAACAGGAGCCACTCGGTGCCGGAAAACATGGTGGAGCCGCCATCTGTCGGGCAGGGTGGGCCCGCTTGCCGCAGCCTGAGACCAAGAGGGCGGGAGGCGGAGAGGCTGCCCGGTCCCTGGGCCTCTGCCCAGAGCAAGCAGGACGGAGGCGAGACCCTCGTATGTCACTGCAGACCTCACCCTCGAGGAACAACCGGGGGTGCATGTCATGGAGAAGGACCCCTTCCCGGCCCCCCGTGGGGGCTAGAGGATCAGGGTCGGACCAAGCGCGCTGGATGGCCCCGTGTGTGGCAGGGCAGGACTTCCAGCGTCTGCAGAGTGTCGGTGAAGGAAGAGCGGTCCCAGGACCCGCAGGACCCGAGCAAGCAGAGGTACGGAGTGAGAAACCTCAGAGAGAAAGTTCCAGGCCTTGAACTCTGTGGTTGATGCTGACTCCTGGGGGAGGGAGGAGTCATGTGGAGGTATGGGGAAGAATCTGGCATCCTTCCCCTCAAGCCTGGCTCGTGCGAGCCCTCTGCCAGGGCCCTCTGGCGGGCGGAAGTCCGTCCGCCTCTGCCCTTCGGAAGGATGTCCCTGTGTGCAGGGATCTGCCTGCCTGTGCATCCACTGAGGCTCGACGACAACTTCCCACTCACCTGTTGAGCCGGTGTGGCTTCTTCCCTTGTAATCGTCTTTTCTGGTAAGAAGCAAATATTGAAGCTTCACCTCTTCCCATGAGAGCAAAGCTCTGCTCAGGCCTCCCAAGCCGCTTGCTTGCCACGCGCCACAGCCAGACCAAGGGAAGGCCCACCCCCAGCGAGACTCAGGCAGTTGGCCTGGCAGGGCTCTACCTCTGTAACTGTGTTTCTTTAGGGTCCAGGCAGGAATGAAGCCGATATTGTATTGCTTTCCTGCCATGGTGATGTGCACGATGCGTGAGTGTGTGGCCTTCTGTTTATTCCCTCCTGTCAAGAATGAAGTGAATGCAGTTCAGGTACTTTTGAGGGTTGTTGCGCTGACCCTCGTGGTTCGTTGCTGATGTACACACATTTCATATTTGCACAATGGTGCCAATACACTGCTGACCACCACATGTGTGAACTCCTTCCTGAGGCCTGGCTGGGGTAGGGAAGGTTTATTCGTGGGCTCAAGGGATGTCTTAGGGGAGATGGAGACATGGAGGTGGTTCTTCCACACTCGATTGGTCACCTGAGCTCATGAAACATAAGGCACCTGGGTACTGTAGGGGAGGTGGGGCAGGCAGGAATGTGAGATTGGGAGCTTGCTGTCTTGCTGCCTAAGACTCCCATGGGTTCTCTGTCAAGCAGAGGCCTGCTGCCTGTTCTAGGTAAGGGGTCCCGGCATGCCAGCCTTTTGGCTCTTTTCCGCAGGCCAGAGCAGACTTAAAACGGGAAGTGGTTGGGCCGGGATGCGTGGCTCAAACTTGTAATCCCAGACTTTGGGAGGGCCGAGACAAGCGGGATCACAGAAGTCAGGAGATCCGAATCCATCACTGGCTAACCCGGTGAAGCCCGCGTCTTACTAAGAAAATACGAAAAAAAAAAAAACTAGCTGGGCGAGGTGAGCGGGTGACCCCTGTAGTCCCAGCTACTCGGGAGGCTGAGGCAGGAGAGGAGAAAAACGACAGGGTAACCCGGGACGGGCAGCTTGCACTGAGACCTGAGATCGTGGACCACTTGCATCAGCCTGGGTGACAGAGTGAGACTCCATCTCAAAAAAAAAAAAAAGGGAGGTGGTGGAGGGTAGACCGTTTTTCTCATAAGCAAGTTCCAGTATGCTGGTTGCCTTTTGCGCTTCTCTCCAGTTCCCAGGAAACGTCTAGGAAGGCCCAAGATCTTTTTTGGTTTTTTTTTTTTTTTTTTTATAAAGAGATGAGTCTCATTTGATCACCCAGGGCTGGAGTGCAATGTCTGATCTTAGGCTACTGCAACCTCCGCCGCCTCCCAGGTTCAAGCAATTCTTCTGTCTCAGCCTCTCAAGTCGCTGGGACTATAGGCACGAGCCACCACACCCAGCTAATTTTTTGTATTTTCAGTAGAGGCGGGGTTTTGCCATGTTGACCAGGCTGGTCTCAAACTTCAGACCTCAGGTGATCCACCCACCTCGGCCTCCCAAAGTGCTGGGATTACAGGGGTGAGCCCCTACATCTGGCTGAAGGCAAGGATTCTAAACTTGGAGACTAGAAATGTCCTAAAGGTGTCTGCAACATTGGATGAGGAGTACTAGTGCATTTTTCTGGGATGATTCCTCCCTTTTTATCACATTCTCAGAAGTGTCTTTGATTCAGAAGAGTTAGGAATGCCTCCCTATTTCAGCTGGGTTTTCTGCCCTTTCTCCACAGAGGTCTGGCCTCATTTTGCTCAATTTTTTTTTCTGACTGGGGCCTGGGAGGTGGAGGCTGCAGGGCCTGGATGGTAGAGCTGCCTGACAAGTGTTCAGTGGGACTGCTGGGCCAGGGCCCTGTGGGCCTTCTGACCCAACCTGAAGATGGGTCTGCTGAGTCTAACAAGGTCAAGGGAAGATCAGAGGGACCTAGATTCTTTTTTCCCCCCCTTGAAATGGAGTCTTACTCTGTCGCCCAGGCTGGAGTGCAGTGATGCAATTTCGGCTCACTGCAACCTCCGCCTCCCTGACCCTCACACTGTCCAGTGCCCTTGTGGTTACTCAGCATCATATCTTGAGACTGGCCTGGCAGGAGCCAGTGACTGTGGAATGACCACAGAAGATTCAGGGCAGCTGCCGGACCACGGGCTACCTCTGCCCTTCGCTGTTTCTGCTCAAGAGAGGTTGTCACTAGCCTCTGATCTTCCCTTAAAGAACTCAACTGGGGCTCTTCAGAGGGTGGGGCCCAGGAAGTTGTAGTTAACCTCTTCTCCAGGCAGTTCTTACACAGTCATCTAGGTATGCCTGGGAACCTTGCACCAGGTCGGTGGTTCTCACTGGCTGCCCACTGGAATCATCTGGGGAGCCTTTTGGAAACAGTGCTTACATTCCATCTCCGTAGACCAACAGAAACTGCCCTCTGGAGGTGAATCCCAGGCTTAGAGATTCTGATGATTCTGCGGTCCAGGAGTGCTGAGATCTGTCCTGAGTTCTGTGGGGAGGGGCCTGGACTGATCATTGCTCGGAAATGATTTTGCCCTACAGCAGGCCTTCACGTTGATCAAATGCATGAATGAGCAAGCTTTTCTCGGAGTTTGCGGTGAAGCCCGGGACCTGGGTGCTTGCAGTCGTCCCCATAAGGCTCCCAGGGACAAGCTGGAGAGTCTGGCTGTCCCTCTGTCTCCATGGTGCCAGCCCTCTTAGACCCAGTTCAAAGGGAGAGGAGGCTAGTCAAATAAACTGAGAGAAATATGGAGGATTATTGATTTATTAGAAAAACTAGTAAATGGGTTTCCTCTGGTTGGTGGAAGCACGGTTGAGCAGGTGGAGGACAGGACCCAGCTGGCCCCAGGGCCAGCCCCAGATTGCATGGTCTGTGCCCAACAGGGTTGCATTCCTCTGCAGCCACCGCCGCCTCGTTTCCTCCCTGAGCTTGTTTGTCCAAGCCACCAAGCCATGTGGTCCCACTGGCTTCGTCCTCCTCTGGATTCCTGCCCCCCTCCCATGAAGGAAGGAAGAGGATTCAGGGTCAGCCTAGGGGACCCTGGTTGCCTCCGATAGGCAGGAAGGAGGAGGGATGTGGAGAAGAGGCTGAGCCTTCCACGGGCCTCCTGTTAGGGATGCTAATGGAGGCCAGGTTGGGGAGGAAAGCCCAAGGACCCTCCACACCTCCCTTAGCCAGTCAGTTGAGGCTGGGACAAAGGGGAAGGAGAGAGGGAAGGAGGACCACCTGACCGTGCCCGGAAGGAGCTTCCTCTAAACTGCCCTGGGGAGGAAGCCTGGTATGCTGGTGTGGACTGGAGCTGTGTCAACCTAGTTTAGGAATACTGTCAAAGAAAAGACTGTAAAGTAGAATAAGGAGAGGGGAAAAAAAGGCCTTGCCAGGGTACTGGGAGAGCTTAGCCCTGGTGTGGCATAGGGTCTCCCAAAGCTGGATGCCTGCGGTTTCAGTCCAGTTGGTCGAATGTCTTGGGGCCTGGGTGACAGGAGGGATGTGTGGGGAGCTGGCAACAGAATGGTCACATGCAGCTGGCTGCCCTGGACCAGCCCAGGGGACCTGGGGTGGTGAGATGCTAGCTCTTCCACTGGAGTCCTTCTTTTCTTGGGTCTGTGGAGTTGCTTGCTGGAAATGACTCACTTCAGGTGCTGATTTGGCACACGTGGAAAGGGGAGGGTGGGCCCTTGTCCCTTGGCTCCCTAAAGACTGGCCCAGGGAAACAGTTGAGGGAGATGCTTGCCACCATCTGCCCTTCAGCAAGGAACCTGCTTTCTGCCTCAGAGGAGGACATGCCCACAAGTGCACCAAAGGCCTACTTTATTGCTAGGTGAGTGCAGTCATCTCACTGCCTTGCTTTCCCCAGATACAGAAAGAGGCTGGTGAGTGGTACACACTAGGTTCCCTGTATAGGGTCATATGTACCGAAGCCAAATGAAGACCTTGCCCACCAGGGCGGGAACCTGGGGATATCAGGCTCCATTGGATGACGTCTTCCTTGCTGTGGCTCCTGCCTGCTGCAGTTGGTGTCAGGGTGGAACTGATTTCTGCTGGCACTGGTCAGCACTCAGGGTTCCTCAGGGGGCCTCATTCTGGATGCCTGCCCCTGTGGCTTCTACCTGAACCTCACCTACTTCATCTCCATGGAACTAAGGTCCTTCACACAGGGAAAGTGATAGAAACTGCCTGCAGGCCCTGGGGACTTTTATGGTTTCCCTGGGGGAGAATGCCTGCTGCCACCCCTACCGCATCTGCTTGACTCCTCTCTTGGACCTAACCCTAGTTAGATACTGGGCCAGAACTATGTTGCTTTCAGAGTAGAGTGGTGGGGAAAGCCTTGTGGAATGAGTTTCCTCTCCCTCCAGAAGTATGACCTGGGCAGCAAGGGGAAGGCCATTCCTGAAGACATAGGTTGCAGAACTTCTGGTGCTCAGGGCTGGAAGGTGGCAGATATTTGACCTCTGTACTCATGTGACACCCTCCCCCCGCCCCAGCCCAAGACCTGGGGCCAGGACCTTCTGGAGAAGCTGATCAAGGGGTACCACACCTTCATGGCTCTGGCCCCGACATTTGTCCCAGCTGTGCAGGGGGAGCTGTCACGTGTGGTGATGCCAAGGCATGGCTGCATCTGCCACCCTGAGACGATAGGTGATCAACTTTGCTGTCTGCCCAGCCGTACCCTCCGAAGTCCCAGCTGCAGACAGAATGCAATTGGACATCTGGCTTTGGGATGCTTCACTGCAGCTGCGGGGGTATCCATTTTGTATCTGGGGGGCCCACACTGTCCCCTAGGGGGCCTACGTCTGTCGGATATTGCTGGTTTGGCTGTCACTGGGAGTGGGGGGAGGGTCCTAGCATTGAGAGGGAGAGCCTTAGGCAGTGTTGTGACCTACCTGTCACTCCTTCAGATCACAGCCCTGTGCCCTAGCCACAGTTTTCAATGAGAAATGGTCTGACCTTGCTGCCCCTCCTGGGACTGCCTGTGGTGGCACAAGGGTGCTGGAGGCACTCAGCCAGGCCCTGCCAACCGTGGAGGGTGCCCTTTGATCTAAGGGGAGAAGCAGAGAGGAGGGATGTGGTGGCCCCTGAGGTGAGAGTCCCAGTTCTGCGGAAGCCCAGCGGGGAGGAGGCTGGCAGCACCCAAGGCCCTGCACCCAGTCTGGTCCCCTCAGCCCCCCACAGCCCCTGATCCAGAGCTAGGGCTTTGTGGGCCACCTGAAGGCTCCTTCCTCATGCCCCTAGGTGGCTGGCCATGCATTTCCAGTGCCCTCTTCCTTTCCCCTTTCCCTGGCTGCCACCAGGTGGGAGGTGACCCCAAGCAAGACTTGCTTTAGGAACAGGCAGCGTTTGAGGAACCCCATCAGCCTTCTCCAGCTCTTTCTTTCTTTCTTTCTTTCTTTCTTTTTTTTTGGTTGGGGGTAAGGGGCCTGCGCACCCTCGGCTCATGAGGAGGGTGGGAGAAGAGGGCGTGTGCCTCAGAGAACCGTTTCCTGCCCCCAGGCCTGGAGGCCCCGAGGGCGCCAGAGGAGCTGGGAGCCCCTGTCCCTGGAGCAGAGCCGGCGCGGGCGAGGGCATGGAGGGGGCGTCGGCCCAGGACGCGCGGGCGAAGGCAGCTTTTGCAGTGCAGCGTGGGGCCCCGGGGCCCGGCCCGCGACTCGACTCGACTCGATTCGACAGGCGGGCGGCGGCGAGAGGAGGCCAAGGCCCGGGGCTCCCGGTCTCTGCGACTCCACCGCGCCCGCCAGCCCCACCCGCGGGGGCCTCCGGCCGCTACTTCTTTTTGGGGAAGAAGCTGAATCTCTTCTCCTTGTCCTTCTTGCCAAGGCTGGCGTCGGGGCCGGAGAGGGAGGGCAGGGGCAGGCTCTGCGCCTTGACGCGGATGCTCTGGGACTCGTTGATGGCGGTGCTCACGCCCTGCAGCCAGGACAGCATCTCCTCCTGCGGGGCAGAGGGTCACGGTGGAGTCTGGAGGCCCACAGCCCCCCACCTCCCGGGCCAGGCAACAATGGGGGGCTCTTGGGACTGCCCCTTCTGAGGGGGCCTCCAGGGCAAGCGGCCTGGGGTCCTCCACCTACCCCTTTGTTAGCCAGGTCTGGGCTAGACTGCCCGCGCTTACCTCGTCCTTGCCATGGAAGAGCCACTCGCTGCCATTACTCAGCCTAGGAGGACAAAGGGTTTCCTGTCATGGAGACACCTTTGGAGGGGGCGCTGGGCAGAGGGCTGGCCCAGCCTCTGCCACAATACCCTGAGCCGAACATCCAGAACCCTCTCAGGCAGCCCAGCACTTTCTGAGAGGTCACAGTCTGGACCATCAGCCTCTTTGATTTGAAAAACCCCTGAGGAGTAGCTCAGGCATGGAGCTGGTCCCATACAGAGGGCCTCTGCCCTGCCACTAATGCCCAATCAAGCCATCAACCTGAACTTTCAAAGGCCAGGGAGGCCTCACCTCAGTTTAAAGACATGCTTCTTCTTTTTGTAGTTGGCAGCAATCTCACAGATGGCATGTCTCAGGGCCAGGGGTTCCTCCCCATGGTAGGGCATCCCCAGGGCCAGGTTCTTGGCATCCTTGTAGAAGGTTAACTCACTGTTTCTGAGCACACAGTACAGGTTGTTCCAGGACCTGCAAAGATGCAGACAGGCAGGTCACCCGCATCCTGATACGGCATCTCTGGTGTCAATTCCTATAGCTTCACCATTAAAAAAAAATTACACCATGTTTGTTCTGATACATAGTAACATGTTTTATTGTTAAAAAATCATCTGCATGTAATTTCATTACAAAAAAATAGCTATTATTAACATTTTATGTGTTCCTTCTAGTCTTCACATTTTCACTTTTTTTTTTTTTTTTTTTTTTTTTTTACTATTCACAGATAGCTAAAACTGGGTTATGTATATATTCAATTTTATATTCTGTTTCTAAGCATAACACTAAATCATGAGTATTTCTCCATATCCTCAAATATTTCTTTTTTTGCTGGGCACAATGGCTCACACTTGTAATCCCAGCACTTTGGGAGGCCGAGACGGGCGGATCGCCTGAGGTCAGGAGTTCGAGATCAGCCTGGCAAACATTGTAAAACCCCATCTCTACTAAAAATACAAAAATTAGCCGGGCTTGGTGGTGCATGCCTGCAGGCCCAGCTACTCAGGAGACTGAGACAGGAGAATCGCTTGAACCCGGGAGGTGGAGGTTGCAGTGAGCCGAAATCCCGACACTGCACTTCAGCCTGGGTGACAGAGATGAGACTCCGTCTCAAAAAAATATATATAATTTTATATATAATACATAAATCTATATTAAATATATATTATTAATTATGATATTATATGTTATAAATGTTATATATGTATATATGTGTGTATATAACGTATATGTACATATGTTGTTATTTCACACGTATATGTATATATGTGTGTACCTATATACGTATATGTATGTAATACAACCATGTATAACCATTTATATATACATGTTATATATGTAATATGTATTGTATAATAAATGTATATATAAATGTTATACATAATATAAAATATAAATATAATACACATATTTATATGTTATACCATAATATATAAATATATAATATATAAATATATTTATATATTATATATATATTATATTTTAGGCTGAGCCTCTGTCACTCAGGCTGGAATGCAGTAGCCCGATCTCAGCTCACTGCAACCTACACCTCCCGGGTTCAAGTGATTTTCTTGCCTCAGTCTCCCGAGTAGCTGGGACTACAGGTGCAAGCCAAGGCTAATTTTTATATTTTTAGTACAGATGGGGTTTCACCACATTGGCCAGGCTGGTTTTGAACTCCTGACCTCAGGTGATCCACCTGCCTCGGCCTCCCAAAGTGCTGGGATTACAGTCCTGAGCCACCACGCCTGGCCCATATCCTCAAATATTTCTTAAAATAATTTTGAATAGCTATGTGGAAGCCTATCACAATCCCTTTATTGATGAACCTTATAATACTGGAAAATTTGCCCAAAATTTAAATAGCAATGTGATGAACATTCTTACACATAAATCTGTGCCTGTAATTCTGATCTTACCTTGAAGTACACTTACAGAAGTAGAACTATTATGTTTTAAGACCAACAGTAAAATATTAACTTTTTGAAGTATTTCTACATCCATTAGCATATTTGAGTCTCACTACAGAACTGTGAAGGAATGAACAGGGTTTTGTGTCAGTGATTGTTTTTTGTTTTGATGAGGTGTGCCAAGCATACTAAACTTTTTAAAGGAGCAAATTTTACAAATAGGGCTCATGTCAGCCAGGCGTGGTGGCTCATGCCTATAATCCCAGCACTTTGGAAGGCTGAGGTGGGCGGATCACGAGGTCATGAGTTCGAGACCAGCCTGACCAACATGGTAAAACCCCGTCTCTACTAAAAATACAAAAAAACCCTCAAAACAAAACAAAACAAAAATACAAATTAGCCAGGTGTGGTGGCACACGCCTGTAATCCCCGCTACTCAGGAGGCTGAAGCAGAAGAATTGCTTGAACCCGGGAGGCAGGGGTTGCAGTGAGCCAATATTGAGCCACTTCACTCGAGCCAGGGTGACAGAGTGAGACTGTCTAAAAAAAACAAAAAACGAACAAACCAAAAACAAATACGGCTCATGTCAACTGGCATGTTTGGTGAGAGCATCAAATTCATAACTGAAGAGGTGGGCTGGCCCAAGCGTCTTCATTCACACATGGGAAGCATGTTGCTGCATTTCTACAGTAACAGACTCTGTTTCCTCCTCCTCTTCATCCTCCTCTGTCCCCCTCTTCTCCTCTCCCTCTTTTCCCCCCTTACTTTTGAGGGCAGGAAGGTGGGGAAACTAGTAGAGCACATAGGGAGGAAGTTCTGGAAGGTCAGAGAGAGAAACTGACCATGCAAAGCTGGCTGAAAAGCCATTTTATGAAGACCCATTTCCCACTCTGCACTCAGGGATCTTTCCTCTAGCAGAAAGGCAGTTACTAAGAAGGAGCTGGGTCTTTGGAGAAAGAGCTTGCCTTGAACAAATGACTTAACCTTTCTGAGACTCTGTTTTCCCCATGGAAAAGAGAAATATCAATGTCACAGGATTGTTGTGAAGATGTTATCAGTCCTAACATAATGCCTAGCATATAGTAGGTGCTCAGTAAATGTTAGTTTCCCCTTTCCGGGTAGACTGTCCATTTAAGCAATAAATAAACCTTTTCAGGGCAACTGGGCCCCCAAATGGTTCCTTTTTGGAATTTGATATCCCTTTCGTGAGTCCCCCAGACACACCCTGCATGCTCATGCTGCCAGCTGTCCCTGGGAATACGGCTGGCTTCAACCTCCTGGTGCTGCCCTATTTTCCTGGGACCCTGGACAGCTGCTAGAAAGAGGAGGCCCTCAGGGTCCCCAGACAGAGACAGCCCTAGATAGACCAAACCCAAGGGCATGACTGTTTCAGGGTCAGGAAAGGACTTAACCTTTGAGTCAGTTCCTTGGGGTCATGGAGTCACCAAATGACAGCACTGGAAGGGACCTCTGGGAGGCAATAGGCCATGCCCTACCCCCATCACTCCCATTTTACAGCTAAGGACACTGAGGCCTAGACTGGTAAAAAGTGGGGCTCAAACAAGGAAGTTGTTAGTGCCAAGACCTACCTAACCTTTAGAGCTACCTATCCCTAGCCTTGGGATAATAGGATAATAATAGCTAGTGTTCACCAAGTGTGTTCACCTACTGTGTGCCAGGAACAGTATCTGTAGTGAAAGGACATACTGTTCTCATCATCCTCTCCTTCCAAATGGGGAAACCAATTTAAAGAGGTTGAGTAACTTGCATGAAGACATAAGATTTGAACTCAGGACCAGAACTGAAGATGGGCTTTCCCATCATGCCAGGTAGCCCTTGGGGCTGGCCCAGAGCGGGTGCCCAGGAGCTCTCACAGGCCGAGGGAGAGGCTCTGCTGGCAGAGAGATCCCTGGGAGCTGTCCAACCTCCCCTCAGCCAGCAGCCTCTCCCACACTCACCTGTTGGAAGCCTTCTTGTTGGGCCCCTCCAGGTCATGCTTGCGGCCCAGGTAGCCTTCCATCTGCACGCTGTGCCCATGGTCCCGCGGGGCTAGCAGCGTTGCAGGCTCATCACCCTCGCTCAGAGGCGTATCTAGGACCTTAAAGAGGGGCTCCGTGGCGGGCCTCTCGTCCCCAGCAGATTTCTGCCCATCCTCTTGCTGCCCCGGCGGTGGTGGCTGCTGCAGGTTCTGAGGCCATGTTGCCTCTTCTTCCCCCTGCTCAGGGCATAGGGAGGAGCACACCTTTCTGGGGGCTCTGGCCTAGAGATGGCTGTTCTCAGCAAAACTGGGAGGTCAGCAGCCACCCTCCCCGCACCCCCAAGCCTACTTCCTTTCTACTCCCACCTCCTGGCTCACCCTGGTTCTCCCACAACCTGCTATGGGTGCCCACTTGCTTCTCTACTCTGCCTGTGCTTCTGGCTCTATTTCCACCCCATTCTTCCTTCAGAGAGCTGCACGGTGGCCCCCTCTCTCCAATGTAACAAAGCAACGGAAGGTTCTCAGAGTGAGTCAAAGAGGCCTGATTATTTCATTAAAGGGGTGTGAGGGAGGGCAGGTTCCAATGCTGCTGGCAAAGCTCTGGCCCCTCCCCTTGCTGCAGCCAGACACTCTCATGAGGAAAATCCTGCTGCTAAGACAAGTTCGACAACCACTTATAGTAGAATGTTGAATGGGAACTCTTCTGGTACCTTCAAATTGTGCCTAAAGCCCTAAAACTAAGGGTACCAGGTCCTCAGTCTGCCCCCGCCACCTTACAAAGGGAGAACCCAGACCCTCCCTGGCCAACAGGTCTAACAGGTCCTCTCTCCATCATTGGGTGAGAACTTTTTGGACAGGGCAGTGGTTCCTAACCCTGGCTGCCTTCCGCAATCACCTCAGGTGCTTTTAAAAGAAACACTCTCAAGCTCCATCTCAAGATGCTGAGTTAACTGGCCTGGGGGGTCGCCCATTGGTATTTCTTACTGAGCAGTTCATGGGACCTAATGCGCAGCAGCTGAGAATTCCCCTCGTAAGGAGGCACTGCCTTGGGGAACTTCTGTGGTCTTTATCTCCCTGCACCTCCCTGTGGAGGCTTGGGGATGCCTGGACCCTGCCCAAGTCAAGGGCGGGGCCTCCAATGATGCCACTCACTGTATGACGTACAGGTGCCCACGAGAAGGGAAGCTGACCTGCCATTCCCTGGCTGAGTGTCTGCTTATGCTAGACCCTGCTGATCTGCCCTTTTGCCTGTTGGGGCAGCAGGGAGCGGCCTCCCATTGCCAGGCGGGACAAGAATGGGTGGATCTCCTCCATGCCAAGTGAGCACCAAGGAAGGCAGCCTCGTTGGAGCCATCTGGCCAGGACTCAGTCCCAAAGGCCTGACTGCTAAACACCTTTCAGAAAGAGGTAGGAAGGCCCCCAAGTAGCTGGATGCCTGAAGCACCAAGGACATCTTTAGCCAGGAGGTAAGAAAAGGAAGTCCTTTTCCTGCTCCCTCCTCCCTGCCCCAACAACTGAAGACAGAGGTCCAGAAGAGTGCAGGGGAGGAGAGGGAAGGAGCCAGGAGAGAGTAGACCATGTTCTCCCTGGTCTGGGTCCTTTAGACCATGGGGCAAACCCGAAACAGAGGATGGAGGATGGGAGGATGTGGGCCCCATGTTGGACATCAGATTGAAGCTTTAAACTGAAACAACTGGGTAGGCTTTTTATCCACTGAAAGTGACCAGGGTCTGCCTGAGGTGGCCTTAGGAATGGGAAGGGGGACTCAGTGGAGACACTGGAAGGCAGTGGTTGCAAGAAAGGTAAAACTGGTCATGTTTGTATCTCATCAAGTTAGGACCGTTCAGTAAACAGGTTACATGTTAGGGTTCCAGTGAGATTTCATTTAAAGAAAGGGGTATGTGGCTGGGAAAGTTTGGAAACCACTGACCTAGTCTAACGCTTTCGATCTATAATGAGAAAACCAATGCTCAGAGAGGTCAAGTGACTTGCCCAAGGTTATACTGTCAGAGTAGGCAGATAGATATGAGTAGGAGGGGGAGCCCCTGAGAAAGGGAGGTCTGGAAAGTCTAACACCCCAGAGACCACCCAAAACATTCACGCTAGATATGAGCAGAGAGGAGGGGAAATATCTATGCAGGAAGGAGTGCCCCAAGACACTCCTTAAGATGCCCAGTCATCACTCACTCTGCAGTTAACCTGTGGGAATGTAGCCAGCTGCACGCTAAGGAGGGAAAGAAGGCAAAGGAGAAATTCCTCTGAGATATGCAGGTGCAATAAATACCAATATACACCCTTCCTGGAGTGGCAGTAATTAGCAACATCACCATTCGGTAGGATTCATATCCGACACCCGCCCCTGCAGGTTCATCAGCAGACAGTAAGGGAGAGTCCCACAAACCTGGGGCAGGAACTAGGTGGGGCGAAAAGATGGAGACATAAGACAGAGGCAGGGAATTAGACAAAGGCAGAGACTTGAGACAGAGGCAGGAACTTAAAGAGAGTGTGGAGGAACTTAAAAACCGCAAGGCAGAACTCTCGAGTTGCTGGGTCATCTTTGAGCAGCCTGCTCTGCCTCATCTTTCAGAGTGTACTGTCTCTGCTGCTACCTCACTCTTGCTCTGAATACTGCTGCTTCCCAAGCAGACTTGCTGGTTCCTCTCTTGGAGTCTACTTCAATAAACTCCCAGGCCGGGCACGGTGGCTCATGCCTGTAATCCCAGAACTTTGGGAGGCTGAGGCAGGTGGATCACAAGGTCAGGAGATGGAGACCATCCTGGCTAACACAGTGAAACCCCATCTCTACCAAAAATACAATAAATTAGCTGGGTGTTGTGGCATGCGCCTGTAGTCCCAGCTACTTGGGAGGCTGAGGCAGGAGAATCGCTTGAACCTGGGAGGCAGAGGTTGCAGTGAGCCAAGATCACACCACTGCAGTCCAGCCTGGGAGACAGAGTGAGACTCGGTCACAAAATAAATAAATAAATAAATAAATAAATAAATAAATAAATAAAATCGCTGCTCTTTATTTTCCTTCATAAACCTTTTGCTTACATTACTACTTGGTCTCTTGGCCAAATTCTTCCAAGTAAGACCAAGCATTGAGGACTCCGCATTTCCTGGTAACAACAAGGCTAACAGGTATAGGAGGCGGTTTGGAACATGCACTCCCAAAATGGACAGACCTGAGCTTTTATCTAATCTTTATGGTGTTCATCTTTTCCCACTTTAGTGGCCCCCGAGGGTTGTGGTCAGGCCACTCTTGTCTCTATGCATCTGGCAGCCTTTGGACCCTAGACTGCCTGCAACGAGCCAGCATTGGCCATAAGGATCTGGAGGCCCGAAAGCACTGCCTGGATCACCGTAGCAGGGAGGAAGAGCAGGAGAGGCAGGGATGGGACTGGAAGCCTGGATTGGGGTCCTTCTGTGGATCCTGCACTCTGACTTGGGTATACATCTAGGGAGGGCCTGCTTTTCCTCCAAGAGGGGTGGGAGTAGGTTTCAGAGGAGGAGACATGGGCTGCACTGTTGCTCCTGCTACTATCAGTGCTCTCCCTGCCCTTGGGTCTCAGAGAAGCAGCCATGGCAGATATAGGGACGGAGGCTTGCCAGACCCTCTCAGCCATGTTTGCCCCTCTCACCCAGCCTCTGCTCTCCTGGGACTGGTTTTGCTAGAGACCTCTGTGTCCACATTTTCTTCCTATACTTCCATTCCATTTTCCTTCCTTTAGAAAACTGTCCTCTGAATAGAGATGGACTTTGCCAGGGCTGACTCCCAACTTAATCCCACCTTTCTTCTGTTTCCTCTTAATGGGTGCCTAGCCCACATTCCTTGGCAGGGACATTCAGAGGCCATGCCAGTGC
Source organism: Rhinopithecus bieti (assembly GCF_001698545.2). NCBI lineage: Eukaryota > Metazoa > Chordata > Mammalia > Primates > Cercopithecidae > Rhinopithecus > Rhinopithecus bieti. Next base: position 1,946,262 of record NW_016810602.1, on the reverse strand, counting down.
AATCAAAAATTATATGGCCGGGGCACAGGTTGGCTTTGGAAAATGGGGTTTCCAATGTATGCAAAGATTTCTTTGGCGTTCCTGACTGCTCCTGTAGAGACAATTTAAAATGCATCCTGTCCTCTTTACCCTGAAGGCCAAGGCCAAGAATGAGGGTGAGAGATGAAGGAACTGGGCTTTGGCAGGGCTTCCCTTCCTCTCTGGGAGAGGGGAGCAGACACAGGTGAGAAAGGTGGGGTGTAATGAAGGTGGGTACAGAAGACGGGGGAGAGGCTTTGGGGACAATCCTTTCATCCCTTTCTCAGCTCCCAGGAGTCTGGCCAACTCCCTGGAGGGGTACAAGGAGGAGGAACCAAGAGGGGCTGGGGTGAGGAAAGGAGGAGGACAGGGATTTCTAGAAGGCCCTGTGAGCAGAGACACCAGTGAGCTCTCAGACGGAGCTGGCCCCTTCCCTCAGCCCTCTTCCTGCTCTCCCATCCGGGACCACCAGCAGAGGGCCTCATAAGAAGCCCACCCCTTCCCAGGTGTTGGGTCAGACAGGTCTGGAGTGAGAGTCCCTTGAATTCCATTTGGGGGAAGGGAGAGAACCTTCCTGACTCAGTTAGTGGGAGTGAGCCCGTGACCTACTTCACAGGTGGTTTGCAGCCTTTAAAAGTGAGGTCATGTCTGTAAATGTTGGCTCTCTTGTGATCCTTCACCCCTGCCTATCCACCCCTGCCTCCCTGGGGCTTTGCTGAGCAATTATTGTGGCCAATGTCCTGTGGGGCTAGTGTAAGGATCTCAAAAACCCTCTTGTTCCTGTAGTAGTGGATGCTCAGGACTGAGAAATGGGGAAAGGGAATCTCAGCCATTGGCAGGCAAGGCCTCAGCCCCTCCTTTCTCGGCCATTTTCGGTTGGAACATTCTGAGGCTTGAGACAGGAAGGGGGAAACCATGTGAACAGGTAAGCAGTGCAGAAGTGGCCTGAGGCCCTGCCTCAATGCTTGGAGTGGGGCACTGAGGTGCAGGGGCCCCAGAAGCCAAAAGCAGAGGTCCCCAGGTCCGGCCGAAGACAACAGCGTGCTGCAGAGTGGAAGGCTCTGGTAATTCACAAGTGGATTTTACAAAGACCTCACAACTTTGTCAAGAAAAGACTTTGAGGAAGATTGTATGTAGATATATATCCAAGAGGTCAAATCCTTTTCTGAAGCAGGACCATATTTTAAAAAGTTACTCTTGGGGTTCCCATCTGCCCAGGGAAAGTGCTCAAGCAACAGAGAGCAGGCTGGAGGGAGGGCCAGATGCTGCTGGCAGGCTCCTTTCTTGGGGGAGGGGAGGTGTGGGAGCCTGACACAGCCCTGCAAGCATGTGAGTGTGTATGTAAAGATCTTTTGCAATTCATAAGAGATAAGGAATTTCTCTGGGGCCTTTTATTTCTAGCCATGCCTCTGGGAAGGGTATGTAGGTAGAATCAACAATGGGGGCCTTATCAGGGAAGCCGGTGAGGGAGGCTGGGGATGGGGTAGATGAAGCTCATGTGAGAAAAGAGATTCTCAGAATTCTAAAGCTGGAAAGAGGCCTTGGGGTCATGGGATTCAGCCCTTCCTATCTCAGATAGGAAAACTGGGTTCCGGAAAAGCTCAGTGATGGCTGAGATTAGAGCACACAGCAAGTTTTAGTAGCAGAGCTGGGGCAATAATTCATGGCCCTGCTTCCCTATCCACACAATGCCTCTCAAATTGGAAAGGGTACCACAGGTGGTGCAGGAAGGCAGGGAGCCAAGTAGCTGGGCAGGGACCCACCCATGACCCCCTGGCTGCGAACCTGCAGTGGGAGGCCTGTGGTCCTGTTGGCTCAGCCCTGCATCTTTCTAGGCCACATCCATCAAGGACCTCCCAGCCGATCAGCTGAACCATCCACCCATGCCAACTGCGGGCCCTGGGTCAGGCTAGCAGCGTGCTTTGGCAGGAGGACCCACCTCCCCTGAGCCTCAGGGCTAATAAGAGGGGATGAGGTGAGGGTTCTCCGGCTGTCCCCCTGTAAGTAGGCCATGGTCTTAGGTGGGGACTGCTTTGACTGACAGGAGGCGGGATCTAGGGACAGAAAGCACCAGGAGAGGCAACGCTGGCTACTCATGTGGCTGAGGTGTGACTGAGGGACCGGCAGGTTCTACCCAAAGGCGCCACGTATGGAGGAGCTGATCTGAGATTCCCTTCCAACTCTGTGCTGTAAGGCAGGGGCTGCTGCTGGAGTCCTTAGGTCATCAGGAAGATGCAGATTCCACCTGCACCACTGAGGGCTGTCACCCACCAGAGCAGGGGACACTCTGAAGGAGGAGAGTCTGCTGCTTGGAAGAAATTCTGGGTGTCCAGCTGGGGGCAGCAAGGGAGTCTAGACCATAAGTGGAGGTGAAGGAGACTTGGGGAGCAGGCTGAATAAGGGAAGGCACTACCTTTAGTCCTCTGGTTTGGGGAATAGGTAGGGGGAAGTGTCTCAGCTGTGTGTACTGGCTGTGGGATCGTGATGTCAGAGGAGGGCAGGGGACAGGCAGCATTGGTTGCTGGTTGACAGGGATCAGTGGAAAAGAGGGTACAGCCCTTTTGGGGCCTCACAGGATTGTAGTCAAACCAACAGGGAGAGGCCGCAGGCTCCCAATGGGTGGGGGATGACCATCTCCGGGTCTTTGCAGTCTTGCAAAGTCAAGCAGAAGTCTGTGTAAGCTTGACTTTTTAGGGTCCTGCCTTGCTAGGAAACTGGCTTGGGTGGGGGAGGTAGGGGGTTGGGGTCTCCACAGAGGATGTGCAAAACAGGCCAGAGACATGGGCAGATGGGTAAACGTCTTCTCTGGGCCAAAGGAGGTGAAGGTGTATGTCCAAGCTCAGCCAGCAGGTGGCGCAGGGGACTGCACACAGACGACAAACTCCTCAGGCTCCCAGGAGAAACACAACCTGGCTGGGGACCACAGGGTCTTTCAGAGGTTCTGAAGATGCTCAGCGAACCCGGATGCATTTACAAGCAAAGAACACAGGCGACAATGTCTCTCTAAAGGTAACGCCAATGAGAACTAGAGCCTGAGGATGCACCCCAGAAACAGACTGACTGCAGCAATGGGATGCATCGTGCCATGACTGAATTCGTATTAGAATTCACGTGCTTTTAAGAGATGAAGGACTGAGGTGGGGGATGGAGAAAAATGAAGGGACTTAAATGATCACCTACTAGGTGCCAGCTGCTCTACCTACATCGTCTCTTCCAATCCTCCCAGCCTCTCTACGAGGCAGGTAGTTGTTACCCCCTGTGTTACAGATGAGGGAAACTGGGGGTCATAGAGAATGAGTGACCTGTCCATAGTCATACATTAGTGAAGAATGTTGAAGATGCAGGTCTGTCTGGCACCAAACTCTGTGTTCTTACTAAATCCTGCTGCAAGAGGGGAGACCTGTATCCTCACTCCAGAGGAAAGCACCTGTGCGATGGGGTTTGCAGTCTAAATGAGATGACCTTGGCTTATGCAAAACACATGGCTGATTGACAGAGGCAGCATAATCATGCCAGAGCTGGAAGAGGGGCTTGGGGCCAAACAAGACCTCCTGCTAGATGCCTTAAGCAACCAAAGAGTGCTGGTGATTGTGGGGTGCAGGGAGCAGGCAGCTAAGAAGTGGCTCTGGCAGCCAAGAAGTGTTGCCCTCGCCCACTGTCTGATGTCTCAGCTCTTGTCCTCTGGGTGAGAAGGGCTGTCACTGGGTGGGTTGGAAAGGCTGTTCAGAAGACAGTTGTTTGCAAGAGAAGAAAAAGAAATGGTTTGTTGAGCTGAGGGCAGCCAAAGAGATGAAGAGATGGCAACTTACGGTGGGCAGAGACAGATGCCTTAAAGGAGAAAGCAGAGGCTGTTGCTGAACAGGGGGAAAGAACCAGGGCGGGAAGCTGAGGCTGGGATGCATGGTGAGGAGTCCCCTGGATTGCAGGCCAAGGGATGGGGAGGGGCTCTTATGAGAAGTTGCGTAGGAAAGCAGTCCAGTGCAACACTGCACCCCAGAGTCCAGCTGTCTGAGGTGGCAACTGGGGGGCCTGGCCAAGATGACAGGAAGGGATGTAGCGCAGAAGGGCACCCGGTAAAGCAAATGGAGGGGAAGCGGAATGGCAGTGTGCAGGGGAGGAGAAACCTGGTCCACTGTCACCAGGGTGTGAGAAGAGAATGAATGAGGCTTCCTCAGGAGCTGTCTTCACCATGCTCACCACCTGTGTGACCTCTTCAGGTCCCTGCCCTGGAGGAGCTGATGGCTGCTTAGTCGCTCAGTGGTCCTGAGCCAGCCACTCAGCATTGAAAGACTAGAGAGAGCTAGAAGACACTGACTCCCCCATCGATATCTGCCACCCAGTGGTCATGTCATCCGCTTCAAACCCATTTCTGAGATGCCTCCAATGTTAACTGAGTCTCATCCTGAGGCCATCAGTATCTAGGATGTTCTGAAACACAGCCTGAAAGAAAGAATTTAGGAAGAGTCTTTAGAGCAGAGGAGCCAGGAATATTAAATCTGACGACAGCAAAGAGAAAGGGACATGCCCAGCAGCGGGCAGGTGTCCAGAAAGAGCCTACAGCAGGTTCCTCCAGGGAGACAGGCGCAGTGCCAGAGCGTAGGCAGACACACCCCTGCCACACTGACTCAGGCGTACTGGGTAGACAGGAACACGCCCAGGTTTTGGGGAAAACTGACATTATTTCCAGCTGGGTCTGCCCATTACCAACAAACATAAGATTTGCATTCGCTGCAAAATGTCTGAAAGAGTAGCGGGAGGAGAAGGAAAGACTGGGAGAGCTTGTTCAGGCGAGAAGAAACACAGCTGCTGTTTCCACACCCACATCTCTTCCATCCAAGGACGTCAGAGCCCCACCGCTGGCCGCTGATTAAAGCTCCTGGCTGCCGGCCAGGGAGGCTGCTGCTGGGGGAGGTGCCCAGGTTGCCAAAGGGCAGCAGCAGCTGGAGCTAGCCAGCCAGACACCGGCCAAGAGGTGGTCCTGGCTGCAAGTCCAGTACCTGCTCAGCCCCTCATGTTCGTAAGTGCTGGTTACTTCCCTGAAGCCACATGAACCTTTAAATCTATGGGAATGGAGAAGCAAGGGACCTAGGCTGAACATGGACCTCAGCTTCCATGTTCAGCCCTAGTGAGATGCTCAGGCCCTTTCTCCAGGGTCGCTGGCTGCACAGGCGGTGCTGGAAGGCCTTGTGCAAGAAGGGCATCTGTGAGCTGCCCTTGGGGAAGACAGCTTTCCCTGACTTCCTGATGAGAAGGCTGATCATGAGGGGCACCCAGCATCTGCTTTCTGGAGTGGCCTGGCATCCCGGGGTCCCTCTGCGCTACAGCCTGGATCTAGCCTTGGGGCTTGGAGGCAGGCAGGGTATGTTTATCCCACACAGTGAGCCCTAGCAAAGGTGATTAGGAGCACCAATCCCTTTCAGGGACGTCACACATGGCGTCACCGCAGCCCTGCTGAGGGAGTTCTCAGAGCAGTTCCCGCTTCACTTCCCAAAACCAGAATCAGGCTCAAGGGACAGGAAGATGCGCAGGGCTGTGCACTGGGGACCTTTAGCCTGGGGGGACTTGCAGCATCTTCAGTACCATTTCTTCTCCATGCAATCCACCTCCTTCTCTCCCAGGAGAAAGCAGCCTCTCACCACACGTTACACTGGGGCTTCTGAGGCACCCTGAGCCCGGGAGGTGGGGGATGCTCAGCAGGACCCCCAAGTCCTTCCCAGGGCCACAGCCCCAGGTGAACAGGAGGTGCTCAGTCTTGAGCAGGTCTGCCTATTCACTGCCAAGGGTTTCCTGGCAGACCTAGGCCTCCTTCAGGGCACTATCCTGGTGGTGCAGCCCCACCTCTACTCCCCCACAGGGACAAAGGCAAACACCCTAGCCCTTTACTTCTTCTTTCCCATCTCCCGTCTTACACCAGTGGGTACCTGAGACCAGCTGGGTACCATAGAACTAAGCACCAGGCAAGAGGAAAGTGGTGAAAACTACTTCTCCCAGCCCCTCCCTATAATTTGCTAAATTGCTGACATACAGGAATGTTCCAGACTTTCGGTAATTCTCCAGAGAAGGCTTTATAAGAGCATGGAGACTCAGGGGATTAGGTGGTTTATCTAAAATCATGCAGGAAGTTTCCAACAGAATTGAGGACTAGAACCCAGATGTCCTGACTTCCCCTCCAGCAGTTTTGTCTTTTGTGAGTGAGGTCTCGTTTTTTCTGCCTGGCCTCCTATGCACTTACCTTTATGAACGTATTGGCCTTTACCAGAACATGCTCTAATGTGAAAAGGCAAGAGGTGAGGGAAGGTGGTGGGACCGTGCAGTGATGTGCTTGAGAAAGAGGCTGATGTGTGGGATGGCAGCTCCAGTCACCATGTGCACACACACGCAGGGAAGGGGAGGACTGGGGAGGGGTGCCGACCTGTGGTGTGCAGCTGTCCAGACAGGAGCAGGGGTGCCTGGTCCACTCCCATCAGTTCCCCCCAGCAGGAAGCCGACATGCACAGTGAGGGGTTGTACATGAAGCAACACCGCATGGATCTATTCTATAGGGCACTGACACCAGACCACACACAGAGGACCAGCAGGAGAGCCACCGTCCCCCAGGCCTATCCCAGAGGGGAGGCGCAGCCATTGGTCATCCCTCCCTGGGAGAGGCCTGCGGTTCTGTGAAGGGGTAGTCCTGGGCAGGCTGGAGGGACCGGCCGCTGGGCTTTCGAGGACTCTTCCAGAGCCAGGTTGGGCTTTCCCAACAGGCTGTGTCCTCCTCTTTCTCGCATCGAATGTGGATGGGGTATTAGGAGGGCCTAATACCTCTGAGGTTCATGGATCCCCATGAAAACTTAACAAAGGGCTCAGAAGATAGCAGCAGCAGGAACTCTGTGCATGAGGCCTTGGGTCTGGTGTTGAGTCACCATCTGGTTTCTTTCTGGCACCGGGCACAGTCCAGTCTTCCCATCTGCTGGAGTGGCTGGCTCTCCGGAAGGGGTCTCAAATGTGGGCTCACTCCTTCCCCCAAAGAGATCATCAGGTCCAAACAGGTTTTATTCCCCCCAACTCGGTGACATTCAGGTGTTGGCTGGAGGCGGCTCTGATGCACAAGTAATTACATTTGCACGGACACACATGACACAGACAATGGATGGAGTCGCTGTGGTGCTCACAGAGGAGCCCGCACACCGGGACACTGCCACATGCAGACACACAGGGACGCACGGCAGAAGCAGGCGGGGGCAGGGCGCAGGGACGGCCCCAGCCCGTGTCCGCAGTCTATGCCGGGCCCCCAAAGTTTGCTCTCCTTCCGGCAGGGGCTGTTGCTGGGAAAAAGGGGCTGGGACGCAGTCCACCACAGACAGGGAAGCGAGACCCCACATGTGACGCCGGGAGCTTCAGAGGGAACTTCTGGGAGAGACCCTTCAGCAGGAGCCCAGCAGTGCCCTCTGCTGGGCATGGTGGGCTGGTGCAGCTATGAAAGGGAGGCCTCTGGCCAGGCTGGAGGCCACAGAGGAATGTGGGGGGAGGGGGAACGGGG
>NW_016810602.1:1932596-1936640 GCF_001698545.2 Rhinopithecus bieti | reverse complement strand
GGGAGGGGGAACGGGGGGAGGGGGAGTTGGGGAGGGCATCTCCCTCAGATGGTGAGAAGGGTTGAAAAAGGGAGGACTCACTGTTCGTACATGTTTCTGGGGGTGACTGGTGTACCAGAAACTTCCATCTGGAATGCCTGTCTTCCTAACCTCACCCCCAGGTTCAGGCAGGCTCACTGGGCACCTGGAGAGGTAGGCTGCAGGAAGGATCTGTGGCTCCCTTGACCCCCAGTGCAGCCTGCCACAGCGGGGACATGCAGGGGGAAGCCATGCAAGCCGTGTGCTGAATTCTTGCTTTCTTCTCGGTCAGCTGCTCCCCAGAGCAGTTCCCTAAGCCTGGGTGACAGCCTCCCAACCTCCCTGCACAGACCCCATGGGGTCCTAAGGGGCCTGCTCCAGGTAAGGTTCTGAGGTACATGCCCTAGGCCTCTGGTAGCTGCTGTCTTGGGCTCTCCCTGTCCCTTGAGCCAGGCCTTTGGCTCATCCTCCTTTCCTATAAGTTGGGGGGATGACCCCTGTTACTCAAAGCCCTGGGATTCTCCTCAATTTTGCAGACTTCCTTCAAGTCTGTTCTTGTCCCAGAACCAGCTCCATATCCAGACTCACTGACCCACAGGCCTCAGGCGAGGTCGGTGGAAAGAGGAGAGGGCTCTGCATAGGGGGAAGGAATAGCCTACAAGGATGGGCACCCCCACTTCACCACCGAAGATGTCCGCAGTGGGGCAGGTGGGATGGGACAGTCGAGTGGTGTGTCTGTGTGTGAGTGCGGGTGTGCGTATGGGGGGGTGTGATGTGTGTGCGCGTGTGTGTGTGGGGGGGTTGTGGTGTGTGCATGTGGGGGTGTGTGGGGGGTGTGATGTGTGTACGAGTGTGTGGATGTGTATGGGTGTGGTGTGTATGAGTGTGTATGTGTGTGTGTGTGGGGGTGTGGTATAGTGTGCATGTGGGTGGGTGTGGTGTGTGCATATGTGTATGTGCGTGTAGGTGTGAGTGGATGTGTGGGGGTGTGGTATGAGCATGTGCGTGTGTGGGTGGGAGTGTGGATGTGTGTGTGGGGGGGTTGTGGTGTGTGCATGTGGGGGTGTGTGGGGGGTGTGATGTGTGTACGAGTGTGTGGAGTGTGTGGGGGGTGTGGTGTGTATATGAGTGTGTATGGGGGTGTGGTGTGTATGTGTACGTGTGTGGGGTGTGAGTGTAGATGTGTGTGTGGGGTGTGGGTGTGAGTGTGGATGTGTGTGTGTGGGAGTGCGATGTACATATGTGTGCCTGTGTGTGGGGGTGTGGTGTGTGTGTATGAGTGTGTATGTGTGTGGGGGTGTGAGTGTAGATGTGTATGGGGTGTGGTGTGTGTATGAGTGTATATGTGTGTGGGTGTGAGTGTGGATGTGTGTGGGGGTGTGGTTGTGTATGAGTATGTACGTGTGTGTGGGTGTGAGTGTGGATGTGTGTGGGGGTGTGGTGTGTATGAGTGTATACGTGTGTGGGTGTGAATGTGGATATGTGTGTGGGGTGTGGGGTGTGTGTATGAGCGTGTACGTGTGTGTGAGGGTGTGTGTTGCGTGTGCATGTGGGTGGGTATGGTGTGTGCATATACGCATGAGTATGTGGGTGTGTGGTTGTGCGTGAGGTGTGTATGGGGGTGTGGTGAGTGTGCGTGTGTGTTTGTGTGCGAATGCATGTGTGTGTGCGTGTGCATGTGTGTAGGTGTGGGTGCAGGGGTGAGTACTGCCTAGAGGAAGGAGTTGGAAAGTGGAAAGGACGGTACAGAAATGCACTAATCATCTCTGGCTAGTGTTTCCCCTCATGTAAATGGTGATATATTTATACAATAAAATTTATTAGATAAAACCAAACTAATAACGTCATGTCACTGGCTGGCCTGTTTCCTCTGTGCTGAGGGGAGGAGTGGAGGAGGCCAGTACTCTCATGCAGAACACCTGAATGAGGAGGTAGCCTGCTCTGCTGGGAGGTGGCTGCAGGGATGTGGGCAGGATGGAGGGCGGGGCTGCGCCAGCTCATCTCGCCTTCACCTGGGCTGAGCCTAGTAGGGGTGAGAGGGCTCTGGCTGCAGTGACTCCCAGGAACTAGACAAACGAGACCAGAGACTGACCGGGGACGTTCTCTCAGTGGCCGCATGGTGAGAAACCGGAGCCTCCCCTGCTGTCTCGCCTTCCTCCTCTTGAGGCCTAAGGAAGACACAGTCTCTCTTTAAAAACAAGCACCCCTCTGAGGCCAGTGCCTCCTGCAAGGCCTGACTTTTCACCCACTCCCACAGGAAGCAAGCTCCAAATAGCTCCCCATCCAGTCAGCCCGCAGTCTGGACAGTGCTGGGCAAGGAGCCGCCCAGAGACTTCTTTGGAGAAGCCAAGGCAGATTCTTCAGAAGGGAGCCAGGTTCCAGGCAGCACAGGCTGTGGGGCCCCGTGTTCAGGTGGCTCCAAGGCAGGGCCTCACCTGGCTCCACTGCTTCCAGCCCCCTCCTCCTGCACCAGGCCTTCAGCCCGCCCGTGACTGGGGAAGCAAAAGCTCCTCTGCCCTCATGCTCAGGCACTCTGGGCCTTCCTGAAAAGGGTGCCCACTGTGAGACGTCAAATGCAACTGGTCCCAGTGTCAGGTTTCTGATGAAAGTCACCCCCTACTCCCACTTGGCAGAACACTCAGCTCCCTGGACACATGGCCACCACTCACCCAGTCTCCTCTGTGGGTCTCTCTGCAATCTGGCGTTCTTTCAGCTCAAGCTAGAGGAGGAGAAGGCCCAGGGGTCAGAGCAGCCACAGAGGCGAGTTGTGTTCTCAGAAGACCTCCCTCTGGACGTGGCCCTGCACCCCCACACGCCCTGGCATTCATTCCTTCTATAGTCAGCCCCTTCTGTCCTTTGCATTCGGAGGTCAGTACTTCCTGCCACTTGTCTTTCCTTCCCATTGTCCCTGCTGGCCAAGCCTGTCACACCATTCTAAGTACCTAACAACTGGCCTGGAGTTCTTGACATGAGGGCATAGCTGCCACCCTCCTGAGCCTCCCAGCACTGTTCCCTGCTCACCGTGGTAGGCTTCTCCAGGGCGGCAAAGCGCTCTGCCCAGCTGGCCGTGGACTTCTCAAAAGCCTCGTGCCTCTTGATGAGCTTCTCCACACTGTCCACTGTGTGTCCAAAGTCCCCGCTGGCCAGGTAGGGCTCCTGGGCGATCAGCCACGCCTCAGCCACAGAGGCATCCCTCGAGAACTGGCACACCTCCAGCACTGCCAGGGAAAACAGGACACAGACCCCCCCACAAGGCCCAGGGCCTGTTAGCACCCAACTGTTCACTCCTGATTAGGGCCAGTGGTCAGGCTGGTGGCCTGAATAGGTGTCCCTAAACCACATGGATACCCTTGCTGCCTGCAGCCACCCCATTCCACACTGGGCCCCTAACCTAGCTTCACAATGGTTATACGTTTTTAGAGAGAGGGCTTCAATCTGTCACCCAGGTTGGAGTGCAGTGATGTGATTATGGCTCATGGCAGCCTCAGCCTCCTGGGTTCAAGTGATCCTCCCATCTCAGCCTCCCAGGTGGCTGGGACTATAGGTGTGCACCATCACACCCAACTAATTTTTGTTGTTGTTGTAGATAGGGTCTCCCTATGTTGCCCAGGCTAGTCTCAAACTCCTGAGCTCAAGCAATCCTCCTGCCTTGGCCTCCCAAAGTGCTGGGATTATAGACATCACCCACCATGCTTGGCCCAATAGTTATATTTTTTAAACTGTACTTTTCACTAATTACAACTCTATTTTGAAAACAAAATGTATTTTAGATGTCTCTGAGAAGGAGTCTTCTGCCTTGAACATTCTTCCCAGCCCTTGGCTGTCTCACATGATGCTGGATGAGTGGCCAGAGGACCAGTTGGTCCTTCTTGGCTCACAACTCCTCCTTGAGTGGTGGCTTTTCCCCACCTCTCATCAGCACTCAGCTGAAGGAGGAAGAGCCCCTTCTACGCTTGATATTCCTCAGGAGGAATGTCTGGGATTCATGAGAGCCTTACCCCAACCCCTCCCCCAGACCCCAACCCC
>NW_016810602.1:1887651-1932046 GCF_001698545.2 Rhinopithecus bieti | reverse complement strand
ACCCCTCCCCAACCCTCAACCCCTCCCTTAGGCCCCCAACCCCTCTCCCAGGCCATAGCTCTGCAGGCATACCAGCCTGGGCATGAGGCTGGGGGCAAGTGGGGCAGAGGATGGGCAGGGAGTGGGTGCACGCTGCTTGGTTAGAGGCTTCCAGCAGTGTGTCCACTCCAGCCTTCTGCCTGGACGGCTGAGCCCCCTGGCCCCAGAGCTTTGCTGAAGAGCAGTGCTGTGGGGGGCTTCTCTCTAGACAGTAGTGAAAATCCACCCATGGTGGCACCTCCCTATTCCCCTACTCCAGCGGGGGTACTCCTGCCCCCGGGCCCTGCCTCTGGGGCTCTACTCACACATGCGGAGCCGCTCCCCGCGGGCCTCCCACTTCTCATTCATCTCTTTCCTCCTGGACATCACCTGCTGCAGTTTCTCACGGATCTACGGGGAGCAAAGGGAGAAAAGCTCAGGCTTGGCAAACCCTTCCCCATCTGAGGCAGTGCACAGATGGGTCCTGCAAAGAATGCCAGGTTTGGTCCTACAGTCCTGGCTTCAAGTCTTGGCCCAGCTACTTGCCAGCTGTGCGGCCTGGGGCACGTTACTTAACCTCTCTGAGGCCCATGCGCCTCTCCTATTAAAGGAGGTCACCAACTCCAAAGTGTGTGCACCTGTGGGTGTTAGGCAGGTTATGAGCCTGCTCTCCTTTACTGAGTGGCCAGCTCCTTAAGGCAGGGAGTGTACTTGCTGGGGCTGCAATCCCCAGGCCTGTGTGTAGCCCTGATCTCTATGAGTGAGAGCAAGACAAGCTCCTCAGAAAAGCTGTAGCTCTCAGCTCCCTCCCAGGAGGCTGCCTGGCTCGCCTCCATCCCTGCAGTCCCCTCACCTCCTCTGAGGCCTGGTGCTGCCGCTGCAGCAGGGACTCGCCAAGCTCCAGGCAGGCACTGAAGTTCTTGCTCCGCGTTTCAATCTCTGCATTGATGCCCTGGTGATACTTCATGAGCAATTCCACAGAGGAGACATCCCTGCGGGACAGGAGGACAAGGGAAGAAGGGAACTCTGGGTTATTCTGGCCTGCCTCTGTGTCCCAACAAGAGGGGCCCACCTCCCCGTGCCCGTGGGAGTCAGACCCTGCTCCCTCCTCTCTCTCTGGCCAGCCAGGGGGTCCTCTGCCAGCCCAGCCCCAGCAGGAACACAGATGCCCTAGTATCTCCCATTTCTCAGTGGTCAGAGCATGGGCAGTGGGTACAGAAATCCCCAAAGAAGCCTGGGAATATTACTGGGCAATAAAAAGGAATAGGGAACTGACTGATGCTACAACATGGATGCATCTTGAAAACATTATACGAAGGGAAAGAAGTCAGTCACAAAAGACCACATATTGTGTGATTCCATTTATATGAAATGTCCAGCATAGGCAAATCTAGAGAGATAGAAAGTCATGTAGTGGTTTCCAGGGACTGGGAAGAGAGGGGAATGGGAAGTGACTGCTAATAGGGACGGAGTAATGAAAATCTTCTAACCTTAGATTGTGGGGATAGTTGTGTAACAGCGAATATATTAAAAACCATTGAATGATACACCCTAAATGGAAGAAGTGTGGTACGGGAGTTATATCTCTATAAGAATGTTAAAAGTAAGACCATCAGGACAGACACCGTAGGGGCAGAAGGATGGAGATGGATCAGCAATAACTGATGAAGTTGCACAGACTGGGGCGAGTGGTCTGATCTCTGCAGGGGCTCTCACTGCCCACATGCCTGACTCCTCCTCTCATGGACAATGAGCTTCTTCCTGAGTTTCGGGTGAAGGGCCCCCTCACATCCCAGGGCTAGGAGAAGAATGCGCAGTCTTAGACCTGCCCAGCTTTGGACATGTGAGTTGCTTATTTTCACTGACAGCCATGGTCACTGTGCCCATTGGAGAACCTGAATGACAGATGTCTCTCTCTCTACACCCAGGACTCTCCTGACTCTGAAACGATTGATCCTCCCAGTGGAAGCTGAGCCAGGCCATTTCTGCCTGGATCCAGCCTCAGGCCTCAAGTGTCCCCCAGGGATTTTCACAGACCAATAGTCCAGGACTGTCCCTCCAGGGACGAGCCCCAGTGCAGCACCCTGGTTGGCCGGGATCCTCTGGCCTGGAGAGGAGCTGCCTCTGCCTCAAGGATGCTCCCCTCACCTGGGCCTCTCCTGGGTCTCGATCTGCCGGATGATGCTCTCCATCCAGGAGAGGAGGTCACGGGCCATGCTGAAGAAGCGGAATTTATCTGCCGTGTCCACTAGCTGGGTCCGGCGCCCGGCACAGGCATCGAGCAGCGCCTGCCACATGGCAGACACCTCCTGCTCCTTGTTCTGGATGGCCTCTGCCTTCTCTCCAGCATATGCTGTCTGCAGACGGGTGGCCACGTCCTGGAACTGCTGCACCTGTGGTCAGGCAAAACCAGACATTGTTCCCTGGACATTGCTCCCTAGGTGCTGTGGTCCTAGGACTGGAAGGGCAGCTACATTCTCCTGGCCTGCCAACTCAGGGCACTGCTGGAAGGTAGGATCTTCAGCCTCCACCCAGGGGGTGCTATAGGAGAAGGCTCCTTGCTTTGACACTTCTGCCTACCCAAGATACCTCTTGAACTTTGTGAAGGTTTGGGAGTGAGAGGAACTCCATGCCCTTTGATCTCCTCAACAGTACACTAATGAGAGGAACTACGTACCAGGCACTGTTGTAAACACTTTCGATTGATGAACTCTCTTCCAACTAACCCATGAAGGAGGTACTATTGCTATTGCTATTTTTGAGATGGGGAAAACGAGGCACAGGGAAGCTAAGTAACTGGTCCAGGGTCCCTCACACTAGTAAAGGGCTACAGTTGGGATTTGCACCGTGCTCCTGAGTCCCCATTCTTAACCACTCTGTGTGCTGCTTCTCCAAGGAAGGGGTTGCACCAGATCCCCTGATTGAGGTTGGCCCCGGAGACAGTGAAACCTCACTCCTAAGACCTCAGTAGGGCTACACCTATCTCAGGGGCCCTGGCATCCCCAAATGCAACAGCCACACCCCAGGCCCTCCACTCCAGCTGGAGGACACATCCCTAAGAGGTCCGCTTTTGGATGAACCAGGGGCCCAGCCTACCCTGGTGTTCTGTCCCCAACCCCCGCTGGGCTGACCTGGGATTGCACAGCCAGCTTACCTCTCCCTGCTGCATTGGAAGCTGGGGGAGCCCTCAGCAACAGGGGCCACCTTGCATTTGCCCTTTCTATCACACCAAGCTCTGGGGGACCCTAGGGATCTGCAGAGGGCAGAAATGACAGGGGCTTTGCCAGGGAAGGCAGGGGTCTGAACAGTAGAACTTGGGGGCTCTGCAGCTCCCATGTGGAAAGGTTGAAGTGCCTGGTGGCTAAGTGTGTGGGGTCTATAGCTAGACTGCCAGGGTCTGAGCCCTGGCTCTACTGTGTACCCACATGTTCCTGGGAAACTTATGGGCCCTCTACCCCTCCCTTTTCTCATCTACAAAGTGCAGGGAATATTAGCAGCTGCCTCAGAGGACGGCCCTGAGGGTCCAATGGCTACATACATTGCTCAGAAAAGCCCCTGGTGCTAGAAAAGTGCTGTGCATGTGTTCACTAATAATACTGTACAACTGGAGAAACTGCACTGTATAGTATTATATGCATCGGCCTTTTGTGAGGATTCAGTTTAAAGAACGACTTCTGAAGCTAAGGAACATCTGAAGTTACTGCTCCCTGCCCTGAGCTCCTGGCTGTCTAAGGAGGCGAAACCTCCTGGCATCCATCCTAGTGGTTTCCCCGCTGACAGCCAGGTGGGGACTGACACCTGGGTCTCCTGGAAGTTGGTAGCAGGTGGGTGGCTGAAGGTACCTGGACACCCAGCAGGTGGAGCTCCCGCTCAAAGGCTGTGTGCACCCGGTGGAAGGACTCGGCCGTGCTGGCGTCCAGCCCCACGTCCTCCGGCAGCTCGCGGTGCTTCTCGTCGATGAGGCCCAGGATCTCGGCACCCGTGTAGAAGTAGCGGTGCAGGTCGTAGGAGGCGGCCAGCAGCTGCATACGCGTGTCGATGAGCTCCAGCAGGTCTGCCCACATCTCGTTCAGCCCGTCCTTCCACTCGGCAATGGTGGCCGCCTCGCTGTGGCCCGCGTCGATGAGTCGCTCGATGAAGGCATTCACGTTGTCCACCCGCTCCTGCCCAATCGCCCCGGTCTCCCGGGCAAAGTCCCGGAACTTGTCCCGCAGAAGCTGGGTGTGGGGCAGACAGAAATGTGGTTATGGGGTGCAGAGGGGTTATAGGTGTCACCAGCTTAGGGGAAGACATTCCCAGGCAGTGACTGCAGCACCAGGAGCCACACTCTCACACCTTCCCCAGGGCAGGCCCCATCCGCAGGTCCCACCTCACACTGGGGAAGTCGCATCCTGCACAGCACTCTGTGTGTCTCGGGTGAGGGCTGGCTGCGTCTACTGCATTAGAGAAAGATAAAGACAGCAGGAGCTGTGGCTACTCACAGTCACGTGGTCAAAGTCTTGCCCCATTTCCGGAGAAGAGGCCACCAGCTCCTTTTCTGAAATCCACTGCTCCAGGTCGTCAGTCTCCCGCTTGAGCTGGAACAGGTGGTACATGTTCTCCAGCTTGCGCTTGCGCTCTTCCGCCACGTCCTTCAGCCCTGCATAGTGCTTGTCCACTTGCCCCTGAAGCCTGATGATCTGCTCCCTGGAATTCAAAACCAAGAAGGCCCTCAGAGACAGCAGCCACAAACCCAGAGCAGTGGCTCGGGGGAGCCAACATATGCCGACCACAGCCCCCTGGCAGGGATAGGTAGGGAGTGAAGCTCTGGAGAAATGACAGGGGCTTTGCCGGGGAAGAGCTGGGGAGAGAAGGGGCACATCCTAGCCTCAGTGGATGACACACTGTGTCCTGGAGTTCTGTCCTGGAGGGGTGCTTCCTGCGGTGCCCCTCACTCTGGCAAGCTTACAGGGACAAGTGCAAATGGGGAGTGCCTCCATTGTTCTTCCAGAGAGGCTGGGGGAGCAGCGCTGCCTGAGCAGGGCTCCTGCAGCAACAACTCTGCTCAGCCCTCCAGGGAGGGACAGGACACACTAGGGGCACAGACAGTGTGGGTCCCGGGGAAAATCTGGGTTGGCTGCTGAGGACCCACAGTGGTGGGCACCCTAATGGCAGCTGAGGACAGGGCTGTGGCTGGGGGCAGTGTGTGGTCTGTGGCCCAGTGGGCTCCCATGTATGCAGGATCCACAAAACCTCGCAGCCCAGGTGGGCACAGGTTTCCATCTGCACTCCTACATCGTGGTTCTGTCTGGACTGTGAAATCCTGCAGAGCTTCTGGACCATAAAAAGAAAAGCTAAAGTAGTCTTCAGTGTCCCTTAGCATATTGTAACCCTTTGGAAAATTGGTGCTATCAGGTCACCAAGAGGGTAGTTTTGCTAACCCCTTCTCTTTTCATTTTGCAAACCAGGGCCTTGTTGACCCAGCTGGAAGTGACTCACACAAAACCAAGGCATAAAATGAAATGGGATCCATCACCAGTCCTGCGGCAATTTTCTCCAGCCCTATTAGGGAAAACTGTTTCCATTTTCCTCTTAAATCTGAAGGGACATTGGCTGGTGGGCCCCTGGCTTGATCCCCATCTCCTGACCGAGTCACCCCAGGGGGCACACACACCCCTCAGGGTGGCCTGCAGACAGCAGGCCCTGGGCCCGGCTGGCCAGCTGCTTGATGTTCCGGCCGTAGTCCTCCACCGCACGCTGCTGCCTCAGATGCCGTTTCAGCATCACGATGGCGCCCTCTTCATCCTAGAACGCAGTAGACAGTCAGCGCCAGAGCTCAGCCTGGCCACGATCCCTCCCTTGGCAAGTTGTGCCCCTGCTCCTGGAGGTGCCTTAGGGAGGAGGGGAGCAGGCTTGTGGGACACCCGCAGGAGAGCCGCACATGTTCCCTTCCTGCCTTTCTGATTTCCCAGCAATGCCCGTGCCCTACCTCCCTCTCCAGACTCCCCCGATTTGTATCTGACATATACCCTTCCTTTTGTGCCCTAACCCCTGTCCCCATGAAAACATCATATATCATTCCAGCTTTGAGAGACCCCCACCTGTCACCTCTCACCCCATCTCTTTCATAGCAGTTCACCAGTACAGAATCCATGGCAAAGAAAAGTAGAGAACCCTTGGGTTAGAGCAAACCTAAGTGGGGAAACAGGAGGCACCTGGCTGCAGCGTGTGCCCTGCAGAGGTGTGTCCAAGCAGGCACCAAGGGAGGGCAGGGAGTCTGTGGGTTCCCCCTGGCCTCACTCCTCACACAGTTGGACTCACAAGGCTCCCCACCGACAGCCAACCTCAGCTCTTCCTCTCTGTCTCAGCACCCCGGCTGGTATCCCCTGCCTGAACAGACCTTGGGGATCTCATCAGAGATGACGTAGAGCTCCTGCTCGCCAATCCAGGCCTCAGCCTCGTCCGCATCCAGGTAGTACTGCTGTGCCTCGTTGGCGTCCCTCAGTCGCTGCAGCCTCCCGGCCGCTGCCTCCTGCAGCCTATCCCAGGAGCTCTTCAGGTGTCTCAGGCGCTCCTCGAGGTCCTGGCAGTCGATCTCCGCTGCCTCCACCAGCTGCTGCCCTCTCTGAAGCACATCCTCAACCCGCGGCGTATGGCCCAGAATCTCATTCTGCAGTGTCTGTGGCCAGAAGGAAGAGCTCAGGGCAGGGCCTTCCCACCATGGCTGGGAGGCTGCTTCTGCAGTGGCAGCATAGCTCTGACACCCTTGGTCCCTCTCACCCCCTGTTGCTAGAGCAGAGCAGGTGATGGCGATAAGAACTACCAAGGACCTCTTGCAGGCTGCTAAGCACCTCACGTGCACCATTCTTGCACCCTCAGGTGGCCTGCTGAGATAAGCATGTGGAAACTGGCATGCAGTAGTGAAGTCACTCAGTGGCAGAGCCGGATTTGAACACAGCTCCACCTGACCCGGAAGCCTGTGCTCTTGACTGTCCCCTATCTTCCTATGCTTCAGCAGAGCTTGATTCCTTAGGTGTATGTGTTGGAAGGAAAAGAAAAATGGCCCTTTTGATACCTTGTTCTAACAGCTTTTGGAGGATTTATGCGGGATCATTTATGCAGGATCTGCACAACCTGGCAGCTCAGGTGGGCACAGTTTTCGCCTTCCATCTAAAAGAACAGGTGACAGCAGCCCCTTGTTTACAGTCTCAGCTTTTGTTTCGTTTTTCCCTACTTCTATTTCTCAAATCTTTTGTGAGCTTTGCATTAGTCCCCGTTTGAGCCTTCAGTCACGAACATGGCCTCTTCCTCCCACCCTGGTGGCTGGGTCACCTTTTTCTTCAGGACGCCCTGACATGGGCTACTTGCTTTCTGGGTCCTAGAGGCCGGGCTAGCTGCTGCTGGTGTGTGGGCTCCTGAGCTCCATATACCTCGCTACCTGTTTCTTCCCTCTCTATAATTTTTTTTTTTTTTTGTTTTTTTGAGACGGAGTCTCGCTCTGTCACCCACGCTGGAGTGCTGTGGCCGGATCTCAGCTCACTGCAAGCTCCACCTCCCGGGTTCACGCCATTCTCCTGTCTCAGCCTCCCGGGTAGCTGGGACTACAGGCGCCACCACGTCGCCCGGCTAGTTTTTTGTAGTTTTAGTAGAGACAGGGTTTCACCGTGTTAGCCAGGATGGTCTCGATCTCCTGACCTCGTGATCCGCCCGTCTCGGCCTCCCAAAGTGCTGGGATTACAGGCTTGAGCCACCGCGCCCAGCCCCCTCTCTATAATTTTCCTGTGACCTTTAAAACTGGAAGGCAGGGGCGAGAGCAGCCCACGTGAGCAGTACAGTGATAGCCAGCATTTGAAATATATACAAAATAACCACATCTACAAGTCACATAACTTGCTGAAATGCATTTGTATACTTTATGCTCAGAATCTCAATTTTTACAATTTCCTGTAGTCTCTGCAATTGCATTCAAACAACCCACGTTTTCAGCTCCATTTGCTTGTTACTCTGAGATCTTAAGACCTTTGCGTGGTGGTCTAAAAATTAATTTCTTTCTTTTTTTTTTAAGATAGGGTCTCACTCCAGTCACCCAGGCTGGAGTGCAGTGGCACAATCACAGCTCACTGGGCCTCAACTTCCCAGGCTCAGATGATTCTCCCACCTCAGCCTCCCAAGTAGCTTGGGTTACAGGTATGTACCACCACATCTGGCTAATTTTTTGTATTTTTTGTAGAGATGGGGTTTTGCCATGTTGCCCAGGCTGGTCTCAAACTCCTGGGCTCAGGTGATCCACCCACCTCGGCCTCCCAAAGTGCTGGGATTACAGATGAGCCACTGCGCCCAGCCTAAAAACGTATTTCTTTCTTTTTAAGCAATTACTTTCTAGTATCTGTGCAGGGTACTTACGTTTAAAGTCTTCTTCCCTATCTTCATTCATTCAACTACTATGTATTAAGTTCTTTTCTATGTACCAGACCCTGGTCTAGGTAATAGGGACAATATAGAAACAAGAAAAGTGAAAATCCCTGCACTCTAAAGCTTACAACCTGGTAGAGGAAATAGAAGGTAAACATGCAAATAAATGAATAAACAAAGCCTGGGCCTTCCTCCCTGGGGGCTATGAGGAAAAGACAACAGTGGGATGAAGAACGTCTGCTGCGATGTGGCAGGAGCCACTTTAGCTAAGGGAGTCAGGAGGGCCCCTCTGAGGAGACGACACTTGACCATGACATGAATGATGGGAGGGAGGCAGTCACACAGAGAGCTGGAGGTAAGTGTTCCTGGCAAGAGGACTGAACAAGTGCAAAGGTTCTGGGGTGGTCTTGAGCTGGGACTGTCTGAGGCTACAGAGAGGGCAAGAAGAGCTGGAATACTGTGAAGGAGGGCAAAGTGAGAAGAGCTGAGATTCAGAGGAAGGCAGGGGCCATATCAGGCATGGCTGGTTCTTAATCCTGATTGCCCACTGAATGACCCAGGGAAATAGATGCAGCTAGGAGCCTACCCCCAGAGATCCTAATTGATCTGAGGTGGGACCTGGGCATTCACCTGTCTGAAAGTTGCCTAGGTGATTTGAGTGTACAGCCCGGTGTGAGAACTCTTCATGTAGTACCTTGTGGAATGTGTTCTAATTGCAATGAATAGTCCCGAGAGCAGTGGTCCCCAAAGTGGAGTCCTGAACCAGCAGCATCAGCATCACCCAGGATCTTGTTGGAAATGCAAATTATCAGGCTCTACCCGCAGAGCTTGATGCAGTGAATCTGGGGGTGGCACCCGGTTAAGTTGTGTAAACTCACCCAGAGGGCTTGTTAAAGGAGTTGCATATTGGAGTTTGAGAACCATTGCAATAGAGGGTTTTAAGTGGAAAAATGATAAAACTGGACTTATGGTTTAGCCAGGTGAGCCTAAAATAGTCTTCACTAGGGCAGTCACGCTTTCCCAAGAGGCTGCCTTTCCCTTCTTGGTTAGGGGAACCCCATCCATATTTGTCTTGTCCTTTTCCTGAAATAGCAACTGCCAGCCAGGGGAGTTAAAAACCTTTGAACAATAACACTTATAGAGGCTGCACAGAATCAAAAATCCTGTGTCGGAAAGACTAGAGTTGGCTCATTTTACAATTAAGGAAACTGAGGTCCCAAGGATACCGTGTCCTACCAGCCTTCCACCTTTAGCTGAAGGTTGTGGCATTAACTGAGGATGGATTTCTATCATCTTCTAGCCCAGGTCCCTGCATGTGGCTGCTGGAGTCTCTGTGACCAGATTGTATCAACCAGAAGCAAAGGGCCTAAGGCAGCTTTGAAGAAACCTCTCTGAATATAATCCAGGCCTCTGCACTGCTGCTGGGCTCAAACGGTCCTGTGAGCAGATGTCAGTTGCTGCCAACGTGGGGAAAGGGAGTGCTGTCTGCTATGACCTTCCTTCCTCAAGGAGTTGCAGTACTAACAGGGCACTATGGGACATGTCGCTTTTCTCTGGGATCTAAGTTCCTGGGCTCTCCTTGCTGACCCAGAGAGCATGCAGAGGGAGGGTCTCTCTGTTCAAGAAGGGTCTGTGGCCATCTCTCTGGCCGCTGCGACCCCACACAGCCAGCTTCCTTGCATGATTCAGGCTCCCGCTGCAGCCCTGATCCAAGAGGGAGTGCTTGGCATCTGCTCACGTCCAGGATTCTGACCAGGGCCACAGGAGTTCCCAGTCAGGGCTAAGTGAGTGCCAAAAAGCAGAGGAATGTTTGCTCCAAGGGCCCAGAGTCCAAAGTTAGTGGCTTCCTAATGGAATTTGAGCCCCACAAGTATCCTCACATGTCCAGAGAAATGGGGCCTACTTACCCCAAGGACACCGCACATGCCAAGCTCAGCCCTGGAAGAGGGGCAAGGCAGTGTTGTGGGAGAGAGACCAGGAGTTACTGCCTTCCTCACAGGCAGACCACTGGGTACACTGAATACACTGAATACACAGCTACTGAAGCACATCAACCTCCAGGCCAGGGCCCCCAAGATCCTGCATTCACCTGTGCCTGATGGAGGCTGAATGGCCCTGAATCCCCAAGCACCAGGATTCCTCCCTCCTCTGTGATCCTCCCAGAATTTGCTCTATAATCACAAAAACCTGCTCTTTCTGCTCTAAGACTACTAATACGGTTTGGAGACCCCAAAGCTGCCAACAGGAACACTAACCTGCCGTTGCTAGCCTTCTGCAGGCCAGGGCTGGGCCTACCCTGTGGGGCCAGGTGGGGGTGAGGAGGGGCGGGTATGACTGGTGAGGTGAGGCAGGACTCACCTGGTTCTTCTTCATGAACAGTTGCACAGTTTGCAGATTAGTGCCATAGTCGGCTGACTGGGCCAGAGGCAGCCTCTCCTCCACCCAGAGCTGCAGAGACCAGAAGGCAGGGGAGAGCTGATGACAATCATGGCCACCCTTTCCCGAGTGCTCACCATAGGCGGGGCAGAGCTTTGCTGGCAGTGTCTCCCCAGTTCCTCCCAACACCCCATCAGGGTTTTGTCCCCCTTTAATAGATGGAAATATTCAGGGATTTTGAACTGAGGTTCCAAATAACTTACTCCTAGTCAGACAGTGGGACAGTAACGTAGCTGGATCTCGAACCCAAGTCTGTCTGACCCCAAAGTCCATGTTCTTCACTGAGCAATACTAGCAAGTGAACAGTGAGTTCCCAACAAAAGCACTGACTTGAGCTTTCTATTTAATGTAATCCTCACAACACCCCTATGAGATGAGGGGTGAGGTGACCAATCATCTGCTGCCAAGAATTGCTCTGGGTGGCAGCCAGCTACTCTGATGGCAGCTGGTGGCTCCGCCTCAGGGGGTGGGGAGAAGCTGCGGCCCACGCACCGTCTCATCCTCTACGTCCCGGTTGATCTGCAGCTTGGCTCTGGATGATTCCAGCTGCTTCTTCCTCCTCCCCATGGGTTCCAGGAGGTCCAGGAACCGCTTCTCGATGCTCAAGTCTACGTCTCCTGCCTCCTCTCCTGTTGAAGGCACCTGGGCAAACAGCTCCCCCAGCTCCTCTTTCCGCACATTCACTTGGTCCTCCACTCGCTGAGACACAAGGGGACAGTGTCAGCACCAGCCTTGGCGCCTGGACAGCCCCTCCATCTTCTTCATTCATCTGCATCCCACCCCTCCTTTAAGGCCCAATTTGAGCTCAACTTCCTCCAAGGAGTCTCCTTGGATGCTCCAACTCATGTTTCCCTCCTCTGAGTGCCAGTTCTGTTTCTCATGCAACCTTTTGGGTCTCTGTCCTACCCACTGCAAAAGGGGTTGGAGATGGATTAGAAACCAGGCGACATTTTTGCATGATAAAAGCAAGTCCAGTTAAGAGAAAGAGTAGGAGTGCTTACTTTAAGGTTTCAGATTGTGCTCAAAGAAATCAGAGAAGACACAAACAAATGGAAAAACATCTCATGCTCATGGATAGAAATAATTAATAAAGTTAAAATGGCTATACTGCTCAAAGCAATTTACAGATTCAATGCTGTTCCTATCAAAGCACTAATGACATTCTTCAACGAACTAGAAAAATTACCATTATTATTATTATTTTTGAGATGGAGTTTTGCTCTTGTTGCCCAGGCTGGAGTGCAATGGTGCGATCTCGGCTCACTGCAATCTCTGCTTGCTGCGTTCAAGTGATTCTCCTGCCTCAGCCTCCCGAGTAGCTGGGATCATAGGGGTGCACCACCACACCCAGCTAGTTTTGTATTTTTAGTAGAGACAGGCTTTCTCCATGTTGGTCAGGCTGGTCTCAAACTCCCGACCTCAGGTGATCCACCTGCCTTGGCCTCCCAAAGTGCTGGGATTACAGGCATGAGCCACCATGCCCAGCCTAGAAAAATTATTTAAAAATTTATATGAAACCAAAAAAGAGCCTGAATGGCCAAGGCAATCCTAAGCAAAAAGGATAAAGCTGGAGGAATCACATTACCGAAATTCAAATTATACTACAAGCCTACAGTGACAAAAACAGCATGGTATTGGTACAAAAACAGGCATATTGACCAATGGAACAGAATAGAGAGTCCAGAAATAAGGCCACACACCTACCACCATCTGATCTTTGACAAAGCTGACAAAAACAAACAATGAGGAAAAGACTCCCTATTTAATAAATGGTGCTGGGAGAACTGGCTAGCCATATGCAGAAAATTGAAGCTGGACCCCTCCCTTACACAATATACAAAAATAAACTCAGATGGATTAAAGACTTAAATGTAAAACTCAAAACTATAAAAAGCTTGGAAGACAACCTGGGCAATATCATCCTAGACATAGGAATGGGCAAAGATTTCATGATAAAGACACTAAAAGCAATCGCAACAAAAGCAAAAATTGACAAATGAGATCTAATTAAACTTAAGAGCTTCTGCACAGCAAAAGAAACTATCAACAGAGTAAACAGCCTACAAAATGAGAGAAAATATTTGCAAACTATGGACCTGATAAGGCTCTAACATCCTGCATCTATAAGAAACTTAAATTTACAAGAGGAAAACAAACAATCCCATTAAAAAGTGGGCAAAGGACATGAACAGACACTTTTCAAAAGAAGACACACATGCAGGCAAAAACATATGAAAAAAAGCTCAATATCATTGATTATTAGAGAAATGCAAATCATAACCACAGTGAGATACCATCTCACACCAGTCAGAATGGCTATTCTTAAAAAACCAAAAAATAACAGATGCTGGCGAGGTTGCAGAGAAAAGGAAACCCTTATACACTGTTGGTGGGAGTGTGAATTAGTTCAACCACTGTGGAAAGCAGTATGGCAATTCCTCAAGAGCTAAAAGCAGAACTACTATTTGACCCAGCAATCCCATTACTGGGTATATACCCAGAGGAATGTAAAGCATTCTACCATAAATACACATGTACACTTATGTTCACTGTAGCACTGTTCACAATAACAAAGACATAGACTCAACCTAAATGCCCATCAATGACAGACTGGATAAAGAAAATATGATACATATACACCATGGAATACTTTGCAGCCATAAAAGAAGAATGAGATCATATCTTTTGTGCGAACATGGATAGAGCTGGGGCCATTATCCTTAGCAAACTGATGCAGGAACAGAAAACCAAATACCACATGTTCTCACTTATAAGTGGGAGCTAAGTGAGAAGAACTTATGAACACAAGGAAATAACAGTAGGCGTTCCAGCTTCTGGGACACCGGGGCTATAAACTGGGGCTTCTCATCCATCAGCTGCTTTCTTTCCTAGGGGCAAGAAGGAGGAGAGCTCACGTTCTGGGCTGACTGGGCGTTGGATCAGCCCTGCTCCTAATGGTTGCAAGAGGCTACCCAAGAGGAGATCAGCAAGGCGAAGAATCTTCATAGAATGTGGGTGAGGCGCAACCGAAACAGACACTAGGGTGTACTTGATGGGGGAGGGTAGGAGAAGGGAGGGGAGCAGAAAAGATAACTACTGGATGTTGAGCTCAAAACCTGGGTGATGGAATAATATGTGCAATAAACCCCCATGACATGTGTAACAAACCTTCACATGTACCCCCAAACCTAAAATTAAAAATAAAGGTGTCAGATTGGCTTCCACGACCCCTTCTATCCTAACACTCTAAGTCTACAACCCACTCACGTGCCTTCAGCTTAGCCAACATCCTATTGACACTGGTCAGGTCCTTGCCCGGGTCGTCTGACCGCAGCTGGTCCTCCATGGCACTGATCCACTTGTTGAGGTCAGCATGGGTCTGCAAGCGCAGGTCGGAGCTCCTGGCAGCTGAGAGGTGCTGGGTCTTCTCCTTTGTGGTGGCCTGCAGCTCATCCCAGAGCCGGTGCAGGGCTTCCAGCTTCTGGGACACCAGGGCTGTAAACTGGGGCTTCTCATCCATCAGCTGCTTTCCTTCCTAGGGGCAAGAAGGAGGAGAGCTCACATTCTGGGCTGACTGGGCCTTGGGTGAGCCCTGCTCCTAATGGTTGCAAGAGACTACCCAAGAGGAGATCAGCAAGGTGAAGAATCTTCATAGAATGTGGATGAGGCGCAACTGAAATTGACTCTGAATCCCCAGCATTAGCAGGGGTGTCCAACCTTTTGGCTTCCCTGGGACACATCGGAAGAAGAAGAATTGTCTTGGGACACACATAAAATACATTAACACAATAGCTGATGAGTGAAAAAAAAAAGTTTGTGCATAATTTTCATGATATGCACCACCACAGATAAGGAAAAAGTCCTCATATTCAAAGGGTTAGACTGCTGGTAGGGGAAGCCGGGCAGGGAGAGCAGCGCTGGGGGCAATGATTCAGGGAGACTGCAGCACGGGAGCTGCAGACAAGGGTCAGCTGCTGCAAGAAAAAGGATTCCAGACCCATCCAAGTACAGCCAATGCAGAAACTGCCCCGTGAGTTCCCGAGGTTGTGCACTAACCTTCACTGACCTCCTTTGGTTACTGAGGTTGTCTTGTCTGGTTTTCATCTGCATAGATGTATCATTTTTGGATGGGCACAGTGTGATGTAAATTGGACTTAGGAATCTATATCAGTAATAATAGTTAATTTTTTTTGGAGACAGAGTCTCTCTCTGTTGCCCAGGCTGGAGTGTAGTGGCGTAATCTTGGCTCACTGCAACCTCCTCCCGCCAGTTTAAGCCCTTTTGTGTCTCAGCCTCCTGAGTAGCTGGGATTACAGGCATATGCAACCACGCCCAGCTAATTTTTGTATTTTTAGTAGAGATGGGATTTCGCCATGTTGGCTAGGCTGTTCTTGAGGTCCTGACCTCAAGTGATCTGCCCACCTCGGCCTCCCAAAGTGCTGGGATTACAGCCGTGAGCCACTGTGCCTGGCCTAAAAGTTACTATTTATTGAGTGTCTCATAATTGCCAAGTACTATGCTAAATGTTTCATTTGTCTTTAAGTATTTAGTGCTCACAGCTGCACTGGGAAGGTCCTATTATTACTCTCATTTCATAGAGGAAGAAACTGAGGCACAGGGAGGTTAAGAAATCAGTCTGATGCTAGGGCTGCTTTTTCATGGACAGCCATGGTAGAGAGGAGCAAAGGTAGTGATTTCCACATCTAATTCCAGCCACATTTGGACTTGTCCACTGGGCAAACTCTCTACAGAGGGGTCCCTTAGTTCACCATCTGCAAGAAGTGGAAACGACCACTCCCCAGTGCTTCTGTCCATCCAAATGATGAGGATTAATGGCTCCCCTGGACCATTCTGATCATCTTGCCTATTCCTCCAGCCCTGTGCAGAACAGTGCTGGAGCCCTGGTGAGGGCAATGGAAAGCAAACATTAACAACTGCTGTCCTGGCACTGGACACTGAAGCTCTAACTAGATGTCCTCAGTGTCCTGGGCTGTTCCTAGATTCAGGTGACCCAGAAGAGGTACTGATTCTGACCAGGTGTACTAAGATTGACTATATCAGGACCTCTGAAGGTTTAACTACTATTTAGAAAAGTTGTTTGCTGCCACATTCTATACTGTCAGCAAGCTTTAGGACAGTGTCCACACCTTGGGTGAAGCCCCATCCAGGCAAGCCTATCTGAGCAGAGTGCCCTCTGCCACCCACTCACTTTACTTACCGCATCAATGTTCTCTAGCCACCCTTCATGGGAAGCCAGTTCTGCCACAAACGCCTGGTGCTTCAGCCATTTATTGTGAAGGTTTCGTGCTTCATCGTAGGAGACATCCTGAGATGTCAGCAGCTTGTCGTTGATCCATAGAGTGAGCTGTGTGCATAAAGAGTGGGCTGACTGTCCCTGAGTATATTTCTTTGGCAGGGCAGAACCTGCTGCCCATCCCTGGCTGCAGAAGGAGAAGCCCATGGGGAGGAAGTACAAGCACAGAAGAGAACTCATCTGCAGTTCTGGATCCCTCTGGACCAGCACAGGCAACTTTACCCATGACAGGCTGGGGCTAAAATGTGGGCACAGGTGCATCTTCCCCACTGGAGTGTGTGTGGTGTGAGACCAGGGATACTTTACTCTTCTCTCTATATTTCAAGGACCTAAGACAGGGCCTAGCATATTCTAGGAACCCAAAGAGTATTTACTGGATGGATGGATAAATCCATCCTTTGGCAGTTTGGTGAGAGATCTTTGATAAACACAGGAAAAAAATGTTATTTGAGGAAGAAGCCAAGGACAGAGGTTGATGAAAACAAAGTTATCTGGGCTGACGGAAAAGGAGTATGACAAGAAAGAAGTCAAGGAAAACCCCATTCCACGTAGAAAGTACTGTCAATGGAGGGACCTGGGAAGGCGGATTAAAGACCTTCCTTGTACAGCTGGCCCCAGGTTGAGCAAGGACCTTCCTACCCAGCAGTTTTCCAACTGGCAGGTTTGTTTAAAATGTTCTTTCTCTGTCTCACCCCTTAAAGTTCTGATTCATTTGGCCTGAGTGAGACCCAGGGGTCTGCTTTAACTAGGACCAGGACTGGCTCCATAATTTGCAGGGCCCAGTACAAAATGGAGTTGTTCAAAAGCATGAAGAATTTCAAGATGGCAAGAGTAGAGCATTAAACTGAGCCCAGGACCCTTCTAAGCTAAGCATAGGGTGTGACACAGGTCACACATCCTTGAAGCTGGCCCAGACTGGGTCTTAGGTGATTCTAAAATAGATTGTCCCTAGACTACTCTTAAGAAACTCTGGCCTAGACTTGACAAGTTAAGGATGACTTTTCAGATTTGAAAAAAACAAAAAAAACAAAAAGTGCAACTGAAGATTCTAGAGGATGACCCAATTAAGTACCTAGAGGTCCCCGCTCATGGAATCCCACAGCTCTTGGGCTAGAAAGGATCCCTATGGACTTCCCACCTTGAGGGCACTCTGCTTCTAGAAAGGAATCTCCAGGAAAGTGGCTGCTCCTTGCTGGAGCCTCACCTCCTGGCAGTTCTGGAGGAAGTTCTGTAGCTCCAGGTTGTCTCTCAGTAGGACAGAGGCCTCCTCGGCCTTCTCATTGTTCTTCCTGTGCCTGGAAAGGAAGCCAAAGGCATAGTCACAATAGTGCCGAGCTTGGGGTCCTCTTGTGGCACCACTACCCCTCTGTGGCTCTGGGGGCCTCGTGGCGCTGGGCCCCGGGAGTACCTGTCCTCAATCAGCTGCACCTTCTCCTTGATCTTGTCTGAGTACAGGTTTCCCTCAGCTACCAGCTTGTTTCCAGAGTCCACAGGACTCAAGACCTTATCCCGGTTGTTCTCCATAGACCCCAGGAAATCCTCAAATTTCCGGATCCCAGCCTCTGCAGCTTCCAGGGAGTCTGGGGGCTCCAAGTGAGCCAGAGTGTATTCCTGTTGGAGCAAGTTTCCAGACAAGGCATGAAGACACATGGAGGAGGTGATGAGCACACCTACCAAGTGGGAGCACCACGTGCAGCCACACAGGCCACGGTCTGAATGAGCCCCCTGAATGAGCAGGGAGGAGGTGCTACTCCCTAGGTCTTGCCCCCACTCCTACCCCAGGGGCACCAATAAACAGTGTGCCTAAAGACACACGGAAGACTAACCACCCAGGGCAAAATGCGCTTCTCTAGCCTCTGATAGACCCAAGAACAAGGCATAGGGCTGGAAAAGGCACCTAATGAGAAACAAAGATTTCCCCCATGAGTGAATACAGAGTACAAGACAGAGTAATGTGGTCCCTGAGCCTTATAGCACATTTGTGGGCTCACCACAAGAGCTACTGCCCTGAGAGACCCGCCTGTCCCAGCTCTGAATGCCTCTCTACCTGGTTGCTGAGGATGGCTTCGGCCTGCTTGGCATCTTTCTGGAACTCCTGGAAGCCAAGGCACTGAGCAAGGGTGTGGCTGCGGCTCTCCCACATCCTGCCCAGGGCATCCCAGCCGGTATCCAGGCCTTCCAGCCGCTGGCCCAGAAGCAGATACTCTGGGTCCGTCTGGCCTTGGATCACTTTCTCCCCAGACTCCTTAACACGCTGGTAGCTGTCTTGGTGCCCATCAATTTCATCCTTGATACCTGCATGCTGCTGCAGGAGCTGCTCAGCCTCTGGGAGGGATTCAGGCATGTCCTCGGAGGCCACAGCCTTCTGGGTGATGGAGAGCCAGGCCTGGAAGTCATCCAGATCCTGCAGGAAGGCCTGGAGCTGGCTGACTTCCCCCAGCAAGTCCTCCTGGCCCCGCAGGGCTTGCTGCAAGCCCTGCCACAGCTCCTCCAAGTGTTTTTGCCGCTGACCAATGTCCTCCTTCTGCTCAGGGTGCGAGTCCATCAGCTGCTGGGACTCACGCTCCAGGGCATCCACACGGGCCTGGATGGCAGCCACGTCACGCTCCAGCCCTGATAACTTCCGCTGGATGGCGATGACACCTGCCAGGTCCCGCCCCAGGTCTTTTGTGGACTCCACTACCTTTGTCTTGTCCGTGATCCACTTGCTGGTCTCCTCACAATCCACGCAGTAGTTGTGCACTCGGAGGGCTGAGTCCATAGCCTCCCGCCGCTTTGACACCAGGGTCTGGAATGCCTGCCACCTGCCGGATGGGGACACAGCCCGGAGGAGAGAGACACCTTCTCACTTAACTCTTCCCATAGGAGACCCTGACCCCTTCCCACATTTCTCGCAAATCTCCCCACACAGACTTTGTATGATAAAAAGAAAAACAAAATCTACCTAACAAAGCGTGGGTGAGCAAAATTCACTTATCCAATTTTAACTCAAGACATATATCACTGTCAATCAGACCTTTTGATCAGGAGGGGGCAATTAGTGATGTGATTCCAACCATAAGTAAAGGAACATGAAAGCAAAGGCTATGCATGTAGTTGGATTTTAGGCAAATATACAATTTCCCCAGAGTTTATGAAATATCAAAATAATTAAAAGGCTCACATTAACTTCAAGAATGCTTCAGGACATAGGGTCCCCAGCTGCCCTAGAGGAACCATGTAAATGCCCAAGGCCACATGCAAAGTCTCCTAGGGCCTGAAAAAGATCACCTTGGATCTAAGAGAAAAGACACCCTGGTGAAAAGAAGAGGAATAAGAGGAGAGGGAAGAAGAGAATGAGGAGGAATAAGCTGTGATGATAATTTAAAAGACTAACATAATCTTACCCTTCGAGCACAGTGTTGCTATGAAACACGGAAATGTGCTAAGGTCTGGTGGATGCCTGGGGGCCTGGGGTCAGTCTGCAGTACACAATAAACCTCTTTCAGAGAGCTGCCCATCAGCCAGGCCAGACCACTAGGGACACTACCCTTGGGCCTAGGTTCACTCATTCTGCATCAGTGTAATACGCAGGCTGAATGCTCATTCTCTAATTGAACCCATCTTTCTTGAACACCCACAGGGGTATAAGGCATTTTGTTGGCCTTATATACAGACATAATTAGGCCTTGCCCTGTGGGGTGTATGATTTAGAGAAATATTCAGACAAGCTCGCAAATAACATAGCATAAAGTTTCATGTACACAGCACCTACCAGGCAGAGAGGAGGACTAAGGGAACTGGAAGGAGCAACGGGGTGACTGTCGCTCATGTGACCTCCACACAACCCATCACTGGACACAAAGCCCCAGTCAGTAAACACACCCCCAGTGCCTCCACTGGAGTGACCAATTAAAGGATGGGACCAAGTCTCTCATTTGTCTTTGTCCCCTGCCTCAGGGGATAGAAGCCAAGGGACTAGCAGATGGACTAGGCAGAGGGCACTGTTGTGCATTCCCAAGGTGTGACAACAGCAGCCAGTGTGATTTGAAAGGTCTGCAGAGAGATGTAAGAGACAGGCTGGGAGAGACCAGGGATACGAGGGAGGAGAGACAGCCTGCAGATTTCTCGGCTCCTATCCTAGACAATGAAGACCCCGTGCTCTGGGAATTCTGTGCCTGTCTGGCACACAGATGGTGCTCCGAGGCTGGGAAATCAAGGGGTTTTGTCCAAGTTTGTTTGAAACCCCTGGAATCGACAGGGAAGTGTTCCTGGGAGAGGGTCTGGCTGTGTCCCCAGGCAAGAGGCCCCATAGTGATTTTCCAGGCCTTTCCTGGAGTGGCCCCGCTGTAGCCATTGGGTGGAGGCCACACAAAGACGCACTGGAGTTGGGGTCTGGTGTGCTTCCGAAACCTACACTTGCTCCTGTCACTGCACTGTCTTTGAGATGCAGGAAGTTGATAGAGCCACTCTAGTTAGCACCGGTCAGGCGACATCAAGAGTTCAGGTTTGGTCCTGGGCCAGGTTTTTCTTCAACTGGAATATGCAGATGGTGAAAGATGATCACACATTCATCAAGTGTTTGAATGACTCACACAGAAGCTTGGCAGAAAAATTTTAGTTTTTTCCCAGTTCACTCATGTACTAAGCATTTATCAAGCAACTCTCAGTTGCCTTGTGGCAGACACTGATCTAGGTACTAGGGATATGGAAAGAACTATGCAGGCTGGGTGCAGTGGCTCACACCTGTTAATCACAGCAATTTAGGAGGTTGAGGTTGGAGGATCACTTAAGCCCAGGAGTTCAGGACCAGCCTAGGCAATATAGTGAGACCTCATCTCTACAAAAAAACAAAAAATTAGCTGGGTATAGTAGTGTGCATCTATAGCACTAGTTACTCAGGAGACTGAGGTGGGAGAATCACTTGAGTCTGGGAGGCTGAGGCTGCAGTGAGCCAAAATTGCACCACTGCACTCCAGCGTGGG
Source organism: Rhinopithecus bieti (assembly GCF_001698545.2). NCBI lineage: Eukaryota > Metazoa > Chordata > Mammalia > Primates > Cercopithecidae > Rhinopithecus > Rhinopithecus bieti. Next base: position 1,910,923 of record NW_016810602.1, on the reverse strand, counting down.
CAATGGAGTAAGATTCTGTCTCTATAAAAAATTAATTAATTAATAAAGAACAATGCAAAGTCCTTGCTTTCATTCAAGTAGTTAGAGACATAAACAAGTCTATAATCCATCAAGTGGTGATAAGTGCAAAGAAAAAATAAAAGAAGGTAACAATATAGAGGCAAAAGGGGTCAACGAGAGGAAGGATGTGCTGCTTTCAATGGGGTGGTCAGTGGGGGTCACACCAATAAGCTGACATTTGAGCTGAGACCTGAATAAAAAGAGTAAGCCAAGGGCAAAGCTAGGAAAGTAATATTCCAAACAGGAGGAACCTCAAAAATGTGTTTGGTGTGCAAAGCCCTTGGGCAATATAAATAGACACAGGTCTTCATTTGCTTACATAGTCTAGTAGGAAAGTCCTTGGGGACAAAAATAATTAGAATATAAGATAGGATGTGAAGCTCAAAACCAGTACAAAGGAGGAAAAGATGGCTTTTCATCTGGAAAACTGGAAAGCAAGTGACTTGGACTGGCCCAGGCAGAGACAGGATTTGGAATAATGTAGAGGTAGGGAGAATGCACCCTGAGGAAAAGAACCGCAGAGGCACAAGACGACTCTGGGGGTGGAGGTGTAGAATGGGCATTGTTCTGAAAAATAATTGAAGAGCTATACACAGAAGAGGAACCAGGGTAAGTCTGATATCTCTCAAGGGCAGAGCCAGAATCAATATGCACACATTTCAAGGAGGCAGATTTCCACTCAATGGAAGAGCAAACTTTTTAACCAAAAAGAGTTGCCCAAAAATGAGACAGGCTGCAGGGTGAGGGAGTGAGTTCCCCATCACTGGCTAGACTGGGTGACTTCTCGGGTCCCTTTCAACTCTCAAATTTAATTTAATTTCATGCCTCGGGTTTTTTTCTTACTTAAGGATGGCAGGTACCAGGATATTTATCACTTGAGGATGGGGCCTGTTTTAGGGGTCTGTAAAGATCAACATTCTCAGACTATAGTTCATTGTTGAGCTGATGAGTTCTTCCTCTCAGGAAGTTTCTCTGGTTTAGACCTGCTCTAGTTTCCTCAATTATGCAGCAACTGCAATAATCTCTACCACCTCCTGCCCACCAACACACACAAACTCATTACCTACAAGGCAAAAGAAGAGGGAAGAGGTATTCTCTTCCTTTGTAAAACATCAGATTGACAAAGGAATCTCCTGAACCACACTCTCCAGCTTGGGCTGCTAAGACAATCATCCCATTCTAGCAGCTCTAAAGAATTCTGGTCATCGCTGCCTCCCCTTAACCCCCCAGTGAAGTCTCCACTGTGCTGATCCCTTTCTTTACAATGGAGTCTTCTCCAGGCCCACCTCCCAGATTGCCTCAGGCAGAGCAAGGCTCTACTGTGGGGCACAAGTGTGGGGAAGGGGCCAGGGTAGTGGGGAGGTGGTGAATGCGTGGCATTGCATGTGCAGGGCCCAGGGTAAAGACAGGGAATGCAGGCGTTTGCTGTGTCCTCAAAGATCCTCTAGGAACTCGTGGGCAATTTCACCCCACACTGAAAGCACCCCTTCTCTAAAGGCTCCTCGGGGCTTGTTTTTTGTTCTGGCCACAAAGCTTGCTTAAGGCTCCCTGCTAATTCTCCTCTTCATTCAAGCCAGCCTCATTGTCAATACTGCATTTGGCACAGGCTGGAGCATTATTTTATGGACAGTACTTAAGAGCTCTCAGAAAGCAATTTTCTCTGCCCAAGAATGTCCTGGGAAATACAGCATGAGAAGCATATGGCCTGATTCTGAGTTTGGGCACACTTGGGATGTGCCCTCCATCACACATACACACACCTGCCCTCCCCGGGCACAGCATTCGAGCCTCCCAGGACTCGTTTCTCTCCCTCCCTGGGTTGTTCACCACCTCGATCATTCCTCCTTGCTGCTACAACTCCAGTACTATTGGGAAGGAACCATGGCTGAGACAGACAGGAATGTTGGTGGGGGTGCGGTGGATCATGCTTATAACCCCAGCACTTTGGGAGGCCGAGGTGGGCAGATTGCTTGAGGCCAGGAATGAGAGCAGCCTGGCCAACGTGGTGAAACCCCGTCTCTACTAAAAATACAAAAACTAGCCAGGCATGGTATTGCGCGTCTGTAATCCCAGCTACTTGGGAGGCTGAGGCACACGAATAGGTTGAACCCAGGAGGTGGAAGCTGCAGTGAGCTGAGATCACACCACTGCACTCCAGCCTGGGTAAAAGAGCGAGGCTCTGTCTCAAAAACAAACAAACAAACAAACAAACAAACAAAAACAAAAAACCAGGAATGTTGAGGGTACAGAAGTGTTGGTGCATAGTGGGTGGCCTAATTTTGGGCCTGGCCCCCAGAAGTGTGTCAGATGTCGAGAGACAATGCCCCCCGCCCCATGCCCTACCCACACCCCACCTGGTGTTTAGATGGTCCTGGTACTGCTTCACCTCCCTGCTGCGTGGGTGGCCACTCTCTACCAAGCTGTTGGCAGCGAGGTTCACGCCATCAATCTGAGTCATCAAAGTCTTCATCTCCTGGTCCAGGATGTCGAACCTGATAGGGGCAGAGGGAAATGAGGATGGGTGAGGCAGCAGCAGACACTTCCTTGCCAGTGGCACCCCCAGTCTCCAGAACATGTAGCTCTTGCTGTCTCCTTCCACTGCCTAAACCATTTGTTCAGGTGAGGCAGAAGGAAGAAGACAGATATGCTGGCCCTCCTTTCTGGTTCATGGGTTTGATTTTGTGAGTTAGCATTGCCTGGAACAGGCCTTGAGAGAGTCAGTTACTTCCTACACAGGCTTCTGGCTCAACAGAGACATATGAAGGGGAGGGAGGGCTGAAGAGAGGTTACTGTGTATTTGTGTGGAGGGTGTCAATTGTCACAAGGGCCACCTTCCAGGCCTCCACTTTTCTGGCTGTTGCTTTTGGACTCTGAGTCCAATGCCTTGACATCTTGATCTGAAAGATACCCTTTCCAGTCAGGTGCTCCATTCCTGGGTAAGATAAGGAAAAGCTGCTGGGGTGGTGGTTGGGGGGAATTTGTGGTTCCGAAGGCTGATCCTTCAAGGGTAAGAGCCCAGGATTCTCCAGCATCAGTGCAGCACCACCTTGGCACTGCTCCAGAGAGTGGCCTCTCCTCCTCCTGACTCCCTGAGTTCTGTGCTTCGGCTGCTGAGATGCCTCACAGACTGGGGCATGCCTCACCATCTGGGGTACTGATGAAATCAGAACACCAGGGGTGAAAGTGGCCTTGCAGACAGGGGGTTTGCAAACTCTCTCTGTGGCCCTTCAGAGTCCCCTGGCTTAAGGACTGCCACAAAAAGCTAGAGCTGGCAGAGTCCTGGCCTCTCAACCTCCTTCTCCAGAGTAGCTCCATTTTTCCTCTGTGTGACCTAGGGGTTCCATACACAATTCATCTGAGCAAAGATTGCTATCATTGAAAAGTAATTGAATAACTGGACTAGAGAAATTCCCTTTGTTTGAGGAACGCAAGGCCCCAGTGGGTGAAGTACTCCAGACCACAGAGCCAGAATAGAACTTGTGACTCCCAATGCCAGGACTTTGCAACAGAGGGCATCCCAGGGCCTCTCAAAGAGACCTTTGCTGATCCAGAGTCTATTACCAAACTAGGTGGGAGATGGTGCCCAGACCTGGGTACAGGGAGGTGAGGAAAAGATGAGTTAACTCTGACCTGTGCTGCACCACCTCCAGGTCCTCCAGGGTGTCTGGCATTTCCATCTCGGCCAGCCACTTCTCCTTCTCGCCCATCCACAGCTCACAGGCATCTGTCTCCCCAAACACTGTGTACAGGTCCAGGGCTTCCTGCAGCCTCTGTTGACGCAGGTCTGCCTGGGCCACCACCTGTTGGTAGAGCTCCCGCAGGGCCTGCAGCCGATGGGTCACGTCTGGGGAATCCCGAAACTCTTCGGGGAATCCCTGGGCCTGCTGCTGCAGGTGCTCCATCACCCCGCGGCTCTCCTCCAGCTCCTCCAGGAAGTCCTTGTGCTTTTTCCCCAGGGCCCGCGTGGCCCCTTCATCCTGCCCTACATCTTCACCAGAGAGCAGCCGGTGGGCATCTTGCAGCCAAGCCTTCAGGTCATCCGCATCGCCCTGGAACTGGAAAAAGTTCTCAGCATCCTGGAGGTTCTTCTTGCGGAAGGCAGCCAGCTCCTTCAGCTGGTTCCACTGAGCCGATACCTCCTTGATGCGGGCTTCGATCTGCGGGTGCCCAAACTGCTTGCGCGCAACCATGCCATGAGCCTCCTGGAAGATCTGCTCCAAGTGGGCATCCAGCCCACGCAGCTCGTCCTCAAAAGCCTTGTGCTTGCGCTGTAGGATGAGCACACTAGTCAGGTCTTTGCCACAGTCCAGGGAAGAATAGATCTGCTCCTTCTCCTTGATCCAGCTCTCGGCCTCATCCATCTCCCAGAAGAACTTCCAGAGTCGTTTAGACTGCTCCAGTTGGGCCTTCCGCCCAGCTGCCATGTTGCTCAGCTCCTCAAAGCACTGCTCCAGGTGGCTGACGCGGTCCTGGATGACCTGGGGGTCACAAGGCTGGTACCCTGGAAGAAATAGGGGGAAGAAGGACAAAGTGGGGGATGGGCTTCATTTATGGGCACGCTTCAGATAAGCTGCCCCAGGTTGGAACTACACAAACCTGAAGCTGCCATGTCACTGGGGCTTTGGGGTTGGGTGCAGGGGGATCCCAGTTGCTCAGAGGGTGGACAGATTCTTTATAATTATTTCCCACTGAACTTCAGGGTTAAGGAAGATAAAAAGTGGGGTTAGTTCTTAATAGAAATGTACAACATAAAATTATTTTTTAAATTAATTTTAAAAAATTTTCAAGGTCATTCTTGAAAGAGGCAATGAGGTCTCTTATTTAAAACAAGAATCTGGAAACCTAAATAGTCTCAGCCATGACTTGAACTAGCAAGGAGAATGAAGGACAGATGATGGCTCCTTGGTGATTATAGGTTATTGAAGCAGTTGTCGGCTCTCTAGAGAGTCTGACTGTCCCTCAAGCTTCTTTCTCGGACCATTACTTGACGAAAGAAACAGAACTTTAAAGTTGGTTCCAGGAGATTTATCCAAGTTGGGGTGTTAGGCCAGAGGATGAGGCTCTGGCATCGGAAGCCTTAACAGGGGAGACAGACTTGGTCTCACCTTTCCCCTCAGTGAACTTCAGGGTGGCTGCAGTGATGGCCTTCACTTTGTCCCCTTGGATGGCAATGTCAGCTTCCATCAACTTGTGCTTCTGTAGCAGGTCTTCAACCTCCAACAAGTGCTTCCCAAACTCGGCAGACAAGAGGTGAACCTGGCAAAGAGAACAGCAGAAGGGAAATGAGGAGAAACAAAGAGACCTACACATTAGGAGAAGAGACCCCCTGCAAAGGGCATGTCCCTAGTGTCTGAGCAAGGGTGAGCCTAATGCAGCCAGAAAAGGGCTGCTGCTGATGATGGAAGAAGCTCCAGAGGGGGAGTGCCTACTGGGGATGCCCATCAGCATCATCCATGGAACATCTTACAGATGCTCAAGGCCCACACTCATCTACTGCATCGGTCTCAGGGTTGGGTCCTGGCCATGTGTATTTTCACAAAGCTCCAGGGGCAGTCTGATGTGTGTTCTCAGCTGAGACTCACTATGGCAGAGAGAGAGGAGAGGTTGCCCTTACGCTGGGAGGTCTGGATTCTAACCAGAGTCAAATTGTAATGACTAAGAGCCTGATTCTCCAGGTTCCTGATTAATGTATGTCTCTTCAAGGCCCTGCAGGTTGGCACCGGTGCTGCCACAAACCCAAGATTTCTCGATCACCAGGGTACCATGGACCTGGGCTGGTATCACCTGCTGGAGCAGAGTGGACCAAGAGGCACAGAGACAAGTGCAGCTAGACACTCTGCTGCCTCAGTTTCTCTATTTTGACTCAGATATATGACTGGCTGGGACGTGTCTAAGGAAGCCTATGCTAACTGCAGGGCCCCTGAGACCCAATGTGAGTGCTGCAGGGCATGGCAGGAGGTGGCCCCCAGGGCCCACCTTGATCTCGTCCATCCAGTCAATGCTGTGCAGCATGTCCTGGAAGAGCTTCTGCAGTGCCAGGGTGGTCTCAAGCCTCTGGCGCCGGGACTGCAGCAGCTCCTGCAGGTAGCTCCACAGGCGCAGGATATTGTCCTTGCGGGCCGTGATGCGCTTCTGGTCATGGTAGTTCTCCTTCTCCAGCTCCTGAGCCAGGTCCTCCAGGGCTCTCACCCGCTCCTCATAGGCAGCCGTGTCAGTCTCGATGGCCTCGTGCTTCTTCTTGGCAGCCTCCACAGCTGCCAGGTCATACCCGAAGTTATCCTGCCCCATGGGAGAAAAACAGGCAGCTCAGTCAGACACCCCGGGGCTCATCCCCAAATGCAGGGAAAGGGCGGGTCCCTTCAGAACCAGTGTTAGATGGGAAAGCACATTCCCAAGAACTCCGCCTTCCTTTCGCAGCTGTCTTATCAGACCCAAATTCCAAAAAGTCATGTCTTACAAGAGCCTCTAAGAGAAGTTCATGTTTTTTTTTTTTTTAGATGGAGTTTCACTCTTGTTTGCCCAGGATGGAGTGCAATGGCACGATCACAGCTCACCGCAACCTCCACCTCCCAGGTTCAAGCGATTCTCCCGCCCCAGCCTCCTTAGTAGCTGGGATTACAGGCATGTACCACCACGCCCGGCCAATTTTGTATTTTTAGTAGAGACAGGGTTTCTCCATGTTGGTCAGGCTGGTCTCGAACTCCTGACCTCAGGTGATCTGCCCGCCTCCGCCTCCCAATGTGCTGGGATTACAGGCATGAGCCACCGCGCCCGGCGAGAAGTTCGTGATTTCACTCCCTGTGCTACCCATGTGGGAGATGCAGCCTGTGTGTTACTAATGGAGCCCCTTGGTGGCCTGCTGGCACTCCCCACCCTGCCTTGAGTGGACCTGTTGGATTTGGGGCAGGAAGGGGCTGCTTCTCACTCAGAAACCATGCACCAGCAAACAGATGGTTTATTCACACGCTCTCTGGGGTGTGCATACTCTCTCCAGTGCTCTTAGAATACTCGTTGCCCCTTTTTGGAAAGAATCTAATTTGATTCCAAGTTTTAAGTGAGAGAGAACAGATGCTCTGATGAAGAATCAGCCCTGGGGTCCATTCTTAGCTAGAATTATGTCACAGCACCAGAGGCCAGAGTCCAAAAGGCATGCCTGACACAGACAAGGTGCAGTCTGTGATTTTACCATATCCCCCGAGAACCACGATTTAACATCAACTCAAACCCCAGCTGTAGTTGACGCTACAAGCCCACAAAAGACAACTTCAGCAGCCAGTTCTAGACTCCAAGGCTCTTTCCTAAAAATGAGATTTAATAAATCCTGGAGAGTTCCTCCCCAGATGCAAATCTTGATCCACCGGATCATGGGGGAGCTGGGATGCAAGCCACAAGGAGAGGCTGTGAGAAGCCAGCTTGGACTCCAGCCCAGCCAAGAGCTGGGGGCTCTGAAGAATATCCCCTCTCCTGTCACCCAAAGCATGTCCCTCATTACCTGGGCCACGAGGCGCTGGTTTTCATTGAGCCAAGTCTCTCTCATTGCAGCCTTCCGGTCAAAGCGCCGGGCCAGTTGCTCTAGCTTCTCCTGCCGAATGAGCTCATTTCTCAGGGCCAGCTCCCGCTGATACTCAGCTTCCTCCAGGCTTTCCCAGGCCTGCACAAAGGGTGGAATGAGAATTCTTGGGGTATAGGAGAAACGCCTCAGTTTGGGGGCTCCACCTCTTTCACCCAACACTGAGTGATTTCTGGAATCGAGGTACAACCTGACGCTCTTGGGTGACATGGTAACAGATTAAAGATCACTAAAAGCCTTTTGGCTTTCATGTCTGGACCCATGAAAGATTCAGAGGGCACTGCTCATGAGTCTCACTTCCCTCTTCCCCTAAACCTTCCTCAGACTCTTGGCCCAAAATAATGTTTCTCACTTCTCTGAATGCTCAGTAAGTTCTTTTTTTTTTTGAGATGGAGTCTCGCTCTGTTGCCCAGGCTGGAGTGCAGTGGCACAGTCTCGACTCTCCACAAGCTCTGCCTCCTGGGTTCACACCATTCTCCTGCCTCAGCCTCCTGAGTAGCTGGGACTACAGGTGCCCGCCACCACGCCTGGCTAATTTGTGCTGGGATTACAGGCTTAAGCCACCATGCCCGGCTATGCTCAGTAAGTTCTTATTGACTAATGGCTACCTCCGTTCAATATGAACTGCCAGGTGGTGGTAAGCCTCCAAGCCTCTGAAATGTCGTAGGCATTTTCCTTTGGTTATAAGTAGTTAATATTCCATCTTCAAAGACAAACTCAAGGTTCTTGAGTTTGTTCTATCAAGGATAGGCTGTAAAACTGACTCCAAAAGAAAATGGACTAGGAGGCTGGGTGTGGCAGCTCACATGTGTAATCTCAGCACTTTGGGAGGCCAAGATAGGAGGATTGTTTGAGCTCAGTTCAAAACCAGCCTAGGCAACATCGCCAGATTCTGTCTCTATAGAAAGTACAAAATTTAGCCAGGTGTGGTGGTGCACGCCTGTAGTCCCACCTACTGAGGCTGAGGTGGGAGCTTCACTTGAGCCCGGGAGGGTGAGGCTGCAGTGAGCTGTGATTGTGCCACTGCACTGCCACCTGGGTGGAAGAGTGAGACCCTGTCTCCAAAAAAAAAGGACTCAGGGACTCAGGGCATCTGAACAGGGGGATTAAAGGAGGGTGGGGGAGTAGAGTCTGACCCCTCAGAACCAGGTTCAGATAACTCCCCCAAATAGTCAACATGTGGATTAATAACACAAATAAAGTGGCGTGGTTTAATCTGGTCCAACGACCATTCACTGTGTCCTTATCAGGAATTCAATCAATCCACCATCAATGCATAATGGAAAATGCTGTGGTACCCTGTTGATGTCAGACACTAGTTTCCCATCGTGGGGTGTGTACACTTTCTGATTGTTGGCTCTCATCCGGGACTGGATGGTAAAAAGTAGAACTTCCAGATTCCCCTTCTCTTGAAACCTGTCAAGAAAACAGAGATAGGAAGACTGGCATCTCATATCTCATGGCCAAATTTTTTTTGCTGAAGTCAATATGGAACTGTGGCATCTTGAAACTTAGATAGCAAAGCATATTTCCCTTAAAACACAGAAAACTAAAGAGAATCTATAGGTCTGCTTACCTGTTAAAACATCTATCCTTCTCACCAACTAAGATCTAATAGGGGTTTGGGCCTTTACAATATAAACCAAAAAAAAAACACAATGGCCACCGTAGCATTTATCATTTGCTTCTACATGGGAAGCTGAGGTATTCTGGTAATTCCTGTAAATATCAAGTTTTACTGATCAATTGAAAAAAAAAACAAAAACCCTTCTCTGTTCTGCAAGTGATGAGGGCTTCTTATTAGCTCTCTGGTCAGTTTCTTATTGAGTGAGTCAATCAAACCCCAGAAGCAGCATTTTCCGTGGGAGAGCATACTACACCAAAAACAGCTTTCACCCAGGTCCTAATGAGCCAGATCTCCTGGCAAGTCCTACAGGCCAGATGCTTCCCAGAAGGCAGGAAAGGCTGGGCTCTGAGAGGATTATAGGTGTAGAAGACAAGAATTGGTAGCAGGATTGCTGTCTAGCATGTGGGGTACAGGCTGCAGGTATCAGGTACTTCCACATTTCTGCATGGACCCAAGTGTCCCCCCATTTCTGCATCCTTGACCTGGCAGTCAAGGATCAGCTATATGCAATGTCCCCACCCTGAGCCCAGTCTAATGGATCTCAGTGCTCACAGGCACTTAAGAGAACTATGGCCATGAAGCACTGTCTACACAGCCAAGAGATAACACCCCTGTGTGCAGTGACTGGTAGACTCATAGGGGATGCTAACTGTATTGGATTTAGGGCTTCAGAAATGGGTTGGTGTCAGACCAGAAACCAGATACTTGTTAATAGTATATCCTAGAGTCAGCATTTCACCTTTCCCCATTTCAGAGTCATGAATGGAGAGTGTCGGGGGTGGGGGGAATAGCAGAGCAGAAGGTACCACCAGTGAGCTAGAAGCCTGTTTCAGATGAGCTGGACAAGCTAATGGCAGATAAGCCGGAACGCCCTGTGTGTATGTGTGCATGTTTGTGTGTGTGTGCATGTGCACATGCGTGGTTGTATATATGTATGTGCGTTTGCACATGTGGTTGTGTGTGCATATGTACATGCATGGGTGCATAGTTGTGTGTGCACGCACAAATGCATGTATAGTTATGTGTATGTGTATGAGTGCACGGTTGTGTGTGTATGGTTGTGTGTGCATACATGTTCATGGGTGCACAGTTGTGTGTATGGATGGTTGTGTGTACGCAGGTATGCATGTGTGTGCACGGTTGTTTGAAGCACCTGTGTGTAAGCATATGCACACAGGCTCTGCACGCACTAGGGTAGGGCAGAGGTCCTGAGAAGCAGGCTAAGTGCTCTGTTGCTGAGCAGTGACAGATGGGAGAGGAAAAGAAGAATGAACTTGATGATTCATAAGCCCCTGTGCAGAGAGCTCAGGGGCTGAGAGCACAGAGGTCACCTCATCAGAAAACGGGCCCACAGTTCAGTGGCAGACCAGAGAGGAGCTTTTCAGCCTGGATTATTCAAAGAGACTCAGAAGCCTATGATTTCCTTCCCGCTCCTCCTCAGGGATCTGGGAGGAACCACTGTCTTTCGTTCTGAGTCGAGGTTTCTCATCAATGCTGGTTTCCTCTAAGCTGGTGGCTTGGGAGGAGAGTGGTGAAGAGGGGCACGAGGCAGGTGACACATGTGCAGCTCTCTAATCTTGAGCGTGTGCCTGGTAGATGCACTTCATAAGGCCCAGAACCTGGCTCTACCTTTTGGTGGTCAGGTTCCCAGCCACTGAGGACCACCCTCCCATGTTCCAAGGCCCTTACTTGGGCGGCTTCTCCACAGTGCGGTAGGTGCTGAAGGCCTGCAGCTGCTGCTGGACGCCCGTCAGTGAGTTGGCAAACTTGCGGCTGTTCAGAACAGTGATGGTCTGCTCGATCCAGGTGAGCAGGTCCGAGGCTAGCCCGCTGTACTTTTCAATCATCTTCTCAGTCTCAATGGCATGGTCAATAACCTAAGGAATCACCTTCTTACTTATTCTCATCAGAAGGGCAAAGCCACCATTGAGGATACCAATGAGGACCACAATCAAGGTGCCCTGAAATGGGGCTCCCACCTCCTAAGCCCCGGAGTGCTCTAGGCTGGGTTTGTTCCCTGGGCCCAAGACTGTTGGTAGAGCGGCAGGAGTGGACGGGAAGTGGGTGAAGCCCTCATCTTGCCAATCGGCAGCGAGCTGGCCTGTTAGGGATTGGGAGCAGCTCCCCTCCCCAGTGCTAGAGAAGATTGGTAAGCTTGCTGTGCCAGGATGCCAGCCACTTAGGGGCCAGAGTTTTGTTTATTTTTAAATGTTCATGAGGAGTCAAGGGCTGCCAGCCATTGTCTTTACTAAACACGAGGCACAGAGATGAATGAGAAATGGTACCTATCCTTCAGGAGCTAAGAATCTATCTAGCAGAGGAAAGGAATCTAGCATGAGGGTCTCTCCTGATGGGTGTGTTTCTGGTATACTGTGGGTGCCTAAGAGGTTGGCAATCACAATAAACAAACCACATAAAAGCCTGGAGGGTTCCTGTGGGGATGTTCATGAGACATGCGTTTCAGGTGGACCAGGTGGACGCCAGGCACAGAGCAGCCGCCTGTGGTACCTTTCAGGACAGACCATCAACCTGCTTTGGAATTCAGCTCAGGAGCCAATGCTGCCAAGGGCAGCTTTAGAGGAAGTTAGGGGGTAGGGGAGCTGCACTCTTCACCCTTTCTTAGATTGGAAAGGGGGTCACTCTGTCTGGATCTGGCAAACAGGGGAAGCGTGACACTTTGGTTCCAAAACAGCTTGTACCTTGCCGACACGCTTGCCCTCCACTGCCAGCACCTTCATCTTGGAGAAGTAGTGGTAAAACGCCACCACATAGGTGATGATGGATTTCTCATCAGGGTTTTCCGTAAAGACATCTGTTAGGGAAAAGGGTGTACTCTCAGGACCAAACTGGAAGCCAGGAAAGTCAGGCTCAGAGGATTTATCCCCCATTCCTCCAGCATGAAGTTCAGCTACAGGCACAAAGTGACAACCAACAGAGCAAGAATGGAAGAATGTGATGAAATCCATTTTAGAACCACAAATTACAAAAGAAGAAAAGAAGAAAGATCCAAAGTCCATCTCCAAACAGACCAGGCAGGCATGGGAACCAGCATGGAGCAGAGAAGCAGGCCCAGAGCAGAGCCTGGCCCGGCCACTGCCCCTCACTGTGCCCACAGCTTGCCCAGCACCTGGGCCGGCCTACAGAAGTCCTGCGGCTGAGCTCCTCTAGCACAGCGAGTGCATCCCTCATTGCTGCAGCAAAGGCTGGCAGGGGTGGGTGTGGCTCACCTTCGGGGTCGAGGAGCGGGATGATGCCCAGCTGGCGCTCAGCCACATCAAATGCGTGCTCCAGGTTGTGCCGGGCATTGGAGTCCTTCAGCTTATCGAAGTCGATCAGGTCGGGCCTGGGGACAAAGCTGGACTGTGAAAAGGGAGTGGCCACAGCATCCCCACTAGCAGGGCAGCCCTAGCATGAAGCAGACACTGTGCAGAGGCAGGGGGTTTGTCGGGAAGAGGAGTGAAAGGAGGAGACGGGAGCAGAAGAGGGGGCAGGTGTGAGCCTCGGCACATGAGGGAAGTGGGTGGCAGACATGCTGGGATTTAAGGAAAGTGGGGGTGCTATGGGGTGCTGAAGGGGAGAGGAGAAGGAACAGCGGAGGTCACATTTCTGTGACTCCATGTTAAATGCAATGTGTCCAGATATTCCCAGGGAGGCTGTCTCAGTCAGTCCCCATGGCTGTCCCTTCCCTCTTACCGGTGCTTGTGTATCAGGGCATTAAAGGCCAAGCCATCCTTCCAGCTGGAGGTAAAGTTGGTGACATTGACATGAGGGTAGCTGCATCCAAGAGAAACAGTAAGAGCTAAGAATTAGATTTTCTGTAGTCCCAAACAAGTGTACAAACTGAGGGCCAATATACCAGGAAAGAAATGGAACTGTCCTTTCTTGAGCCAGGTCACCAAGAGGGGGCAGCAGCTAAGCCACACACAGAGGCTCCCCCATCAGATGTGAACACCACACAGACCCCCCAGTCTGCCTGCAGGTAACTTTGGAAAAGAATCCTGTATTCCAGGCCTCAAAGAATGAGGTCAGGACAGACTTTGCATCAATTACAGGCAGGCAGCTGTAGTTCTGGGTGATGAGGTCTAGTGTCCCTCTGGGGATGGCAGTGCTTGTGGGGAGCAAGGGGCTGGTGGGGGACGTGCTGACAGCTGGTTCCCAAGGCATACCCTGCCGTCTTCATCTGACACCACAACAGCAGCGCATCCTTGGCTGAGCGTGTTTCACGACCTTCATGACTTGGGACAACAATATCCTGAATCTGAGGGTAGGAGAACAAGAGAGATTTGACGAGAATTCGCATCTGGATCTGTGCCTTCCTGCTGTCCCTGGGAGGCTCCCTCCCTTGTCCCTCTGCTGTAGCTGCCAGCCCCGCAGCAACACCACACCCTGAGGCCCTGGGCCCCAGCGGCCTGTTTCCCTGCCTCAGTCAGCCAAAATGGCACAGGGACAAGACAGCTGTAATTGGATAACTCTAATAGAATTTGGAGAATCAGTGACGAGATGCCCCAATTCCTCTTCTGGACATGCAATGCCCCTTGAGGCTGTGGAACAACATGAATGCTGGTGAGTACTGTACTTTCATTAGCAGCTCCTCTTGCCTTTCCATTCTCCCCAACTCTGCTGCTATTGTTGTTCAATTTTACACATCCATGGAGAGTGAGATCGGACATCCAGGACCACTTGGTTGAGGTCTTTAGTCTGCGAGTTGTATGCTGTCTTCTTTCTCCTGCCCTCACCTCTTGGGCAAGGTTCTTTCTGTCCCCCTGTTTTCCTCCCCTTCCCCTTTCTAAATTTCCTTACAAATTATCTGGACTTTGAATTTCAGGGTGAGAAGAGAAAAGTTTCTAACTGGAAAATATACACACGGATCCACTATACAATTTTTGCAATTTCTGAATCTAATTATTTCAAAAACCAAAAAGTTACATACGTAGGGGAAGGAGGCTAAAAAGCTAATCTTCCAGCCAGATATCAACCCAGCTACCAATTAACTTCTATCTTCTCCCTGAAAAGACTATACTACTGAGTGAGCAGCTCCCCCTGAGCTTCAATGATTTGGGGTGATACAAGCACTGTCCCACATGGAAGATTTACAGACTCCCAGAATGTGCACTAACATCCCCACTCTGTTCACCATTTTAGAAGATACCCAGGCCCTGTGCAGCCTTGAGGGCTCCCTCGACTTCCTCTGCCCCCCAGGAACCTACCTGGAAGCGGAGGATGATGGTCCAGATGAGGCCCAGGACCAGGCGGTGGTTGCCGTCTACAACATCGTGGGAGCCCATGTTCTCCAGGTGCACACGCTGCTCCTTGAGGAACTGGAGAGCCTTGTCCACGTTCTCCAGGCAGTGGATGCGCATCTTTCCCTTGGTGGGCTTTGGCTGGGGGACAGCAGTGGCCCCCGTGGGCATGGAGGAACTGCAGTCATCCCAGAGGCCGCAGCCTAGACCAGCTCTTGTCATAAGCACCCACCCTCCACCCTCTTGGCCAAACTCCAAGTCCTATGGTCATTCATTGACACTATTCAGTGCTTTCCTTTCAGCAAAGCTCAGAGATTCCCTCCAACAAGCACCCAGAGATTGGCAACCAGGCTGCATCAGTGCCTTTCTAGGGCTGAACAAAGCCCTCTGAGTGTGCGAAAAATGGCATTTGCATAAGATAACATAACATATGGTTAACTGATCACTTACTATGTGCCAGGCACAGCTCTAAGAACTGTTTACTGCCAGTCAGTGTTAAGAGTGACTTTTAGCTTGGTGATTGATAATGGGTTCATCCCTGCCAATCAACCTTCTCCTCTCCCCTGATGATAACTGCCTCATCTGATGGGTTCCCCATGGTAACTCTCTCTAGTGGAATTTCAATGCAGGGTGAGAGACAGAACTTCAGCATGGAGTTGAAAAGGCAACATTTCATTCAAGCCTTTTCATTCAGACTCTGAGGATCTCAGAATAACTTCATCAGGTACAGGTATCATTGCCCTCATTTTACACATGGGGGAAATGGAGGAAAAGAGGGTCCTGCCTGATAGGCCCAAGGACACAAAGCTTACTCTGTGCTGAGCAAAACATAAACCTTCATCTACTTCTCCTTTGGGGTTAACAGTATTGCTGGCGGGTTACAACTGAGACAGCCTCTAATAAATTTCCACTTGCAAGGGTGGTAAAACACACAGCAAAATGGCTTCCACACTTTCCTCTTGGTTCCAAGAGAGACACATCTTAGCCCAATGGGGAGACTGAGGGCCAGGCCATCACAGGCCAGCTACAGATGCCCAGAGCCCAGTGTGAAAGTCAGGAGCTCTGCATGGCTTCTGGGAGAAGCATGAAGGGGTGGGAGTGGTCAGAGGAGGCAAGAAGTTCTGGGGAGAATTCAGAGAACCCAGTCAGCCACGTGGATGCTTCCCATTCTAAGTATTAGAGCCTCCCAAAGGAGCAGAGAGAAAACTGGGAAGGCCATGAGAACTTGAGATGCCCTCAAACCATGGCTTTGCTGAAGAGGGGCCGATGGCAGCAGCCCCGAGGCCCACAGAAGGGACTTTACCAGCATCTCTCCAGAGAGCACCTCCAGCAGCTTGATGAGCATGCGCCCATCCCGCAGGTCCTTGTAGAGATCGGTGATGCGGCAGGACACTCGAGCCAGGTGCGAGTTCACCCATTTCGTGAAGGTCTTTTTCTGAACAACTTCCCGCTCATCTAGGTGGAGAGAAGAACCTTGGTGAGGTGCCTGAGGTTGGCAGGGTCCATGTGACATGGGGCCAAGGGGTTTTACCTTAAGCCCAGGGTACCCCCATGCTTGCCAGAGGAGGTCGATGTATTCATTCCACTCCCTTCCTGGGAGCATTTGTCACCAAGATGTAGCAATACCAGCCCACATGCCACCAGAACAGAGGCAATAAGGAGATCACTCCCACTGCCATTATATTCTATGCACAGTGTCAGGACACTCCTAATTCAGCATCTGTTTCCCTGTATCAGTCAGACTACTCTGTACTGTTGTGCCATTGAATTCAGATTTCAATGCCAGGATTACCCATCCACCCATCAAACATTCCCTCTGCCTAGAATGCTCTCTCTGAGCCCCTCCACTCCGCCCCACCTCCTTCACTTAACACTAATTCATCCTTTAAGAGCTGGTGTAAATGGCACTTGGGTTGGGTCTCCCCTCCTATGCCCTGCTCCCTGCATTTACATTTCCTCCTCTCTCCTGGATGCTCCCTGAGCCCAGGGAAATCTGTCTTGGTCACCTGTCTGTCTCCAGTGTCTGGAACCTGGCACACCATCAGTACTCCATAGCTGTATTGTGGCTGTCTGTATAAACATTGATTCTGTTCCTATTATGTGGCGGCACTGTGCTAGGCCTGAGGACACACAGAGGTAAAACTAATTTTCTGCCCTCAAAGAGTTCCTGGTAGGGGGAGGAAAATGATGAGCAAGGGAACAGGATATGTAGAATGTGTGATTCATGTGGGGGTAAGGATAGTGAAGGTTTGGGCTGAGGGCTGTCCGTGGCATTATGCTGTCTTTCTCACCCCTGGGAAGGTGACATGACATCCCCACCCTAAATCAGCATCAGCCCAAGCCAAGCCCCAGGCCCATGCTGTACCAGATCAGGTGGGGTACTTCTTAATGCCTCTGTACAAATAATGCTGGTGGTCTGTCCAAGTTAGGCATGAGCATTACCTGGGGAAGCTCGGACAAGATGCTGGAGAGAGGACAGAAGACTGGGATGGCACAAAATAAAGGGAAAAGGATAGGGGAGGAGAGAGGGAGAAAAAAAAGAAAAGTAGCAGAAAAGAAGAAAAACAAGTAAGATAGAATTGAAGGTGAGAAGAGAGGAGGGAGCCCTCTCTGGATTTATGAACAGTTTGGTGGCCATTGGCTTCTGGGCACTTAGGTTTGAAGATTCAGGGCAGGAGGTGACTTGGCAGTGAGGCTGGGCCTGGAGGTTGTGGAGGATCCCTGGGGAGGGTACATGGCTGGGTGGGGGAGATCACAGCCAGGACACACCTGGAGTGGCCTAGCCAGGAGCGGTGTCCACGCGGTAGAAGCAGGCTGTGTGCTCGACTGAGCCTCAACCGTGAAAGGGCTGGCTTTTTAAATTATTAAATATCTGATTCAACAATAACAAAAAGAGGAGCTCAGCCAGTTCTGCCTCAAGGGTAGAATCCTGGCAGTTCCTGAGGCTTGCTGCATCAGATGCCTTCCTGTTTCATGGCTATTTTGGTATTAGGAACTCAGACCCTTGATTCTTCTGTGTACTCATAGAGCAAATGTTTACCATATAACCGTCAGGTGCCAGGCCCTGGGTGGCAGTGGGGAACTCAAGGACAAGACTGACGGTCCCTATCCTTGAGGCAGACAGACTCTATTATAAATATGACGAGGGCTTGAGTCATACATGAAGAATTCTACAGCAGCCATCCAAATAAGACTTCCAAGAAGAGGAAAAGTACTACTACTGACTGTGTGAATCCTAAATACGTGTAGAATTTAAACGGCACTCATTTATTCTGGGCCTCTGTGCAAAGTTTGAGCGAGAAAACTCCCCTTACCCTTTTGTCAGCAGAAAATTAAACCACTTTCCTGATTTTAAATGCTGCTTCAGCAAAATGTAACTAAACGGGGTTTGATGCCATACTGGACGGAAAGCAATTACATTTATTCTGGGGCATTTTTAGATTCAACAGAGCCAGCCACAGTCCCACAGTTCTTTCCCTAGAAACCAGATCTATTCTTTAAGTAGCTAGCCCTTCAGGTCAGGTGCGGAGCCTCTGACTAAGAGGGGTGAAAATTTTAGCCCCTTTAGAGGTAGGTGTCCCCCAAAGTGAAAGTATTTCTTCCTCCTTTTCCTGTTGTTAAGAATGCAAACAATTCATTACATGGGTGCTGAGACCTATTTATCTGTGCTTGGCAAAGGGTAAGGGAGTGCTTCTAGCTGGGAACATGGATTAATTCTAGGCCACTGGGCTGGTGCATTTATTGGTGCAGAAGTATCAGAAAGCCCCCTTGGATCTCCCCAGTTTTCACCACATGAATGATGCCCCCTGGACCCTCAAACATGGGAGCCACAGGTTTTGAGCACAGGCAGGTGGCCTCCTAGCTGCCGTTTATTTGAAGGCTGGAGCGAAATCACCCAGAATCCCCAGAGCCCCAAAACGCTTTGCCATGTTGAGACACGGAAATATTTCAAGAGGCTAATGATGATCAGAAGGGGAGAAAAGGCCCGTGGGTGGGAGGCATTTCCATGAGCTGGCTGGCTCCAGCCGCCTGGCATTGGCGTGCTCAGCACATTCACTCCTGCACAGCCCAGACGCTCATCCCGTGCCTTCCAAGTGCAGGAGAGGCAGGTGGCCTGGAGCCAGCTAGGCTGGGAACCCCGGTAGTGTGGACAGGAAGAGAGGTGGCTGTGCACTGGGCCTGCTGTCCCCAGGGCACCCAGACCATCCTATTGGGACCCACCATGGGAAGGAGGCCTCAGCACAGCCCTGCCAGGAGCCAGGCCTTATTTCCAGAGCCCTACCCTGCCAGTGCAGGAAAGGGGGTGAGTCCACCAGCATGGACTGGTTCACAGCCTCTGCTGCCATCAAACCTGGCATCTCATTCCTTTCTGTTCCTCTTTTCTTTTCTTTTCTTTTCTTTTCTTTTCGACGGAGTCTCGCTCTGTTGCCAGGTTGGAGTGCAGCAGTGCTATCTCGGCTCACTGCAACCTCCGCCTTCTGGGTTTAAGCGATTCTCTTACCTCAGCCTCCTGAGTAGCTGGAACTATACGCATGCACCACCACGCCTTGCTATTTTTTGTATTTTTCACCATGTTGGCCAGGATGGACTTGATCTCTTGACCTCGTGATCCTCCTGTCTCGGCCTCTCAAAGCGCTGGGATTACAGGCATGAGCCACTGTGCACAGCCCTCTCTGTTCCTCTTTCTTTCCCTTTCCTTCCCAGGCTGTGGCCATCCTCATTCCCTGCTATGTGTTAGGCCTTTGCCTAGAAAACTCATCTTCCTCCCTGATCAGCTCTGACCCAGAATTATTGTCTGAGTATGGGGACTGGGTGACCTAAAACCCTTCAAAGGTTTAGTTTGAGGTCAAATACACCCATGACACTAAAACCCTCAAATATATTTATCCAGTAATAAGTGAG
Source organism: Rhinopithecus bieti (assembly GCF_001698545.2). NCBI lineage: Eukaryota > Metazoa > Chordata > Mammalia > Primates > Cercopithecidae > Rhinopithecus > Rhinopithecus bieti. The sequence continues at coordinate 1,891,524 of NW_016810602.1, read as the reverse complement.
TTCGTACATGGAACGGGCTGGCACAGAGAAAGCTTGCCGTCATGTGAATTTTCATTGTTATCGTCACTACTACTGTTGCTATTACTAGTGGGCCCTGTCCTAGGTGCTGCAGGGGCGTTGGGCAGCTCACTCTCCCCAAAGCCTTAAGATACAGTTGAGGAAACAATACTCAAACCCACCAATTAACTTCTGCAAGCACACAGGAAATAAGTGGCAGTTCACTTTAATAACACAAAAGCCATCACAGGGTAATACTGAATTCCATATCAGATACATGACACATATGGTCAATGCTCAAGGGTTCTAAGAAGAAAGAAGTCATTTCCTATTGGAGTGGTCGAGGGGGGACCTGGTGAAGAAAGCCACTTTGGATTGTCAGAAGGGGAGGGGAGCCAGGGAGACAGAATGAGTCCAAACAGACAGGTATAAAAAACCAAAGCTAGGCCGGGCGCGGTGGCTCATGCTTATAATCCCAGCATTTTGGGAGACTGAGGCAGGTGGATCACCTGAGGTCAGGAGTTTGAGACCAGCCTGGCCAACATGATGAAACCTCATCTCTACTAAAAATACAAAAAATTAGCCAGGCGTGGTGGCAAGCACCTGTAATCTCAGCTACTCAGGAGGCTGAGGCAGGAGAATCGTTTGAACCCAGGAGGCAGAGGTTGCAGTGAGTCAAGATCCTGCCATTGCACTCCAGCCTGGGCAACAAGAGTGAAACTTCGTCTCAAAAAAAAAAAAAAAAAAAAAAAAAAAAAGGCCAAAGCTTATTCAGGGGCTAGGGCTAGGGAATAGCTAGCTACAGGTTAGAGAAAAGCAGGTTTTTGGTTTATTTATTTATTTATTTTGAGACAGAGTCTCAGTGCGATCTCGGCTCACTGCAACCTCTGTCTCCTGAGTTCAAGTGATTCTCCTGCCTCAGCCTCCCAAATAGCTGGGACTACAGGCGTGCACCACCACACCTGGCTAATTTTTTATATTTTTAGTGGAGACGGGGTTTCACCATATTGGCCAGGCTGGTCTCAAACTCCTGACCTTGTCATCCGCTCACCTCAGCCTCCCAAAGTGCTGGGATTACAGGGGAAAGCAGGTTTTAAACAGGATGTGGAAAGCTTTAAACGAGAGGCTAAGAAGTTTAGATTTAATCCTAGAGGCTGGCCAGGCGCGGTGGCTCAAGCCTGTAATCCCAACACTTTGGGAGGCTGAGGCAGGTGGATCACGAGGTCAGGAGATCGCGACCATCCTGGCTAACATGGTGAAACCCCGTCTCTACTAAAACTACAAAAAATTAGCTGGGCGTGGTGGCGGGCGCCTGTAGTCCCAGCTACTCAGGAGGCTGAGGCAGGAGAATGGCGTGAACCCAGGAAACGGACCTTGCAGTGAGTGGAGATCACGCCACTGCACTCCAGCCTGGGTGACAGAGCAAGACTCTGCCTAAAAAAAAAAAAAAAAAAAAAAAATGTAATCCTAGAGGCAAAGGAGGCACTGAAGGTGTGGCAGGGTCATTTCCTGAAATATGAATTTGTAAGGCCCGCAATGTTAATAAAGATACAAAATGTTTCAGATTACATCTCAAAGGAAATATGCAAAATCCATACAAAGAAAACCTTAAAAGGCTCCTGAGGCATGCACAAGAAAATCTGGACAAATGGAAATGCACGCTGAGGTCTTGAATAAAAACTCAACATCATCAAGATATCAATTTACCCTAAATTAATATATATTTAATAGTGTTTTAAATATATTTAAATTATACAATTTGAATTTGTGGGATAAAAAGACAAATGATTAAAAACTTCACTGAAAAAACATTCAACCAAAAATATGAATATTCCAAAAAATAAGACTACTAAAGGGCTACCAACCTTTCCAGATGTTTTGTCTATCAAAGAATAGTGTAAACTTATAGTAAAACTGTGTTGTACTAGCATATGAAAAGATGGATATATCAATGGGACAGAAATAGTCCCAGTACATACTGGCATTTAATGGCTGATAGAGGTGGCATTTCTAATAGGAAGGGGAAAGATGAATTACTCAATAAGAGTATTGGCAAAACTGGATGGACAGGCAGGAAAAGTTCGTTACATTCATACCTCATACTCCAGGATAATTTTCATGTGGGTCAAAAATTGAAATGTAAAACACAAAACTATAAAAATACCAAAATAAGGCTAAGCGTGATGGCTCATGCCTGTAATTCCAGCACTTTCAGGAGGCTAAAGCAGGTGGATCACTTTGGGTCAGGAGTTTGAGACCAGCCTGGCCAATATGACGTATCCCCGTCTCTACTAAAAATACAAAAATTAGCCAGGCATGGTGGCACGCGCCTGTAATCCCAGCTACTCAAGAGACTGAGGCATGAGAATTACTGGAACTCGGGAGCTGAAGATTGCAGTGAGCCGAGATTCTGCCATTGTGCTCCAGCCTGGGTGATAGAATGAGACCCTGTCTCAAAACAACAATAACAACAACAAGAAAAGATCAATCATGGTAAATGCTTTCTACAATGTTAGTGTAGGGAAGGGCTTTCAAAATATGACACAAAATCCAAAAGCCATAAAATAAAAATTTGAAAGTTCAATTACATTAAAATAATGTTTGTGTTGGACCAGGCATTGTGGCTCACACCTATAATCTCAGAGCTTTGAGAGGTCAAGGTAGGAGGATCACTTGAGGCCAGGAGTTTGAGAGCAGCCTGGGCAATCTAACAAGATTGCATCTCTACAAAAAAATTTAAAAATTAGAGGGGTGTGGTGGCATGCACCTGTAATCCTAGCTATTCAGGAGGCTGAGGCAGGAGGATCACTTGAGCTCAGTTTGAGGCTGTTGTAAGCTATGATCATGCCACTGCACTCCAGTCTGGGTGAAAGATTGAGACTCGCCTCAAAAAAAGAAGTTTGTAATGGATAAAACACCATAAGCAAAGTCAAACAAATGAGGAAAAAAATTTCTAAAGGGCTAATGTACTTAATATACAAAAGGGCTAATGTACTTAATATACAAAAAGCACTCACATATTAACAAGGAAAAAGACCAATAATGTGAACAAAGAGTTAACAGAAAAAATTATAAGCGTCTCTTAAATGTATAAAAAAAAGTATAAAAAATACACAAGTCATCATAATAGAGGTCCAAATTAAAAGCCCACGTGCATGCACACACACATGCAAATACACAATCTAATAATGGTCCTTAGTTTGAATAAACTAATCACAAAGACATTTTTCAGACAACTTGGAAAATCTGAATATCAAGTATGTATTAGGTTATATTTTTAGGGAATTATTGTTAATTTTATTAGGTGTAATAATGGTATCATGGTTAGGTGGAAAATGTTCATGTTTTTCAGAGATACACACTAGAGTAATTAGGGGAGAATATCATGATGATCTTTAATTTACTTTAACAATGCTTCAACCCCCAAAATAGATCAGCAAATATCACAAAATATCAACAATTGTTAAATTTAGGTGATAATGTAATGATCCTATTATATTTTTGTCTCTACTTTTTTATCAGTTTGTAATTTTGCACAATAAAGGCCAAGAAGTAAAATGAAAGTACACGAACACACTGTTTCACCTATCAGCTGGGCAAAGATCAAGAAGTCTGATAAAATACTTGTGTTGGCAAGGACATGGTGAAAAAACATTCATGTGTTGCTGAAGAGGGTATAATTGGCTCAACCTCTATGAAAGGCAATTTGGCAAGACCCCTCAGAATTACAAATGTACATGCTTTTGGACCCAGTAATTCCACTTCTAGGAATTTATCCTACAGATCTATTCATACACTGGTAAAAAAAAAAAAAAAAAAAAAAAAAAATTTAAAATAGGTTAGAAACAATAAAGATTTTTAATACTTAAAAATCTT
>NW_016810602.1:1728267-1884452 GCF_001698545.2 Rhinopithecus bieti | reverse complement strand
TTGGAAATTCATTGCATTTTTAAATTTTAAAATCTTTTGATAAATTTTTTTAATTAAAAAAATAAGCCAGGCGTAGTGGCTCACGCTTGTAATCCCAGCACTTTGGAAGGCTGAGGTGGGCAGATCACGAAATCAGGAGTTTCAGACCAGCCTGACCAACATGGTGAAACTCCCTCTCTACTAAAAATACAAAAATTAGCCAGGTGTGGTAGCACGTGCCTGTAATCCCAGCTACTCAGGAGGCTGAGGCAGGAAAATCACTTGAACCTGTGAGGCGGAGGTTGCGGTGAGCCGAGATCGTGCCACTGCGCTCCAGCTTGGGCGACAGAGTGAGACTCTGTCTCAAAAAAAAAAAAAAAGAATGTGGAGGCTGCTTATATACTAATATAAAACAATCATCAAGATACATTGGGTGAGAAACATAGAACAGTATACAGTAAAAAAACAAAAAACAAAACTACAGCTGGGGAAAAACAATATAGACCATGTGCTTATATATGCATAAAATATTCCTGGAAAGATACACAAGAAATGATTAACAGAGGTTGTGGGAAAAGAACTGGATGTCTGGGGGACTGAGATGGGAGTAAAACTTGTTATTTGCCCTTTTATAGCTTTTGGGTTTTACTTACTGGGTGTATATATTACTTCTTCAAAACAGAAATAGGTATATTTTCCTTTTCCTTTTTTTTTCTTTGAGACAAAGTCTCGCTGTGTCACCCAGGCTGGAGTGCAATGGCACCATGTCAGCTCACTGCAACCTCCACCTCCTGGGTTTAAGTGATTCTCCTGTCTCAGCCTCCCGAGTAGCTGGGATTACAGGCGTGTGCCAACATGCCCAGCTAATTTTTGTATTTTTAGTAGAGACAGCGTTTCACCATGTTGGCCAGGCTGGTCTCAAACTCCTGACCTCAGGTGATCTGCCCGCCTTGGCCTCCCAAGGTGCTGCGATTACAGGCATGAGCCACCGCGCCCAGCCTAAAGAAAATACTCACATGTTTTCTTTTGTTCCTTTTTCCAAGATAGCCTCATTCCTTTTGTGTGCTTTCCTGCCTTAGCGATTTTTCACCAGGCCAAAATCATAAGCATCCTTAACCACCTGAGCCCATAAGAGAAGTGAAAAGCAGAGAGCAAGGCGGTTGGCAGAAGCACTGGCCCCTGGATGCAAGAGGGAAGTGAGGTCTGTAAGGAGAAGCACTGGCCCCTGGATGCAAGAGGGAAGTGAGGTCTGTAAGGAGAAGCACTGGCCCCTGGATACAAGAGGGAAGTGAGGTCTGTAAGGAGCAAGGAACGCTCTGCCTCCCCGACCCCCACACAGCTACTGCCTGAGGTTCTGCCCTCTGAATACTCCCCACGGGGGTTTAAAGCATAAATGTCTCCCCACAGGGTCACAGCTCAGTCTGTTTCTTGTGTTACTCCTTCGCCAGGCTTCCCGTGGGTCCTCCCTCCTCCCTTCTTGGTTAGCAGCACACCAGCCGCCAGCCCCACCCACTCCAGGACCTGCTTCACCCCCTGACGTCACGGGCATCTGGGAACTTCACCATCAAAAGTCCCTAGTGGGGTTGTTTTAAAAATAGGAGCCGTCCTTAAACCACACGGTAAAGTCGAAGTATCTTATCTTTGGAAGCTTCATCTCCCATTTCTGGGTCCATCTATTTATCGCTTCAGTGGCTTTCTATTACATTCCTTGAGGGTTTTGTGCCTATCCCTCCTTTTTCTGTTAAAAAAAATTTGCTTTCTTTTTTTTTTTTGAAACGGAGTCTTGCTGCGTCACACAGGCTGGAGTGCAGTGGCCGGATCTCAGCTCACTGCAAGCTCCACCTCCCAGGTTTAAGCCATTCTCCTGCCTCAGCCTCCCGAGTAGCTGGGACTACAGGCGCCTGCCACCTCGCCCTGCTAGTTTTGTGTATTTTTTTTAGTAGAGACAGAGTTTCACCGTGTTAGCCAGGATGGTTTCGATCTCCTGACCTCGTGATCTGCCCATCTCAGCCTCCCAAAGTGCTGGGATTACAGGCTTGAGCCACCGCGCCCGGCCAAAATTTGCTTTCAAGAATAGAAAATAGCAACCTAAATAATCAAAAACAAGGGATAATTTAATATTTTGGTATATTAATGAGGATACTATTAAGGTTGTTAAAGAAATTTCAATGACAGGAAAGGATATTATAATGTATTTTGGAGGAAAATTAAGATTTTCAAACCTATGTCCTAATGCTGGGTAACTTTTTTTTTCTTTTCTGTGTTTTCTAAAATATTTGTAATGGGCATACATTGCTTTTATAATATGAAACAACAGATGCCATAAAGAAAAATAGGATATAAAGTTCATAAACCCTGAGGACTAATAGATGAAAAGTCAAAAAAGTTTCTATCTCGCGGAAGTCTGCATTTTCAGTCACTCACAGCCTTAAGCTACAGGTAAAACTAGGAGGTCAGAAAGACAGGTAGGAGCAAAGGCACCAAGGGAGGCCCATGGACCACGAGTCTTCTGAAAACAGTCATTTCATGCTGAGCCCTTTGCAGGTTCACAACTTGTGATTTCTCTCCTTCTCATGCCAAGAAGCCAAGAGCTTAGGGAACCAGAGTGAGCCATGCTTTGTTTCGCCGTTGTTGTTTTTGTTTGTTGGTTTGTTTTTTGAGATGGAGTCTCCCTCTGTCACCCAGGCCGGAGGGCAGGGGCGCGATCTTGGTTCACTGCAACCTCCGTCTCCTGGGTTCAAGTGATTCTCCTGCCTCAGCCTCCCCAAGTAGCTGGGACTACAGGCACGCACCACCACACCCAGCTACATTTTTTTTTTTTTTTTTTTTGTATTTTTAGTATAGACCAGGTTTCACCATGTTGGCCAGGCTGTTCTCAAACTCTTGACCTCAGGTGATCCGCCTGCCTTGGCCTCCCAAAGTGCCTGGATTATAGGCATGAGCCACCATGCCCGGCCAAGTGAGCCATACTTTAACAGCCATGAACTTGTGGCGAACCTCAATGACACAGATGCCAATCCACAATAAAGCCTAGCATGGGGCAGACTCTCAGGGACACATCATAAATGATGATGACACAGATTCTACTGTTTCTGTTTAACCAGTTTGGAGAGGAATTTTCCTTTCAACCAACTTTCATCACACTGGTTTTGTGAACAGCTATTTCCCTAACCCTTAAGGATTTGCGACATAGCTAGGGGTGATTCTAAGATGGAAGTTTAGGATGCTTACTACATATCTTAAGATGCAAATGCAAGAATAAAGCCCATAAGACTGATTTTAAAGTGGTCAGAAGCCGGGTGCAGTAGTGCACGCCTATAGTCCCAGCTACTTGGGAGGCTGAGCTTGGGGTATAGTAATTCAAAGGGCAACAATATAGCCATTAAAATAATTTGCATGTTTGCTGACATGAAAAGATACTCATAGCATATTGCTACATGAAAGAGGGTCTAAGATTATAATATTATAGATAACAATATATACACAGACCTATACGGTCATACATCTGTAGAAATTAAAATGTCTATATGAGACATTAACAAAATCTCTGCTTTTCTTTATCTGTTTTTCTCATATTTTCTATATTAAATATATATTATTGTTAATAAAATGTTAAAAGATACCAAAGTAAATATCTTATTGCTTTTTATTTGTTTATTTATGTTTTTGAGGTGGAGTCTCCCTCTGTTGCTCTGGCTGGAGTGCAGTGGCGCAATCTCAGCTCACTGTAACCTCCGCCTCCTGGGTTCAAGCAAATCTTGTGCCTCAGCCTCCCGAGTAGCTGGGATCGCAGGCATGTGCCACCACACCCAGCTAATTTTTTGTAGTTTTAGTAGAGAAAGGGTTTCACCATGTTGGCCAGGCTGGTCTGGTGCTCCTGGCCTCCCTGCTGGGCCTCTCAAAATGCTGGGATTACAGGCATGAGCCACTGTGTCCAGCTCCTATTGCATTTTTACATAAAATATGATCTTTATATATTATTGCAAAAGAAAACAAGTTATCGTAGACCAGTTTAAATCAAAAAGTTTTTTTATTTTTGAAGAAGGCTAGTTTTCATCTGGAGTTTGAAGATGATAATGGTTTTAGAATGGCAGGGAAGAAAAAGGAGGTCATATTCAAAGCCCCTCAGGTGGCAACGGGCAAGTGCCTATGTGTGTGTGTGCATGTGTGTACATGTATGCAGGTTTTGGGAGTGGGGGTGAGAAGCAGTGAATTTATCCAGAGCAAGGCAGCTGCAGGACAGTCTAGGGAATGTGAACATTATAGTCCAGGTACATAACAGCCCAGAGGTTCCTAAGTAAAGCAGCACCTCCCGAAAGTGTGCTGGAGGACAAAGACTCTAACTGTCCTGTGTAAATGAGACTGGACAGGGGAGAGGCAGGAGGCAGGAGGCTCAAAAGGCTGGTGTTGGAAGGAAAAATGGGAAGGGGCATCTCTGGGGCGGGGGGCGCAAAGGAGCACAAAAGGTAAGAATGAAGAACATTCAATAGGGTCCGAGGGCTGCAGCCCAAGCAGCGCTGTGATGACTTTAAAGCCCTGGGATCCTAGTCCTGTCCTAACCACTTCCTGGCATTGCGACCTTCCTCATCTCTAGGGAGATGACAACAGCTATACCCTGCCCACTTCACAGAGTGGGTGAAGGGTCATGGAGATGACCTGAACAAAAGCAGCTAGAACATGAAGCAGCTGCACAAATATCAGGCATGGTTGTCTTGCATGCAGGTAGTGGCTGCAGAGAGAGATTACACTCTCTGAGAACACGGGGCTGCAAAAGTCAAGACAGTCCAGGACTTGGCCTCAGCCTAGTTGATGCCTTTAGTGAACAGAGAGTTTCTGGAGAAGCACCAATTTGCTGAAAAGGATCAGTTCCCTTCCCCAAGCCAGGAACCAAAGCTACATGGTTCAGGGTAAAGAGGCACATTGTCAACACCACTCCATAGGTGGCTTCTCCTCAAACTGTCAGAGCTAGAAGGGCATTGGGCATCATCTAGTTCAAGCCCCTGGTGTTATAGGTGAGGATAAAGAGGCCCCGAGGAGCAGAAGAGTGACTTGATCAAGGTCCCCTAATGATAGAGGCAGGAGGACAGAAGAGTGATATTGCCAGGTAGACCATTTTCTCCTCACCTATGGGTAACAAGCTAACTCAAACAGCATCTTCTTTTTACCGGACTTCTGCACAGCCTCCCCACAACCTGTTCTCCCTACAGAGGGTGATCCTTAGTAGTCAGAGAGAGCCCTAAAAACCCAAATCTAACCATGTCATTTTCCTGCTGAAAGTACTTTGATGGGCTGGCAGCAACTCCTACCCTCCACCCTCTACTGAAGACTCAGCTCCTGTCCTGCAGCCCACAGCTAATGCTCCCTCTCTTGGACGCTTCAACCTCGCCACTGTTTTGCAAAGAATTCCCTCCTTAAACTCCACAGCCACCCCTTTTGAGTTTTCCTCTGCTTCCTGCCCAGGACCTTGGCAATGTTGGTGGCCTATGAAGCCTGTGAGGTGGCCCCTGCCTGCCCTCCTATCAACACCACCGACCCTGTGCTCTGACTCAAACACGCTTATCCCCTGAACTGAGCTGCAGTTTATGTTACAAACTTTACAGTTCCCAGCAAATCTTCATAGCATTTGTCATAATTTGCAGTGCACATGTGTCTATGCATATAGACACGTGTGGGATTATTTGATCTACCTCTGTCTCACTAGACTGTAAAATGAGACTCTCTGGTTGATCTACTTTCCCGAGTCTGAAGGCCAAAGGGTTTGGAGGTAAAATGCTCACAGAGACTCAGCTGCTACTAGCCTCCTTGTCAGTCTCTCTCAGTGACATGTTATAAAGGGAAAATGGAAAATTGCTACAGATGCTCTGAAAACAACACCCTTGGCACCTCCTCCTCAGCCAAGCAGCATGTGGGGGACACATGGGGCAGGGAGAATGGGTGCTGGCTGCTCCTGAGAGCCATAAACACAGTCAAGGCCTGGGGTCAGAGCTTGCCCTTGGGAACAAATCCCACAGAAATGTCCCAAAGATGGAGGAGGCTATTAACATGCTTCACTCAGACTGCACTGCCCAGGGAGAGAACACAGTCTTATTATTAACCTCAGCGTATTAATATTTGATAAAGCATCTTTACAATGATAGATAGCAGTCACCCATAGAAGGCAAGCAGCCTTGGTTCTGTAAAGAGTTCTGAGAGAGGAAGTACAGCTTTTATCAAGAGTGGTAAGGGGACAATGGAAGGTTTTATGTCCTGGGCAGGGGAAACCTGCCCTGGGCCACACAGTGCAGGTGGCAAGCTAACATCTCTTGCAGGTTTATCTGCACAGGTAACTGGCAGGTTTATCTACACTGTGTCCTGCCTGGGGGCAGGGGGACAATCTCACCATGGCTGACCTCCCAGAGAAAGCTGCGGATCCAATTTTTTCCCTCTGACATTAAAATGGTTGCCGACAATGATAGCTATTTCTGTGGATAGTATATTTTCCCAATATGTAGTCTCTAAATAAAACTCCATTTTATGTTTTGAAATCTGAGAAGAAGAAAACATTACAAACCTCCCATTAATGACACCACCATCTTTGTTGGTTACAGGTACCTGGAGACAGACATGGGGGAACCATGGACAACTGGCGCCTTGCTCTCCAGCAGCTGCACCTGAATCTGTCAACTTAACAGAGAAGCTACTGATACCTATCCAGGGCGGTGAGGCCCTGCTCCCTGAGAAATCACTCGCCCTCTGGACACAAAGCCCTCCTAGGCAACTGGGGCACCTGAGATCAGCATCCTCCTGTACACAAGGGGAAAGGGGTCTGAGAGAGAGGTCAAACATGTCCGGAGGACACTCTCAGGCCCTTTCAGCAGCAGAGTCAGGAAAAGGCCTCTACCACCCTCCCTGGGGAGTTCTTGGCAGCCAAGGAGGTGGGCGGGGAGCAGGAGCATCTGAGGAATGTCTGCAGCCACAGAACTTAGCCTTGGGGCCTGCACGCAGTGGGTCCAGAAGACAGTTAAGGTTCAAAGTGGCAGCAACTATGTGCTTCAGAGTGCAGACACACAGGCTGTAGTGCATCTGCTGCCCCGCAGCAGTCTCGGAATTGTCCTCAACCAACCTCACCCCTCAACCTCATCTCTCTTCCAGGAAGAAGGCTACAAAGAGACAATGCAGGAAGGAAGGTCATCTCTAGCTTGCCGCATCACTTGGATTTGAATGTAAAGGCAAAACCTGAATGGGCAACATAGATCTCTATATACCTGGTTTTAAAATGAAAGGCCTTGTGTAGTCTATCCTTTGGTGATTGCTCCATGGGCCAAAGAACAGGAGGAAGACTGAGAAAGAACATGAAGGCTGCGTCTCCCACAGGCTCTTTGCAGGAGGCTCTGGACTGCTCCCTGCACTGCAAGATGCCTCCAAGATGCCTCTCTGAGCCGAGAAGCTGTAAATCACGCAGCAGGCGGCACACAGGATGCCGGAGGCCAAGCTGTGTGCATGGGTAAGGCAGGGGAGTGGAAGGAGGGAGGGGAGGAAAGAGAGAAAAGGGGAGTGAGGCTCATGCACAGGTCTTCTCTTTTTGGGGCATCTTTCCACGGGGTTCCTCCACTCCCTGCTCTCCCAGCTGGGCCATATCTACCCTGAGGCAGTGTCCTCACTAGAGTCACTGGAGTCTGTACCCAGGTGCCAGGGAGGGGAGGAGTGTGCAGGCAGGCAGACGCCTCCTCTGGGGTGAGGAGAGGGAGACAGAGGGCGGGCATTCTGACTGGTAAGTTCCCTGCAGCCTGCAGTGCTTCATTCTTCATCCAGACAGCCACGAATGCTCATCTGGTAGCTCCCAGTATGAAAAGGGGAAGGAGAAGAAATGGGGCTGTGTGACAATTAGGGGGACTCTAGGAGATGGGGGGAGCCTTTCTATTGAAACATGAAGGCTGGAACCTTTTGGAAGGATAGGAACTTGGGCTTTTCAGTTGCTGCTCTTCCTGTAATCCCTCAAAACAGGCCTAGAAAGTAGGAAGGTGCCAGAGGCAGTCATTGAAAGAGAGAAGCATGGTCTCCAGCCCAGGAAGAAGCCTCAGGGCTATCTGCTACTTAACCTCATGACAGGCGGCCAGTTTAGAGACTGACATTAAAAAGCTAAAATCTGCTCAGGGAGCTACAGGGCAAATGTTCCTGCTGGGATCCCAGCCCTCCCCTTGGCATTGCCAAGGTCAAATCCACCCCCTTACAGGAGCCTTTTGCAACATTTTCCTACCCATCTTCCTTTTCACTTTAGTTAGGCCGACTCCCAGTTTCATACAGAAAGTCATTCATTGTGGAGAGAGGTCAGGTTTTTACGTACTAGGACAGATTAGCCAGATGGCTTGTTTCTTTAGGTCCAGGAAGGAAGACCTGGGAGTGGTATGAAAGGCAGAATAGGGAGTATTTCCTTTGGAGTTGAGAGGAATTTTACTTAAGAGGCAGAAAAGAGCACATCCAGTCACCCAAATTCAGGTCTTCCAACCATAGGTCATTAAATGGAGATGGGCCTAGAGAAACTGTCTCCTCTGGAAAAGCATTTGACGAGACCATCATCCTTCGGTTTCTTGGGCCTTCCATGTCACCCAGTCAGATGGCAGAGACACAGCCAGGGTCATGGACTGGATAGTCTTATGGAGAGAGAGACCTGCACGGCATGGGGCTTCATCTCATGGGCATCAGGTCTGGGGGAAGGGGAAAGAGCCCAGGGCTCCAAGCACAAACATTAGCCTGATTTCCTTGGTCCCTGGCTTTTTCTTCCAACTCAGACTTCTGAGGCAAAGGAGGGTGGGGGTTAAGAAGGAAGAAACAGGTCCCAGAACAGGCCAAGGTACAACAGGCAAGGAAAAAGACCAAGCTCATGATCTTGAATGTCTGAAGTTGGGAAAAGAGAAAGGACAGAAAACACCTATGGGGAATTTTCTTAGTACTAACATTATCTAACATTCACCTAGCATTTTATTATTAATAAAAACTTTCATAAACTTTATCTTATTTGCTCTTCACAACAACCTTGAGAAAATACTATCATCCCTATTTTATAAAAATGGAAAAGGAGTCAGTGATCCTCCACTGCAGTGGCATTAAAGGCGGAATCAAGACTTGAATCTGGATCTTGTGACATGTTCCTCCTCACCCCAGGACCTTCCATTTCTGAAGAGGATGCCAGGCCAATTTCCCCTACTTTACCACATATACCTATGAAGCAGGTCACTGCTATCTTCTAAGCAACTCAGGGCTGAATTCCCTCCTTGCCTTAATATTCCTGTAAGTGGGAGAGTGGCTGAGAGCTCCCTAATGTTTCTTCTTTTTTTTTTTGAGACGGAGTCTCACTCTGTCGCCCAGGCTGGAGTGCAGTGGCGCGATCTCCACTCACTGCAAGCTCCGCCTCCCGGGTTCACGCCATTCTCCTGCCTCAGCCTCCTGTGTAGCTGGGACTACAGATGCCCGCCACCACGCCCGGCTAATTTTGTATTTTAGTAGAGACAGGGTTTCACCGTGTTAGTCAGGATGGTCTCGATCTCCTGACCTCGTGATCCACCCGTCTTGGCCTCCCAAAGTGCTGGGATTACAGGCGTGAGCCACCGCGCCCGGCCCCTAATGTTTTTTTTGAAAGACTGACCCCTGCCTAAGCTGTTAAGGTGGCCCCAGTGACAGTACTAAAGGGAAAAAAAGTCAAGACTTTGAGACTAGGAAGGCTGACATGCTCCCTTTCTCCATTTTGCCTACCCAGCAGAATGAGCATATCTGCCACTCTATTTAGACCTTTCCAAAGCTTTAGCTCAAGCCCAGATCACCTAGAGTGGACTCTCAGGAGAAGGAAGCCAGTGACCACTTAGGTTGTTCATTTTTTGAAAATCTTGAAAGGACCTCAAACTTGCATGTTTACTAGTTGGCCAGATGTTCTGAATCGTTAAGGCCCAGGCATACAATTCTACACTCTGTGGCGTTTCCTCTCCCTGGGGACATTCAGATTCTCTGGTAAGTCAGATGCATGCTCCTGGTGAGGCGTAGGCTCAACTAGGCACAGCCAATGTCAGCAAAGGCTCTTTCCTGATCAATCTAGGACTGACCACTAAGCACAGAGTCTCGCTCTGTCACCAGGCTGGAGTGCAGTGGCATGACCTTGGCTCACTGCAACCTCCGCTTCTCAGGTTCAAGCGATTCTTGTGCCTCAGCTTCTTGAGTAGCTGGAATTACAGGCATGCACCACCACGCCCAGTTATTTATTTATTCATTTTTTGTAATTTAGTAGAGACGGAGTTTCGCCATGTCGGCCAGGCTGGTCTTGAGCTTCTGGTCTCAAGCCATACACTTACCTCAGCATCCCAAAGTACTGGGATTATAGGCATGAGCTACCATGCCCGGCTTTGTGCTTGGCTCTTTAACGTATCTCTACCAACTTCCCAAGCAGCTCATCAGACCTGGCAACAGCACACACAGGCCAACTGGAGAAACCTGGGGCCCTTCTGCCTGCCAGAATCACACACACCCTTCAGTTCCCAGCTCAAAGGCTGCGTCCTCCATGAACTGTTCCCTGATTCTCCCTGCATCTCTTCCTTGGCTCTCTCATTGCTGTTTAATTTATGTGCTCTTCCTACAGTTCTTCTCTAACTCCTCTCATGCTAATTAATTGTGAACATAGTTCATTTTCCCTAATAGATTGTGAACTCCTGAGAGACAGACACTATATTGAATTCATCTGTGGCTCCCCTCTCCCCTTTCACGTTTGGCCAGGGGTTTAGCTTTAAACATAGTAGGAGTACAAGAAGTAACTATTAAAATAGAATTTACCTTGGTTTCTTAAAAAAGATAAAAGGATCTCTGCACAAAGTCTGGTCCCCACTTTTACCTTGCTTTGGCAAATTTTATGGAATATGGTACCCTCTCCCTCCACCTGGATCACCAGGGTCATTGCAGCTAGATCCAGCCGGCACAGAGATATAAGAAGGTAAAACCAGACTGACAAAGCCAATGGTTCCAAGTTTGGTTGGCTTCAATTAACGCATACAAAACCAATGGAACACTGCTATGGTCTGTCCCCAAGGGAAACCAAGGGAGAATTTTGTGGGGTCAAGGAGGGTGAGAAGGAAATGAAGGAAGAAGAAAGAGAGTTTCCTGTAAAGAGCAAGGACACCAGTGGTGAAGAGTGAGACCCAGGTGGATTCCTTGTCATGATAAGGGAAATGAGACACCACAGCATTCCTTTCCCAGGATGAGAAGCCCAGACACTCCAAGGTGTGAGGTCATTATGGTCCCAGAGGGTCCAGGGCCCTGCTCAGGCTTCAAGATCAGCCGGGGACTGTGGTATCTGGGAGCTGAGTGCAGGGAGGGAGGGTGGAAGAGGATTACTACAACCTTCAATTTGGGCCATAAGGTATGGGGCAGTGGGAGAATCACTCCAGACAGTGTTTATGGGGAAGGTTGTGGTCTTCTTCGGAGGTGGAAGACAGGAATAGTCAATGAGAGGGAGATAGGTTCAATGTGGGCTGCTGACTGGTGGATCAGGGGAAGGAACCCAGACCCCACACATACACACACAACCCCATGCAACTCCACCTTTCTTACTGGCCGAGGGCTTAGGGTCGGAATATAGTTATCCTGGGTCAAGTTCAGAGAGGCAATACTCACAGGAGTTGGGGAAAAAAAATCCCAAGAATCAGATATCAGCCAACAGGGGAGGAGAAGTCATTTCTATTAGAGATTTAAGATATTCTCCACCCCCATCTTCTCTCTCTCTCTCTGTCACACACACACACACACACACACACACGAGAGAGAGAGAGAGAGAGAGAGAGAGAGAGAGAGAGAGAGAGAGAGAGAGAGAGGGTGGGGCTGGAGAATATCTTAAATCTCTAATAGAAATGGCTTCTCCTCCCCCTACCGGCTGAGGTCTGATTCTTGGGATTCACACACACACACACAAACACACACACACACTCACACACACACACACATACAGAGAGAGACAGAGAAAGAGAGAGAGAGAAAGATCTATTATGAACCTGCTAAGCAAAAATCTAATTCCAGTTTAAGGATGAAAGGTTTCATCAAGAAAATCCTTCCTGAAGCAGTGGCGAGGATGTTATCTGCTCTCGATTTCCTATCCAATCACTCCTTTTGGGACCACAGAGAGGATGACAATTCCTCTCTCCAGGCCTAGGCAGGAAATCGGGGTTAACCAGAGGCCCTGTGTACCTGCGCCTGGCTGTCCAGCCCTCAGACACTGCTTTGCCCAGACTCTTGTACTTCTCACTTTGGCCACAGGTCACTCAGGACAGAGGCAGAGGGCAGGTCCCACCTGGTCCCAGCTTCAGCACCTCCTTGCTTCTCAGAGGCCCTTGCGGGCAAAGGCTGCCAGAGCCTGTGCTCCCTCCCAAGGGGACCCCCACCTCCCTGAGCCCGGCAAACATGTCTCCATCACTGCCATGCCAGGGCTCACCCAACACACATGGAGGATCCACACTAGGTGGGGAGGGCTGTGAACCTTGTGATTGCGAGAATGCCCTCCAACCCCTGTGGCCCCAAACAGTACCTGCCAAGGCCTTGATCCGGGACCTCTCAAAGAGCCTGGCTGAGCTGTTGTCATTGTCCAGCTCGTCGTCTGGGGCGTCCCAGCGGGCATTGATCCGGCTGTAAGGTGGCTGGTTACCCACATTTTCAAACTCTGCGGCCGATGTCATGTCAGCAGGCTCTTAGCAGCTCGGCCTGCCTCAGTCTTCATGGAAGGATCCCTGGGGGACAGCAACACAGTCAGAGGGTTAGCTCTCTACCCGCTCGGACTTTTTCTCAGGGGAAACTTATTCGGAGCATCCAATGTGAGTAGATCCTGGCGGGAGCAGCACGCCGTGTCATCTGCCTGGGCATGCTTCCTACCCGGGTCTCTGGGTTGTTTGTTATAAAATATTGCAGCAGCAGCAGCAGCAGCAGCAGCAGCAGCAGCAGCAGCAGCAGCAGCAGCAGCAACAGTACCGGCGGCGGTGGCGGGGATGGAGAGCTGCATGTAGCAAGGGTCAGGACGGCCAGCAGGTGGAGATGTCAGTCGCAGCCGGCTGCTTCCTCCAGACCGGCCGCCCCGCCGTGGGGAGCACCCCGGGAGAGGGGAAGCTCTCCTGGGAGCCAGAGGCTGCGGGGCACGAGCTGAGGAAAGCAACCTTCACCCTGCAGACTGGGCCAGGACCTAACCTGGTGGGGGAGATGGGGACAGGCCAGGAGAAGGGAGAAGCTGGAAGTAGGCTGAGTCTGACCCAAATGGGAACCATGGGGAGAGATGGATGAGAGAGTTAAGCCACCACTGATGCCACCAGCCCAGGGCAGCTGCACTGGGGGGACTTCGCTCCTCCTGGAGGCTTTTCGAGAGCCCTCTGAGTTCCTTCCCAGCAGCTGGTATTCAGAAAGCTGACCTTGCATTTTAGGGCTTCTTTGGAGCATGACCAGGTGCTCAGATGAGGTCTCCTGTTGAATCCCAGGACAGACTGAGCAACCCAGAGGAGCCTGCTGTCCCATCAAGCGCATGGCAGTCAGGGCATCCCACGGACAATGGAATCATGCACTGCGAGTCCATGCGATGAACCAGCACATCAGGAGCACTGGGTCTTCCCTCACCCGTCATCCATCATTCCTACTCACTCATCCATTCATTCACAATTAATTCAAATAGGTACCAAGCTCCAACAAGGTGGCAGGCACTGTACTAGGCAGGGGCAAGCAAGACAGGAAAGGTCATGTCCCCATAGAGCTTGGACTCTGGTGGCAGAGACACACAATTAAGCAAGCAACTACAAGAAGGTGTGGTGTATGTCATGGCTGGCTTAGGTGGGGACTCGGCGGGGACTGGTGCCAGGGAGGGGAAGTTGAAGCTTATTCCTAAAGGAAGCTTGGAGGTACCCATGAAGTGACAGATGGGAAAGGACAAGAGCCCAAGCAAAGGGAATAAAGAGCAGGTGTAAAGTCCTGAACGTAAGAAAGAACACAGCAAGCTTTGGGAACCGTAAGAAGTCATGGGAAGGCAGGGGTGGGATCAGGGAGAAAAGTGAGGAGAGGGCCAGGGGGCCAGGCTCGGTCTTCAATGCCCTGGGCCCTAGGAAAATACTAGCTTTCTTCATCTGTACCTGCCATTCACTTCTCTTTCTGGGAATCTTAAGGGACTCCAAGATCAAGTCTGTAAGAGAGCAGGGGACCCAGACCCTTCACATCCAAGAGAGCAAAGCGGGAGGTGGGGAGGCTGTGAGGCAGACCCGTGTTGGGGGTTGACAGCCAGTGAGCTGTAAGGGAGACCACTCCCTGTGTGGCTGTGTGCACCCACAGCACACACACTGGCTCACATCCAACACACTGACACCAGCACACACATGCGCACCCACCAGGCACACGCTTTCGGAGGCACTGAAGCACATTAACCAGCTCAAGCATGAGATGGCAGCAGGGCTACAGCCTTATTTTTCACATACAGACTCACTTTAGACTGCATTTTCCCCAACCTGATGAATCCATCCCACCACATCCTTTTGAGGTAAGACAGGAGCCAGGATTACCCACCCTAAATGCCTTGGGAGAAAAACCAAGGTCTGCTGCAGGAGGAGGCCTCCCCAGGGTCATCTGGGGAATGACTGTGGCTGGGACCAAAGGCCAAACTGGAGTGCAGTTTATCCCCCTCGACCAAACAGGTTTCAGGAGGGCAGGTGGGGAAAGGACACAGTGCATGGGGACAGAGGGCATTTCCCAGCCAGGACTCAAGAGAAGGGAAGGTGCAAGGTGGGAAAACCAGTCATCCCCCTAAACACAGGATACCCCATGATGCCAGGCCTGTGCCCAAGGCCATCCTTGTCCCTTTGAACAGCCTGTCCTCTTCTGCAGATAGACTTGCTGCTTCCAGGACTGAGATTTCGCACCCAACTGGCTGGGCAAAGAGAGCTGGGAAAGACAGCCCCCGCCCCTGGCCCCATGCCTTTCCCTACTTCCCTTAAGAAACTACCACTGACTTGGTCTCTGAGCCAGAGAGGGACTGACACGCTGACCACCTCCTGCAGGGCCAGAAGCCTGTCCAGCAGCCCCTGAGAAGGGCTGAGCTGCCAGACGCAAGAGGTGAGGTGAGATCAGACCCTGAGTGCAGGAAGTAACCAGACTCTGGCTCTCCTATTCGTCCTAGGCTATTTTTAAGAGTGGCCGAGAGAGGCCCGGGCCGTGGGGCTGGAGAGTGAGATTACCTTTGCTGTGGCTCCATAAATAAGTCTGCCCCAGAAAGATGAACCTGAGCAGGCCGATCAGCAGTCCCAGCGTTCAAGACAAGATTGATGGCCCTGGGTGCAGAAAAGCGGCGGCTTGACAACAATTCATCCTGCTTAAAAATGCCATCCCTCCTGCGGCCACGGCTCAGAGAAGGCAGCAGCCGGGCAGCAGCTCTGCCAGGAATGGGAAGAGATGTATATGTGTGTCTAAATACACAGCTGGAGTTTTTTGTTTTTGTTTTTGTTTTGGAAAGAGTCAGGTCCCTGAAAACAAACACCAAGGAAAGATGGTTCAGAAACGAAAGTGAGGCCCCTTTCCTTGTGCCCCTCTTCGCCTGCCATGCCCACCCGAGGCCCTGCCCAGATGGCATTCCATCAGAGTCAAGGGGGTCATGGGATGGGCCAGTACACGCAGGTAGGGAAGCTCTAGGAGAATCAGGTGTGAGAAGCGGGAAGGAAATAAATAAGAGAACAGCAAAGCTACAGATAGTTAACAAAAAGCAAACATGAAGATACGCCTGTCCAACACCAGATTTAACCCGTTCTCAGTGTCACCATGTCTCTTTCCGTACTGTTACAACAGCCCTTCAAAGGCCTGGCTATAAAGAGATGACCATGACTGAAAAAAAACAGCATATGTTGGGGCTCATGGTGGGGACACTTAATCAAATGCGGAGTCATGGAAATGACATTTAAATTGCTACCTGGGAGGAACTTGGAGATGAGATGATCTGGTCTCATTTTCAAGGATATAAGTCATCTGCGCATCTAGAGTGGCCTTCCATGAGTCACGGAGGACCACAAATACATGGCTAAAATTAGACCTTAAATTGCAATTCAGGCCCATCAGTAAACCCAGGAAAAAAGGCATAAGTACTTCCTTGTTCATTCATTCCCCGACTCACTCACAAGTCCCCCAAAATTCCTTCTCTGAACCCACCTGCCCCTTGTCAAAGTATAGGTGGGTCTTCTCTGGTCTCTGTGACTCTGTGCCCAGAGAGGTCCACCTGCCCCATCCATCCATCCACCTGCCAGTCTAGCAGCTCTAAATGCACAGTCCAGAGTCATCCTTACCTGCCTTCTGCCACCCTTTGACCCCAGGCTATATTTTGAGTAGGATGGGACCCGAGAAGACTTGCCCACAGCTCAGCATTGAAAAGTTCATGGGATCACACAGAGGACTCAGCTCACAGAAGGAACATATACTTATTAATGCATTTCACAGTATCACTGATGCAACCCACAGCTCCAACCTTCTTCACATCCATCTCTGAGGTTGGATGCTAGGCTTGGAGCCTCAACCTTACATGCTATGTCCAGTTACTCCCTGGGTTGGTTAAGAACTGAGGAAGTGGTGGTAGCAGCTCCTCTCCCAGCCTGCAGGGTGCTGATGGAGCCCAAGCTAGAACCCATATCAGCCCTCGCCGAAGCCCCAAGCAGAAGAGGCAGCTCTTCTCTTTTCTCCATCCTCTAGTCCCATAACAAAGTAAACAGCATCCTCTCCTCTTCCCTGGGTCATACAAAAGTGAGAAGCAACAAAGCACAAAGATCTACCTCCGAAGTGGGAAACCAGGGGAATACAGGGCAATGCAGGGCTGAGGAGCAGGCTGTTGCAATAGCAAGGACACTGTCTTGCTTAAACAGTATTGCTCCTTCCACTCTGTTGTTATTTTCTCTCTAGCTGTAAGGTTTGACCCCCTCACCTGTTTTCTAGTTTGTCCTGCCCCCTTATGCTACCTCAAACCTGCTTTTAACATAATTTGGTATTATGGCAACCCGGTCAGGAGATTAAATCCTGAAACTTCTCTGGTAATTTTTCTGTCAATCCATCACCAAAAAAGGAACATCCTTCCTCTCCCTCTGATCATAATTGCATTGCATATTCACAGGCACCTTAAAGAATAGTTAAATACACAAAAACACACGTGCACACACTCACTAGAATGAGAAGCAATAAAACGTGCAGTGCAGAGTACTTACTCTAAATCTATCTGCAGCCCTTACCTCCTCCCTACTCTCAGGCTCTAGTCTGGCACCTCCATCTGCCTACCAGACATCTCCACCTAGAAATTACAGCTCAATCTCAATATGGCTAAGACTGAGCATGGGGCTACCAGGACAGCAGAACCAGGGAGTTTCAGTATCATGGGGTAATGGTGTGGCCCAGATAAGCATGCCACCTATGGGTGACCTTTCTAGTCAATGGACACCACCAGCAGTTCCTGGACAAGCCGCTTCCCCTCCCCAGAGCACATTCTGCTTTTTCACACTGCAGTTCCCATTCCAACGAAGCCTGGCTATTAGTGCATCACTGATGGACTGTGGTTTGGGGTGCTTAAAGTCCCAAGATTACTACCCATGGTTGCTACTCAGGGATCTCCATGCATCTGCAATATCCTGGTCATTCTGGTCCACTGCTGTTTGGTGAGGCCTTTACCAGACACTTCTACTCCAGTTTCTGTCACCCGGCAGGGGCTTTACATGCTGCAACTTGTCCACCCTCATCATGGAAAAATCTCCTACCAAGAACTGGCTCCAGTTATGCTACAGCTGCTGGAATAGGGGTGGGGGTGGATGGGATCATAACTCCAGTCGTTCTTACAGGATTTGGTTGGGGAACAGGTGCTGCTCAGCTCTGATGTAGGGAGTGGCCCATCAGCCTTCTAACGTAACAGTATCTATCGGCACTTCACATCCTGCAGAGAGGCAAATTTCCACTGGGAACCATTAAAGGAGAGGGGAGAGATGATACTCTTACATACATATTAGGTTGGTACAAAAGTAATTGTGGGTTTTGCCATTACTTTCAATGGTAAAAACTACAATTACTTTTGCACCAACCTAATAGTTTTCAAACATTATCCTCTATGGGGGTTCTTGGGCTCAATATCTATACTTACAGAAACTTGTGACCCAGTCCTACCTCCTCTTATCTCTCCCAACTCACTTCTTTCAAGACAGCCACTGCCCTCCTCTCCCAGAATAAGTAACATTTTATGGCAGTTGAGTTGAAAAGTTGGATGCCCAATTTCTCTTCTGCCATGAGGACTTTTGCAGAATATCTATAGTAATTTCTCTCTTCTCTGATGAAAACTGCAGGAGGTAGTGGGGTCTCAACATTGGAAATAGTCAAGAATAGATTGGAATAATTTATTTGGTATCATCATTGAAATGATATTTATAATGTAATAACTGATTCAGAAAAGATTTTAAAAACCCATCAGATAATAGGTTGATGGGTGAATTTTCCAATGAAGGGATCAAGTTTTCAACACCCAAACTCACTGATGAATCTTAGTATCACCAAGAACAGGACAATCAGACACGTGTTCCTCCTGACATGCCGCAACATGAAGGACATCATGACCTACGATGTTCTTGCCAAAAAAGTTGAACCTGAATTTATTAATAATTAAGCTTTAGAGCTAACTTCCCATTTATAAGAATTATAGGAAATCAAGATAAATAACCACATGAGGAAGCAAAGAAACAAACCCAGAATGTAAGGCATTCTGCAGACAACTGACTCAGCTTCTTCAACAAGTCAGAGGCATTAAAACAGACAAAAAAGAGGCAGGGAGTGAGGACTGCTGTAGATCAAGAGACTCAGGAGATGTAATAATCAAATATAATGCACCTTGTTTGGATCTTGAATTAAAAAAAAAACACATTTGCGAGGCAATCAGGGATATCTGAATTACAGACTCAATATTGATTGGTACCTAGGAATTAGTCAATTGTGTTAGATGTGATAATGGCATTATGGTTATGTAAGAAAATGAGGTTTTTTTTGCAATGCTCAAAAATGTAGTAGGGGACATGACATGATGTCTGGGATTTGTTTAAATGTGCTTCAGCAAAATAAGAAGCAGATGAAACAAGTGGGAAACCACTTGTTGGTTATTGGCTTGGAGTGATCTACTTATGGGGGGTCATGATTCTATTCTCTCTACTTTTTATGCTTGAAATTTTGTATAATAAAAACTTTGATAAAATTGGCAGTGAATAATAAATTAAATTTGTAAAATACAGTCATATGCCCTAGGCACAACTGGAACCTAGAATAAAAGTCAACCCTTTCCCATGGTCCTAAGGTCCTTCCCATCTTCTCCAAGCTCATCTCCCCACACCTCCTACAGGTAACCTGCCAGCCTTCTTTCAGTTCTTCAAACTTGAAATGTCCTCCCCAGCTCAGGGCTCTTGTGCATGCTGTGCCCACTGCCCCAGACACTTTCTGGAGCATCTCTGCATGTCTGGCTCCTTCTCATTCCTCAGGTCTCTTCTCAGACATGGCTTTCTTGTGGAAGTCCTCCCTGGTCACCCTCTCTAAGGTAGCTCCCCGCTCTGTTAGCCTCAGTCTTTTTGACAATCTGCTTAACTCTATAGAACTTATTATAATTGTAATTATTCATGTATCTGTCTGTTTTCTCTTTTTTTTTTCTTTTCCTCTCAGTGCCTAGACTATAGGCTCCTTATATGCAGCAGCCATGTCTGTCATGTCTGTCTTTTTCATTATTGTACTCCAGTGCCTAGTACTGGGACTGGGACTTAGTAGGTGCTCAGTAAATATTATCCTCATCCTACAGACCTGATCTCAAACTCTGGAGTCTTTTTATTTATTTATTTATTTTTATTTTATTTTTTGAGACGGAGTTTCACTCTTGTTGCTCAGGCTGGAGCACAGTGGCACGATCTTGGCTCACTGCAACCTCTGCCTTCCAGAGCCTTTTTAAAGCCTTCTATCCCATCATATTCCCTGACCCACATACTCAGTTATCCCATGTACATGTACTGAGTGTTTATTCAATATTTATTAATCACCAAGGCTAGTCATTAAGCCTCTGACAGGGTCTTTCATTCGTCATTTCTTTATGTTTTAAAGTTCTACTTCGCTCAGGCCCTCATCTCTTCCCACTTGGTCCATCTCTGTCTGTACTCAGTCCCTTCACAGTCCCTCCTGCATGGCCCCTCATGCTGACACACCCCTACTCTGTAAGCTTTCAGCAGTGCAGTCCAATCCAAAGTCCTGCACCATTTGGTGCTGAGCTCACACTCTCCTTTATGTGAACTCTGCTTTAGTCAGGAGGGCTCACATGGCCCCTGTCCCCACCATGGTGTCATGTGCCTTGACAACTTTATTTATGCCACATCCCATACCCTGATATTTAGCTACCTCTCCCATCCCCTTAAAATTTAAAACAAAAACAATTTTCAAACATTTAGAAACACACGTATATCATGTTCTCAGAATCTGAGTGAGGTTGCCTTTTCTCTCCTATCCAACCCCACGGATCCCCGGCTGCCTCTTTTCCCCCTCAAATGGAGGGGGCAGGCAAGATGGGCTCAGGGAAAGCTGGTGGTGACACATGCACCGACTCCCCCTCCTCAGTCTCACTTCCTCCCCACCAACCTCACTGCCACTTCCTCCCACCAACCTCACTGCCACTGCCAAGGGAGGTCAGATTTTTGCATTCCTTCCTGCTGCCCATTCCTCAAATCCTGGGAGAAACATGAATCTCTAGCTTTTTCTCTCTTCCGCCTTCATTTTCATATGCACAGGTCTTTCCCATCTTTAGCAAAAGTCCTTCTTGCCATCTTCTCTCTCCTTTCTTTCAGAGCCAAAATTCTTGACAAAGTTGCCAAGGACATGAATGGGTAATTCATAGAAGTGAAAACCTAAAAAGCTAAAACCCTAAGAAGAGATACTCAAGCCCATGAGTAACCTGAGAAATGCAGATTAAAACAAGGAGATCCCACAGGCAAACATTAGCAAGCTGGGTCATGCTGAACGTAGATGCTGATGTGGAAAGGGGCTGCCTTGTGCACTGCTGGCGGGAGTGTGGACTGGCCCAGCCATTCTGGCGGGCTGTCTGCCAGGACTCAGGCAGGCTAAGTGTGACTCTACTCGCACAGGCCTAGAAGGGGACATATGCGAGAATGTTTACTGAGGCATTGATTGTGGTGGCTGGCAGGTGGAAATAACCTGCGCGTCCACCACTGGGGCAGGGCCAGGTAAAATGCAGTGAATGAACACGTGGAGTGCACGTGGCAATGCTGGGGGATCATAGAAACAGTGCTGAACAAAACACATAGGAAACAGAATGAGATCTGTAACATCATTGGCATAATTTAAAAATATGTGCATATAAGCCAATACCCATACAAGGACATATGCAAATTAAAGGAAAACTCTTAAACATATAAAAATGGTTGTCTTTATGTGGAGTGAAGAGAATAGAAAAGGAAAATGGAAATAAAAGGAAATCAATCAATCAACCAACCAACCACAGAGAAGGGCCTTGCCTGGAAAATGATGATGAACTGAGAAGTATGATGACCTCAGCCCTCCACTCCAGAGGTAAAAATAGATACAGTGTACTTATCTATATTCATGGTAGCTTCTAGCTTCTTCATCCCATCCTCAAGTCACTCCTCAACTCACTGAAATCTAGCTTTCATGAAGCTATTCTTGCCAAAATAGCTGATACCTCCCTTCCTTGTTACTTAAAGCGGGAGATACTTTTCAGGTCTTATCTTACTTAGCAGCATTAGGCTCTGTCAGCGATTCCAAAATTTTCTGAAATCATTTCCTTTGTCTTCCAGGACACACTCCTTGTCCCTTCTTAACTTTCTGGCCCTTCCTCCTTGGCCTTCTCTGTAGGCTATCTCTTCCTTGGCCTGTCTCTTAAATAGTGATGGTCCCCCAAGTTATCTCCTGGGCCCCTCCACTTCTTCCTCTGTCTACATACTGTTCCTAGGCTATTTCCTTCACTCCCATGACTTGAATTACCATCTTATGCTAATGACTTTCAAATATTCTGAATTCATCGTGTCCACCCGCCTTCAGAACATCCACCTAGAAAGCCCACAAGCCCCTCATGTTCACCCTAACCCCCAGTGGAATCTATGCTCATCCTTTTCCCATTTTTCCTGCCATGCTTCCTGTCTGTCAACATCCCAGTGGCCCACACCAAAACCTCAGATCGTGCTCCATGCCCTTCTTCCCTCTCATCACACCAGCCCCTTTTCTATCTCTCCAATCTCTGTTCTTCTCCATCTCCACTGCTCCCCACACTTCTGGCCACTGTCTTCTCAAGTCTAGCGGTTTCTGTTGGTCTTTGTATCTATATTTGTTCTTTGGCCTACCACACTAGCCCATTTTCTACACTGAAGCCAGAGAGGTCATCCTAGAATACAAAGATAACATCACTTACATACTTTAACAGCTTTTCTCTATCTCAGAAGGGAGTTTAAAACCCATAATAAATCAGAGACAAAGCTCTTTGTGATCTAGTCCCTCCCTGATTACTATTTCCATCCAATCCTTCCCCCCAACTTCTCCAATCCTACATCCAGCCATAGGAACTCCATTTAGGTCCCTGGCTCTCTCTGGACATGTTCTTTGCACATGCTATTCCCTAAGCCCGAAAAATCCTCGCTCCTTTACAGAATAATTTCTTCTCTATCAGAACTCAGCCCAGCCTCATTTCCTTCAAGAAACCTCCCATCTCTGCTGGGCGCGGTGGCTCACGCCCATAATCCCAGCACTTTGGGAGTCCGAGGCGGGTGGATCACCTGAGGTCAGGAGTTCGAGACCAGCCTGGCCAACATGGTGAAACACAGGCTTTACTAAAAATACAAAAATTAGTTGGGCATGGTGGTGCACACCTGTAGTCCCAGCTACTCGGGAAGGCAGAGGTGGGAGAATCACTTGAACCCAGGAGGCAGAGGTTGCAGTGAGCCAAAATTGGGCCACTGCACTCCAGTCTGGGTGACAGAGCAAGAGTCTATCTCAAAAAAAAAGAAAAAAAAGGAAACCTCCCACCTCTACCACCATCCCCTGCAGCAGGCAGAGGTCGGGTGTTTCTTTAGTGTTCCCATCACACTCGTGCTCATCTTCATCAATGCACTTGCCACACTGTAGCAGCATAGTCTAGTTCTCTGTCTCTCCCAGACTGACTGTAAGCTACCTGAGGTCAGGGACCATCCATATTCATTCTTCTTATTCCTATTCATTCTTCTTATCCCAACAGCCCAACGTAATGCCAGGTACATGAAATGAGCTAAAGATCGTTTGTTGAATAAATGGATGAGAACTGAGAAATGCAGAGTGCTGCTTTTTAAGAAGATAAAAGCAGTTCCCACAGAGGACACACCATGTGGAGGCCAATTTGGAGGTCAAGGTGTCGAGAAGGTTGGAAGCACAGCATGTTGCAGTAGCACTGTGGATTCATCATCAATGCCCTGACATTGTCCCTGTCACTCCTCCTGCCTCAACCACACATTGCTTTTTTGTTTCTTTTTTGAAATGGAGTCTCGCTCTGTCACCCAGGTTGGAGTTCAGTGGCGTGATCTCAGCTCACTGCAACCTCCGCCTCCTGGGTTCAAGCAAGTCTCTTGTCTCTGCCTCCCAAGTAGCTGGGACAGGTGCCCGCCACCATGCCTGGCTAATTTTTGTATTTTTAGTAGAGACGGGGTTTCACTATATTGGTCAGGCTGGTCTCAAACTCCTGACCTCAGATGATCCACCTGCCTTGGCCTCCCAAAGTGCTGGGATTACAGTTGTGAGCCACCATGCCTGGCTCAACCACACATTGTTAACCACCTCTTCCTCTCCTGCTAGACTGTGTGGCAAAAGGGATGGGCAGTGGCAACAGGGCCCAAACTCCTACCAACTCTACAAATTTTTTTTTTTTTTTTTTTTTTTTTTTTTTTTGAGACAAGGTTTCAATCCCGTTGCCCAGGCTGGAGTGCAGTGGCACGATCTCCACTCACTGCAATCCCTGCCTCCCAGGCTCAAGCAGTTCTCCCACCTCAGCCTCCCAAGCATCTGGGACTACAGGTATGTCCCACTATACTCGGCTAATTTTTGTATTTTTTGTAGAGGCGGTGTTTCACCTTGTTGGCCAGGCTGGTCTGGAATTCCTGATTCAAGCAATCCACCCACCTTGGCCTCCCAACGTGCTGGGATGACAGGCATGAGCCACTGTGTCCCGCCCGAATCTCTACAAATCTTGAAATCCCTTAGGACAGCTTTGACTCAACCCACACCTCAATTTCCTCACCCAAAAAATTGATAAAAGCAGCAGCTTCACATGCAGAACTTTTCTAGACAGGGAAGCCCTACCTTACTTAGTTGAGAAGTCTTTTATAGTTTCTTTCTCGTGTCACAGAAATGTCAGTCTTAGAATGGTTTCCAAACAAAAAGAGCTATTTTAAAAGTCTAACCTGTAAATAATATATAAGTTATGGGTGCCAATTTACTTATTCATTCATGTTAGAGCTTTCAAAAGAATTAAGTGAAAATTCATCTTTTAAAAGTTGCTGGGGCCCACAAGGACTCCTGAGGGAACAGGTGCTGGCTAGAGCTTTTCTCACCCCTGGCCGGCATACCTAGCCTGACTCAGTGGGGCTGTCCCCTGGGAACATTTGGGAAGGTGCCTGCAAGAGGCAGCTTTGGTACTGAGCAAAATTAAGTCCAGCTTCTTCAGGCACTCCAGAGTCCATTCTTTTTTTCTGAGACAGAGTCTCACTCTGTCACCTAGGCTGGAGTGCAGTGGTGCAATCTCTGCTCACTGAAACCTCCGCCTCCTGGGTTCAAATGATTCTTCTGCCTCAGCTTCCTGAGTAGCTGGGATTACAGGCACTTGCCACCTTGCCCGTCTAGTTTTTGTATTTTTACTAGAGACAGGGTTTCACTATGTTGGCCAGGCTGGTCTCGAACTCCTGACCTCAGATGATCTGCCTGCCTCGGCCTCCCAAAGTGCTGGGATTATAGGCACCAGCCACCTCACCCAGCCCAGAGTCAGTTCCTGGTGTGCACAATCTCCCAGGTCTGCAGGGAGAGCAGCATTCCACCACTAGAGTCGATTCAGCCCTGTGGTGGGCTCTGCTGACAGGCAGCCACCAGCTACCAGCTCCTGCTGTCACTCTGCTGCTCAGGAGAGATACTTGGCTCTTTATAGGATTGTGTTGCAGAGCTCAGAGCTAGAAAGGGAATCTGAAACATACTAAGGCCTTTATGTATATTGTTCCATTGCATACCCATCCACACTCACAAACTGTTAGATATTATTATTGTTATTACTGCCATTATTATTCCCATTCTCTCTAAACAGAAGACCTAAGTTGAAATTCTGTCCTACTTAGCAATGATGTGTTCTTCTACAGCTCAGTTAATGACTCTGTACCTCAGTTTCCCTACCTGTAAAAGGAGACTGGTGGGGTCTACCATTATCCATACTCTGCTTTCTGCACGCACAGCTTGGAGGCACCTTCCAGTTGTCCTTGTGGTTAGGAGAGGCTGTGAGGTTGAATGAGCAGAAATGACGTGCACCACTTCAAGGTCTTAGCTATAAAATCTTCCCCATCATTCTTACTCTTTGCTCTAAATTCCTAGGACCTAAAGGATGGGGCCATAAGGTGGAAGGAACTGAATTTCCTGGATGACTTTCGGGAGCAAAGCCTCCCCTTCGATTTACACTGATATATTAACCTATGATTTGAGCAAAAGATAAAATTTCATTTTGGAGTCTTTATTGGAGCAGTTAGGGTGCCCTAATTAATACACTCACCACCTACCACATAAAGCTGCTGCACAGATTAAATGAAGTTATATGAAAATAATGTATAAACTGTATAGTAACAGATTGCCTCAGGGTATTATTTACAAATAACATACAGTGTCTCTCGGTATTGAGTTTGTGGGTCTGCTCAATATGCTGTCATGGCAAAATGAAAAAAAGGGTATGGTCGGTGGGGTTTATTGTCATTTCCCCATTGACCCTTCTGTGACCCTCTTTCTCCTTCGTCCCTGCCTCAAACATCCCTGCCCTCCTAATCTCCAAGTTGAATGACTCAAGCAGTGCTCCTTCAGACCTACCAGTTATCCTACTTCGAAACAAAATTGACTTTGACAACCTAATTTCCTTTCGTTGTAAACTTGAAGGGAAGGATGCCATTTTCACCCTGGAGGTCTTAAAAGTGCCTTGCACATGGTAGGTACTCAATTAGCACATGTTAATTGGATGGAACAGATGTAACTATCCACCTTCCTAAGGAGCCAGAGTATTCCTCTCAAGGAACACAACTGAATAAAGGCCTATGGAAATATAATATATTACTCAAAGGAGGGACATCTTTGCAAGAGGAAATTTAGGAGCCAAATCAGGCCAATGGGTGAGAAATGGCTGGTCAGACAGGCTTTTCAGCACCTTCAAATCATGCAAGAAAGGCAGCTGTCTATTGCAGCTACAGAGAAAATGAGCTCTTCTAAGAGAATCCCTGAAAGATGCAGACTTCTCAATGTATAACTTGTGCTAGGAGGCAGACCCTTGGCAGGGGGAAGAAGCTGTCCAAGGTTAAAGAATGTCCTGGGGAGGGTGTCAGAATGAAGTCCAGATTTCCTGTCTCATGGAGGCTCAGACCTCTTATTCTTACTGCTGGCCTCTTCATAACCAAGAGATTTGATAAATTTTCCAACCCTATTCTAGCATCTTGTATTTAATTATGGAACCAAGACAAGCACTCACAAGTAGGTTGACACTTTTATATACTCATGAATTCAAATATTTACTCAACAACAGCAACCTACAGACTATTACATCCTTACCTATAAATATAAGAGAAAATGGGCAAGATCTAAAACCATTAAAGAAAGAAACCAAAGATCTAAATAAATGGGGAAATATACCATGCCTAGGGATTGGAAGAATCAATGTTGCTAAGATGTCAATTCTCTCTAAACTGATCTATAAACTCAAAGCAATGCCAGTCAAAATCCTAGGAGAACTTTTTTTGATAAATCAACAAGCTGATTTTTTTTTTTAATTTTTACTTTTTTGAGACAGAGTTTTGCTCTTGTTGCCTGGGCTGGAATGCAGTGGTGCGATCTCGGCTCACTGCAACCTCTGCCTTCCAGGTTCAAGTGATTCCCCTCCCTCAGCCTCCCGAGTAGCGGGATTACAGGTGCCTGTCACCACGCCTGGCTAATTTTTGTATTTTTAGTAGAGATGGGGTTTCACCATGTTGGCCAGGCAGGTCTTGAACTCCTGACCTCTGGTGATCCATCCACCTTGGCCTCCCAAACTGCTGGGATTACAGGCGTGAGCCCCCGCGTCCAGTCAACAAGCTGATTTTTAAAATTTCTATGGAAAGGCTAAGAAAATAGAATAGACAAAGCCATTTTGAAAGAAGAACCAAACTGGAGGACTTACATTACCTGATTTCAAGACTTACCACAAAGCTACAGTCATCAAGATAGAATAGTATGGCAAGAGGATAGACATATATATCAATGGAATAGAGTCCAGAGATAGATTGACATATATAGCCAATTGATTTCCAACAGAGGTACAAAAACAACTTGATGGAGAAAGCATAGTCTTTTTAACAAATTCCACTGGAACAACTGGATACCCATATGCAAAAAAAGTGAACCTTGACCCATACCTCATACCATGTACAGAAATTAATTCAAATTGGATTATTGATCTAAATATAAAACCTACGACCATAAAATTTCCATAAAAAAACAGAAGAAAATCTTTGTGACATTGGGTTAAGCAAAATATTTTAAACACTAAAAGTATAATCCATAAAAGATCAGGTATCATAAAAGAAAGATTTGATCAATTTGACCACCAAAATTAAAAATGTATGAAAATACAAGCCATAGACTAGGAGGAATGTTTGCAAAACATGTATCTGATAAAGTAGTTGTATTCAGAATATATAAAAAACTCAAAACTCATCAATAAAAAAAATCTCAATTTAAAATGAGCAAAAGATTTGTACAGATGCTTTACCAAAAAAAAGAAATATAATAGCAAATAAGCACATGAAAGTGTGCTCAAATTCATTTGTCATTAGGAAAATGTAAATTAAAACCACAGATAGGCACCACTCTATATCTATTAGAGTGGCTTAAAAAAAAAAAAGTTCTACAGTTTCTTATAAAGTTAAACATACCATATTTACCATATGACTTAGCAATTCCATTCCCAGGTATTTACCTGAGAGAAATGAAAACATGTTCACACAAAAGCCTCTATGCAAATATTTAGGGCTGGATGCGGTGACTCACGTCTGTAATCTCAACACTTTGGAGGCCAAGGTGGGTGGATCACCTGAGGTCAGGAGTTTGAGACCAGCCTGACCAAAATGGTGGAACCCCATCTCTACTAAAAATACAAAGATTAGCCTGGGGTGGTGGTGTGTGCCTGTAATTCCAGCTACCCGGGAGGCTGAGGCAGTAGAACTGCTTGAACCTGGGAGGTGGAGGTTGCAGTGAGCCAAAATCACACCACTGCACTCCAGCCTGGGCGACATGAGTGAAACTGTTTCAAAAAAGAAAAAGAAAAAAAAGCCTCTATGCAAATATTTATAGTGGCTTTATTTGTACTGACTAAGACTTGGAAACAACCTAAATGTTCATCAGATTGGTGAATAGATAAACCAATTGTGGTACACTTACAAAACAGACTACTATTCAGTGGTAAAAGGGCAAGAATTGTTATATACACAACATGGATGTATCACACATGCATTCTGCTAAGCAAAAGAAGCTGGACTGAACAGGCTGCTCACTGTCTGATTAAATGTATATGCTGTCCTAGAAAAGGCAAAACTATAGGGACAAGGAACAAATCAGTGGTTGCCAGGGGTTAGGATTGTAGTGTTGGGGAAATAGGTTGACAGAAAGGAGCATGAGGGAATTTTGGAGGTTGATTTTGATGGTGGTGATACAACTATATATATTTGTCAAAACCTATAGAAATTTGTGAATTTTACTGTACGTAAATTATGCTTTGATATACATAAAAGCAACATATTAAAACTAAAAATATAAATAAACATAAATGAAAAGATTAAAAGCAAATAATTATGGAGCACTTACTACCTGGCAGTCCCATTGCCATAAACTGCTCTGATGAGAAAAATGTCAAATAATTATTGTAATTTATTTTTAAATAATGCAAGAGTTTTCTTGAGCAAGATTCTATAGTGGAAGTTTATGAATTCTTCCCTAAGGTTGCCTAACACATGGTATAAATAATGATACAACAAGATAGAGCTATGTAAGTGTCAAGAGAGAGGCATAAATAAGTGCCATAGAATTTCAGAGTCAGAGAGAATACTTTAAGCTACAGAAATTAAAGAAGGCTTCATGGAAGACACGGCATCTGAGCTGGGTGCTGATAAAAGGGAATGATGATGATCTTTATTGTCTATGTAAACGATGTCTATCAGAAAGTTATCTCCTGTAATTTCTCTCTGATCTGCTTATGACCCTGTGAGACAGGTGGGAAAGGTACTATTAATTTCAGTTTCAGTTAAACAAACTAAGACTTAGAGATCAAGTTCCTTTCTTGGCAGAACCAACGCTTGAACTCATGTCTTCTGAGAGTTTGTTATGTGCTCTGCTCCATGATGTTCCCATTTAGAAGAAAAGCTCTGCCTTTTCAGAAGATGGGGAAAGACTGCTAATGGCCCATTTTCACCTTAAGATCCCTCCAAGTGAATTGTTTACTTCTCACCTTTCTCCTGGCCATTGAGAATACCCCATGATGCTAACATCATTATTTGAGCCTTTCCTGCTTATGAAAGCAAAAGCCAAGAGAGTAAAGACTTTTTGTGACATTTGTTTAGATTCATGCTTTAAAGGTCTCAAAGCATCTTTTATAAATACTAAAAAAGCAAAAGTCTTGAAAGTTACAAGGACTGCCACAAAGGCATGGTCAAATACGTAATTCTGAAATCATGTAAGATGCAACCTCAGAATTTGTGGAGTGAATTATTAAAGCTGCACTCATTATTGCAGTGGACCAGTTCCCCAAAAGAACTATGAGGCTATTCTAAGAAGCTTCTTGTTACCTGAAGGAGAGAACCTATTCACACACCTCACCTGGCTGAGCTGTGACCCACAGAGCCCTTTCTTCACCATCCCTTCACATTTGACACACACTTACTGAGCTCCTTACTTCTGGAGTCTGTTGATGTGATCGACATTGGGCTACACAGAAGAGAGATCAGCGATAGAGCAGAGTCCTCTAGGGAGGAGACCACAGGACAGAGAGGTGGATAGGGCCTGTACAACTTGCTGCTATTGCCATACAAGACAGTACCATTATAAACATCAATTTAATTAACCAAATATTTCCCAAAGGGATGCTATATATGTATTCCTTATCCTCAAGGAGCTTACAGTCAGGAAGGTAATTTAAACATTTCTTATTGGCACAGCTGGAAAAACTGCTTTTCTCTGTGCTTCAGTTTCCTCACCCAGTTAATAGGAAGTAAATTTCTCCAGCTATGAAGCTATTGTCATTGTATATTTACTGAGAGTTTACCTTGTGCCTGGCATTGGATTTTGTAAACCCCATTACATTGACTCCTCAGAACAACCCTGAGTGCAAGCCACTCTCCTTATCTCTATTTTATAAGTCAGGAAACTGAGGCTTAGAGGGTTCAGTGACTTGCCCCAGTACATCAGCCTGTAAATGACAGAGCCAGGATTCAAACACAGGCAGTCTGGGTCAGAGCCCCTGCCCTTACCTCCTGTGATCACTGCCCTGTCAACCGAGCCGGACCCAAGCCCTCTGCAGGAAGGAATGTGGAGATCAAAGGAGTGGGGAGGTTATAAACAGTTTTTAAATCATTTGAGACGAATTCTTCCACTTCCAGCTCAACACCAGGCAACAAGAGCATCAAGAAAGGCAACAGGAAAGAAAGACGATCTGCGCTGGAGGCCCAGGAGGCTCTTCAGGGTCACAGCTAATCCACACCCTGAGATTTCAAAACACAGAATGCACTGGGTCTCTAGCCTGCGTCAGATCCACATTTCTTGTGAGGATTGCCAAGCACTTTTTCCCCGAAATCGACACAGACGTAGAGAAGATAGGAAAGCATTGTGAGTAACATTCCCGGGACAGACCAGTGGCAGAGTCAGAGGGAAATGTCTATGTCCAATCTCCCAGCTGCCCTCTGACATTCCACATTTTTTTGGGGGGGGTCTTTCTTTAACACAGCACACATTTACCTATTTGCAGAAGAAGGGAAACCCCAGCGTATGGAACTAGAAGAGAGTTTCTTGCAGAAGGTGTCCCAAGGTGTTGCAGTTTGATAACACTCTCCTCATATCTGTTAAAGAGTACGGCAAATGTTATCTGGAAGCACCCGGGACAAGAGCACCCCCAGTTCTGAGCACTGTCACTGGGCTACTCAGAAGT
Source organism: Rhinopithecus bieti (assembly GCF_001698545.2). Lineage (NCBI taxonomy): Eukaryota > Metazoa > Chordata > Mammalia > Primates > Cercopithecidae > Rhinopithecus > Rhinopithecus bieti. The sequence goes on along the minus strand of NW_016810602.1, from coordinate 1,853,017 downwards.
TCCACTGAACAGCATGTCAGTGCCTTACCAATAGTCACACTGAGCTGCTTGCAAAGTAACTGCCACCACATTCCTCTCTTAAAGTGGCCTGATTCCAAACAACTTGCCTAGAGCAAGGGGCAGAAGAGCTGCCAAGTGCCTGCCGTTCCCAGGAAGGCGCGTGTGCGGGGCCATGGTGGTGGACACATAAGCCAGCATAGGTCATTTGAAAGGTGCAGGGAAGTGAGTGGTCATTGCTAAAATAGTCTGCAAGCAACTCTAAAACGCTTGCCACACCTCGTTTCCTAGTACATGGTAGCAGTACTCCTTCATTCAGCAAGGGCTGGAGCCAGTTTCCAGAAAGAGCCAGAGGGTAGCAGGCAGGGGATTTCATGGCAGAAATAGTAGACTAAGGTGACTTTGATCTGGGGACGTGAACCAGGCAGTACGGCATAGTGGTTAGGTATATCTGGAGTTAGAATGCCTGGGGGTGTCTCCAGACTTGGCCACTTAGTAGCTGGGAGGCCCTAGGCCATTTAGTTAAAGTCTGTAAGCCTCTATTTCTTCATCTATAAGATGAAGTTAATAATAGTCATCAGCTCACAGCACTGCTGTTTGGATCAAATGAGATAATGTATTTAAAGTCCTTAATAGAGTGTCAGGCAATGAGTATACAGGCTCTGAATCTGTGTGGTCTACAAACATTGCTCTAAGGCTGCTGCTATTTCCACAGCCCAGAAGAACAAATTGTTAGCCCTGTTTGTGCCTCAGTTTCTCCAATTATAAAACGGCAACTACACCCCCCTCTACTTGTGGCACTTAAAAATGGGGACATAGGCCGGGCGCGGTAGCTCAAGCCTGTAATCTCAGCACTTTGGGAGGCCGAGACGGGCGGATCACGAGGTCAGGAGATCGAGACCATCCTGGCTAACACTGTGAAACCCCGTCTCTACTAAAAAATACAAAAAACTAGCCGGGCAAGGTGGCGGGCGCCTGTAGTCCCAGCTACTCGGGAGGCTGAGGCAGGAGAATGATGGGAACCCGGGAGGCGGAGTTTGCAGTGAGCTGAGATTCGGCCACCACACTCCAGCCTGGGCGACAGAGAGAGACTCTGTCTCAAAAAAAAAAAAAAAAAAAAATGGGGACATATAGGCTGGATGCAGTGGCTTATGTCTGTAATCCCAACACTTTGGGAGGCCAAAGCAGGAGGATCACTTGAACCCAGGAGTTTGAGAACAGCATGGGCAACATAGAGAGACCCTGTCTCTATAAAAAATAAAAAATTAGCCAGGCATGGTAGCAGACACCTATAGTCCCAGCTATTTGAGAGGCTGGGGTGGGAGGATCACTTGAGCCTGGGGTTGAGGCTGCAGTGAGCTGTGATCACACCACTGTAGTCCAGCCTGGGTGACAGAACGAGACCCTGTCTCAAAAAAAAAAAGGGGTAGGGGAGACATGTACAAGTAGAAAATTTTTAACATCAGACATAGGCTATCTAGTGTTTACATGGGTAATGGCCATCTTGCCCTTTTTGGGCATCTGTGTAGATTCTGTAAATACTGGATGACAGGTTTCTGATGAAAACAAACAGCCTGTATTTTGTGCTTCTGAAGGCTTTTACAGGTCCAGGAGAAGACATGAAGAAGCAATCACATCTCTCCTGTGATTCCTGAGACATGTCTACAGAAGGGATGCTCAGGGCAGGATGCAGAGCGGTCACACAGTTACTACTCAAGGTCTGTCACGTTGTTGCCCCCTCCTTTCCCTCCAAAAAAATAGGAAAAGATGTTTTTATATTTCATTGGGGGGAAAAAAAAACAAACCCAAACCAATGTTTGAATGTTTGCCACCGTTCTTCACAACAAGCAAAGCAGTAAATTCCTTACTCTCTCATTTCCACTTGGTCACAGCCCTATTGCAGCTCCCTTGTTTCCATCACAACCCTTAGTCTCTGGTGCTAGGAAAAAAGGCATGAGTGTGACATTTTGTCAAGAGTTAGGACAGGCTTTAGGCTTCCTCCAGCAGCTGCCTTCTTTGGATAAAGGCCATCAGCTGTCAAGCCAAACTGAGGAGCAGGACTGGGAGAGAAGAGTGGGTGTGCACAGACAGAATGCTGCCTGCTCACCTTGGCAACACCCCTCGCCAGGCTTGGAGCACAGCAATAGTCACCACCTGCTCTGAGCATTAGCCCATGTGCCTTGCCCTGAACCATTCTGTGCTCAATGCAGAATTTACCCATTCTCCTGACCGGACTCTCTAAGCACCATCACCACCACCAGCCTCCCATCCCAGCGCAGAGCTGTGCATTAGCCTATGTTCAGATAGGACCATAGTTAATTTGGGATATTTCCTTTCAGCCACCCTAATGTGTTTTATTAAATTGTTTTTAATTATAAAAGTGACATATGCCAGATCTTTAGCAAATCCCAACAAAAAAGGTTGCAGTTGAGATCCAACAAGAGTGGACCTACCCGTCCTCAAAATGGTACATCCAGTCTGGGTGGAGAATCTTCATGAAGAATGTGATGGCCATGATCTCCAAGAGTGCTTAGCAGGAGTCATGAGAAAAAAAATAAAAGAGAGAGCTAGAAAGCCCAGCCTGTCTTTATTATTATAGTTACCCTTAACTGCCAGCAAATGCATGTCCTCAGTTGTGAATTATTCACCTATGTGTGAAGAGACCAGGTCCCAACACACAATAGGAATTTACATCTCCAACAACAGACATTTGTAGAATACCATCACCCCTAACAACAATGAAACAACCATGATTAGTGAGTACTTAGCACCATGCTAAGTGCCTGACATACAGACCGCCTTTCATCATCGGTGCTCTCCTGTGAGTGATTTTCACTTCTTCATTTTATAAATGAAGAAACTGAAGCTCACAGAAGTTAAGCTGCTTGCCCAAAGTCACACAACTATGAGAAGCCTGATGCTGGTCTGACAGCAGAACTTGAGGATGAATTGTCTCTAATGATAAATTTCAGCTTTGTTAATAACAGTCCAGCAATTCACGTTAACATTTAGCAGGGCTTTAATTGAAAAGTAACATGAAGAAGAGGCTATGACGTCCCATGAACATCTACTCTCTGTAAGTCAGATTTACTATTCTCCCCAACTCCCTATCCCATTTCTACTAAAAATAGCCCAGCACTTCCAAAATACATCCAAATCACATTCCAGAGATTCTACCTGATCTCAGTGTCTGGAAAGATGTCTGCCTCCCATTCCCTTTGTGACCGCAGCATGCAACTTTGGAGATGGAGAAGAAGATGATCTTCCTAAAACCTCTGAGCATTTCACGTCATTAACCTGACCAGAAATAAGACTCAGAATCCCAAGTCTTTGAGCTCTTGCTCTCACTGCATACAATACTCCCCTGTTAAAGAGAGAGATGGACATGGAAAACAAGCAAAGCACTGAGAAATGAAAGATCCAAAGTAATCCATAACCAAACCAGGCTAGACTGGCTATACAGAATCAGCTCCTCCTATCCTCACTATCTGGGCATGGCAGAACTAGCCTGCTCCCTGTCATTATCTCTTTTGTGCCCTACACAGTTTGCTACACCCATTACATGTGGACATCCTTATCAGAAAATAGCCACTTAGCAAGTTTTTTCCTTTGAACAGAAGTAGCCGCTTAGCCCGCCAAAAGATTGGTAGTTCTATGTGTGCCCATTGGTACAAACATCATAAACACAGATGTAAAGTTCATGAATACAGAACAGGTACTGGCTGTGTGGCACAAGTGGCTGTGTGTCTTTGGAAACTAAGTACCTATTTACAAGTTATAGTCTTAGCCCTTTGACGAAAATACCTGCCACTCTCCTCAGCCTCATCAGTTACAAAAAGAGAACCAAATTGGAGTATGAGTGATGAATTCATCCAACAAATGTCTTCTGAGCACTGCGTTGAACTCTCAAACTTAAAGTTTTACCAAACTACAGGACTCTAGAGATGAAAAGCAAAATGTTGTGACACCAGAATCAGGAGACAGCAGGATCACCCAACTTACAAAGCTGCCAAGCTGTACCAGCCTTTGACAATAAGAAATTATCATGTTTTAGGGATCAGAAGTTTCCCTGTATGTTTCCCCAACTTTGTGAAATGAGTTCTGCCATGGGCTCGTCTATTCTCTTCATTGTTGAGCCAAATTATTTTCAACTCTTTAAAAATTTTATCATTTTAATTTTTAAGCTGTGTGTGTGTTATTTATTAAATACATTTCATGGTCAGGCATTTCAGGCCAAAATTGATTTTCCAGAAAAAACCCACTCTACATTTTATGCATGAAGTAGGTAGACTATGGAGTTCAGATGAAATTTGTAATGACTTAATGGTCCTTATAAGATTGAAAACCACCAGTCTGAAGCACTGTTGCAACCGCAGCCTAATGCACTCAGTGAAACACTAGATGCTACATTCCTGTATCACCACTGTGATCAGGATGAAAGCAGAGAACTGCTACTCCTGACTTGTGGTAAGTAACTTGATTATAATGCAACAGGATGACTGGAATTCCCCTCTCCCTACACAGAGAAGCCCGATCTCAACAACAGAACAAAGACTACACGGTAATTAAAAACCCTGCCCCAGAAGTAGAGTGGACTCATTTACCTTAAACCCTCTGAAATGGTCAGAAAACGTCAGGAGGGGTAGGAGGAGCAAGGGGGATTGTAAATACCCCAAAGCTGGGTTATACATTATATAGGCTGCATGTACAAGGCTAACAGGGCCTCATACTTTGCAGAATGTGCTCAGCTAAAGGGACCAAGACAGCACACAGCTGCAGAAAGCCTGCACAGATACAGAGAGACAACACCTAGGTGCCTGAAAGGGCAGCAGAATGCATAGGTTGTCAGTATTTGTACCTGGATGACAGCACGAGGCAGATAAATGTATGCACCTGTGTTGTGGCAGCTGATTAATTCAATTACTATTTATTGAGCACCTGCAGGACTAATGGCAGCATACTGTGGGCAAAGAAAGACAGTGGCTCCCACCTTCAAGGAACTCATGATTTCATTACAGTAAGACAATGAGTTACTGTCACTGGGAGATGATATAACTGAGTACATTCAGGTACTGTCTGGACCATATACATTCATGGCTTGTTTAAATTGGGTCTAAATATATGTCAGAAAGGGCCTTTGTCCCACTGATCCTTCACCTTTTTGGATGCTAACAGTAGAAGAAATCAACTGAACTATCAGATTCCAATCTGCTCTACAGTTTAGCTGTTAAGGTGAGAGAGAACATCAGGAGCTCCTTCCGGAGCTCCTTTCATGGCCTTAGAGCAGAGGAGCGGTTCATGTGGGAAGGGAAGGTACTAGTACACCAGCAACATGGCATCAAGCTTGAGAGTGGTCCACAGCCAGCCCACTAAGCTATCAGGAGCCAGTCACCCAACCATAGTGCCTCCATCCTCATGTTTCTCAACAGTCATAAAAGCCCCTTGTCTATGTGTAGCTCCACCTCGGGATGTGATTTCCTCAACTGAGGACTTCTTCACCGACTTAGAAGCCTCAAGCCCAGTCAGTTCTTGGTCCAGGACCTAATCCTCAAAGCCTCAAAAAATTAAAACAGAATTTCACTAGGAAACAGTGACCCCAAAGGCCAGCGAAGAGAGCCCAGCTTGGCTGTGGTCTTCTTTCCTAAAACGCATCAAAGGCCAAAATCCTGGCCATGTGAAAACACATGCTTCATCCACATGAAAAAGAATGGGCAGAACAAATCAGACAGCCCTCTTCCAAGTGTCATATCATGTCTCAGGCTAAGAGGACCCTGATGTGGGCATCTAGGGGAGAATTTTCCAACCTGTGTCCAGTGGGAATTGGAGGAGGGGGTAGATGAGTAGGGAAAAGCCTATTTATCTATCCTTCAGGTACCTTCCCAGGTTGGTGCTAGCTCCTTTCAAGCCACATTGGCTTTGTATCAGAAAGTCAACTCAGAAGAAGAAATCCAGGGCCTGGGAGCAACCACCACACTCCTAAGCCAGAACAGCAAGCAGGACTCCAGAAAGTCTGAGAGGAGGGCACTGACTACCATGAGACACCAGCCAGCTGGTGGGAAATGCTGACCTGTTATATTCCCTTCCTTTTCCAGCCAGATTCTAAATAAACCACTTGAAACTCATTGCAGAGTTCATGCCTAACACAGCATACCACCCTTTGCTGTCGTGTCAGCCAGCACAGACCAGCTCTCGGGAAGCATGCCTTATTTCCTCGATGTTCCATGTGCCCCCCACCACAAATCCCCTCTGGAGTGAGACAAAGGGAGGCACTCCACACCTCCGCTTCCTCCACCATCCGTGGCTGGGTGATCGCAGGCATCCTTCACGTGTGAATTCCTTCATCCCTCTCATCTGTATCCTCATATTTATACTGATCAATCATACAAAGCTACTTTTCGATGTCTCTTGAGAATAGGGGAGTCCATGGCCCTCTTTGATTATCTCTTTTAGCGACTCACCATCTTCACATTTAGAAGTTTTATGTTTTGCTTTCATTCCTTCCCTGCCATTTAAATCTACTTTTTAGGAAACAACACCACAGGATGGTTCTCCCATTTTACCTTCCACAAAGGTAGAAATCTGGTTAGAGGCATACACTTAGAGAGGACACTCCCACTCTTTTTGCTTTCTAGTGTCATGATCCAAATCTCTTTTGCTCTTTATTGTGGAGATCATTTTTTAAAATCACATTAATTTTCTTTGTTCTCATTAACACCCACTCCAAATTATCCTCATTTGTCTCTAATAGGCGCTCCCAAATGAGACTCGGACCTGTGTAGAGAGCTGGCCAGATGTTCTGAGAGGATGACCTCATCGTTTCTCTCTTGCTGATGGTACCATTTTCAATATTGCTATTACATCACTTAGTCATTTTCAGCTCATGTTTGAAACAAGTAGTTGGTACTGGGGCACAATAAACCTTCTTTGATATTCAATTTTCATCAATATTGTTGATAAGTTAATTATTGTGCATATTACATTGCTGAATTACAAAACTGCAAGATAGCTCCACAAGTTAACTAATTTATCACTCATTCACCCACTAACACACAGAGAGCCTAATAGCTTTTACCTTATTTACTACTTTCCAATTTATGCTCCATCAAGGTAGCTTTTGGTTTAATTATAGCTTGTAGGGGGAATTCCAACATTTTCAAAAATACATTTTGAAACTAGAAAAATGGAAAGATAAATAAAGGCTAGTTGTTTAATAGCCACATAATACTCTTGACTTATTTAATCATGTTTATATTAATAAAAATCAATTGACTTTTAATGAACACCTACTATGTGCATGTCCTATGTATGCTAAGCATTGAGGAGGATACATCCCCTACACTCACAGAGCTTCCAGTCTAAGTTCAGAGAAATCATATGGATCATAATCCCTTATTTGCAACAATTCTTTCCAAAAGCTCTGAAAGAAGGTTTTTTAAATAATTAATTTGGCAGTAAAATATGCCCTGGATAGGTTAAGTAGGTTAAGTTACAGCCTTTATTTATCCTCCTTTGTGTAAATACTCATAAGTTTTGCTGCAAAAATAATAACATGTTTGATTATGGGGTGCTGGCCCAAACCCTGTATAATGTTTCCAAATCTAAAACATTCTGAATTTGAAAACACATATCCTCAACTGGCTTCAAACAAGGAACTATGGACCTGAAAATGACATGAAAAGGGAAACGGCACAAGCCAGTTTCCCCACCGCCTGAGTGGGGGACTAGGCGAGAGGTGGTTTAGCCTGTTACTCTATTAGTTCTCAACACTATGTCTAAAAAACTACTTTATAGGTAGCAAGTGTGTCACAGCAATGTTTAAATTAACCTAGTCCCTTCAAAAAAAGATAGGGACAATGGCAACAATATAATTGGATATTCTGGCCCCGTTTTATTAAACCTTGGACACTTCATCCTAACTCAACTCAGACAAAACAATATTTGCTCATCTCCTCTTTTAGAGCAGAATTTTACATTTTCACCTCCTGAATAGAATCTTCCTCATTTCACCAACTCCAAGGTCAGGGATTCCCATCTCATTCACTGAGATGAGGGCCATTCCTAGTATGAAGTCACCCTCAGAGTAAAGTAAGGACATTTTTTGTTTTAATCCATCAAAAGTCACCTTTGTTGTCACTGTAATCAGGAGACTGTAGAAGGGGCTATGTGGCTACTAACACTCTACTCACCTTAACTATAGCAAGGAGTACCTGAGTGCTCTCATCTGCAGACTCCTGGTCTAGAGTATTAACCCATCTTATGCTGCACGGGCTGTACTCTTCAAAGACAAAGTTCAACATATCCTGGGGCCTTTGGATCACTCATTCCACCTGTGGCAGAGCCTGAAGCTGCAGGATTATTACTTTAGACCAGGAGGGGTCAAAGGAGAGCCCCCAATATGTTTTTCATGGCTACAATCCACATTTTTAAGGACTGTAAAACAAACTAAAATATGTGACAGAGTCTATCATACGCAGCCACAAAGGTGAAAATAGACACTGCCCAGCCCTTTATAGAAAGAGCTTTCTGACTCTTGCTTTTTACCTGTGAAGAGGATAAGAAGAAGGACTGACTGTTCAAATGCCTACTGAGCATCAGATGCCTTACTCAGTGTATCACCACTGGGACACAGGACAGGGGATGTCAGGTGGGTGAATGAGTGGCCTCCAAAGGAGTGGTAGGATAAGGGCCTCCCCAGAGCCTGTCCACATACACCTGTGGATGGCTTCTTTAGAATCCCACCATGGGACTTTCCAGAAGGATTTCAGAACCACTGTAGTTGATTCAACCTCAGACTTGATTTTTCAAAAAGCCCACGTTTTCTGATAGTTCCTTTCCTCCCATTACATCCATACAGACATATTGGCCAACATCCTCAAGTTTCCAGCCCCTCACCCAGGTCCCCCTCACAAACCCTGGCTTCTTTCAGAGCCCAGACTTGTGCTGTCATCGTGGCCTGAGCTAAGGCACGAGTCCCCTACCTCCCTGTCCCCCAAGCAACGAAGAGTTCAATTCTTGGGAGAAGTGAAATAAGTAGAATGCCAATACTTCTGTTTTCTTCCCCTGATTTGGGTTACTTGTCATTGTGAAAATGGTGCAGTAAGTGATGTGATTTATGGTGACTCCAGCCTTCCTTTCTTCATGATCTCCATTCTCAATGATTCCACAATTCTTCCTGCTCTCTCTTCCCCTTCCTTTTCATTCTGTAAAACTCTGTTCTTCTGAAGCACCAGTGACAGCCAGAGTTTGATGTGCTCCCATTCTAATTCAACACGGTGACAACTTGAAGGACCAGCTCATTGCATGTGGTCTTTGAGACATTAGAGAAATAAAAGGACTAAGCTGGCCCCAATCCAGGTCTTCTTTCTGTCTACCTACATGTCACATTCTTTATGAACCTGACACAACTTCCCAGGTAACAGCCCAGATTATACAGAAATGTACAGAGAGACCCACTGCTTGCCCTGTTAGCCACTTTTAAATTCTTTTTACTTTCCAAGGACAGAGAACACTACAGACCCAGTGAGCAACACAAAGAAAAAAAAAACAGATGCATAGTTTTAAAATGTTCAAGTATGTTATTTCTGCTAGTGGAAATGCAGTCCATGGATTAAGAGGCAGGGCTATGAGCAGACTTCCTGGGTTCAAATTCCAGCTCTATCACTTACTGGCTGTGTAATCTTGGACAAAATAGCCTCTCTGTGCCTTGGTTTCTTCACCTATAAAACAAGGATACTAACATTATCTACTTTATGGAGTTGTTGTGAAATTAAAGACTTCATATACGGAAAATACCCAGAACAATGCCTAGCACCTAGAAAGAGTTAGTAGCAGTAGCAGTAGCAGCAGCAGTAGTAGTATGAGTTTGTCCCTCAATCCCATTATTTGGGCTCATTCACTCTTTCCCTTAAAAGGCATGCTGTGTGCCAGGCCCTTTGCTAGGCATGAGGGTTACAAAGATGATATAAACCTGCTGGATAAAGAAAATGTGGTACATATACACCATGGAATACTATGTAGCCATAAAAAGGAATGAGATCCTGTCCTTTGTAGCGACATAGATGGAGCTGGAAGCCATTATCCTCAGCAAACTAACGCAGGAATAGAAAACCAAACACTGCGTGTTAGCACTTGTAAGTGGTGCACACTTTTACACGTTTACCTAGGTAACAAACCTACACATCCTGCATATGTACCTTGGAACTTAAAATCAAAATATAAAAAAGCCTCCAGCAGCTTGCAGTTGAGTATTTGAAAAGTTGTAAAAACAGGCTAGGCGAGAACAAGGAAAGGGAAGTACCCGGGGTTTTGTGGGAGCAGAGTAGACACATAGAAGGCCTTCTGCAAGGGTGGAGGATGAGTGGGGATCAGAGCTGAGGCTTTAGGAGGAACAGGAGTTATCCAGGCACACTTGGGGGCGATGGAGAAGTGGAGGCAGGCACGACAGGCAAGTAAGAGGAAGGCATATGCGGAGGCATGGAAGGATGGAAGAAACAGCCTGGAGATCCCAGGAAATGGCTACCAGCTCAGAGAGGGATGAGAGATAAGGCTGGGGGCCAGACAAAGGGAACCTAAGCAGTGGGGAGTCAGTGAAGGGTGCTAAATGGAACAGTGTGGCTAAGCTTGCCTTCTAGAAAGATCCCTTTGGCAGGTGTATGGAGGGATGGATTCAAAGGGAAAGGGACAAAATTACAGGCAGGGAAATGATTAGGATATCGCTGCAGTAATTGAGACAAGTGATGGTGTGGGCAAGACTCAGGACATTGGTAGACAAGATGGTGAGGAACAATCAGGTTACAAACCTATGTAGGATACTGGTAGGTGAGTGGAAATAGCAAGTGAGAGAAAGGGAAGAGCCAAGAATGATTTCTTAAGTGGATGATGGTCCCATCAACCAAGGTAGTGATTACCAGACAAGGAGGCAGTTTAGGGGGGATAAAGGATGAGTTCAATGGGTCAGAATTTCATAGCAAGCCCTTACCCTGTGCTAGCCATAATGTTGGGTGTTGGGAATGCAATAGTGAAGCAAAATAGACAGGCTTTCTGCTCTCGTGGTGCTTTCGGTCCAGCAAGGAAGACAAATAGCCAGTGAATTATTACAAATAATTATAATTTACACATTGCCAAGTGCTGCCGAGGAGATGTATAGGTACTAGGCAAGCATTAACAAGGAGGTTTCCACTAGCCTAGGGGATGTGGGGAGGCTTCCCTGAGGAAGTAGCCTTTAAATGGATACCTATGGGACAAATAAGAGACAGGCAAAGAATGGGGAAAGAGCACGTGCAATGCCAGCAGTAGGAGTCCTGGACATCCCATGGGATGTCTGGGTGGAAATGTTTAACCTGAGGCTGGGTACCCAAGTACTGAACCTGTGGAAATGAATGGCCAGAGACCAGAGAAATTTACAGTCATTAGCAGTAAATAGGTGGTAGTAGGAACACCAAAAGTGGCCAAGATTGTCCACAAAGAGGGTTTAGGCTGTTCAGAATGGAAGCTGAGGGTGAACCCTGGAGAACCCCTTCCTCAGGATATGCCCAGAAAGCCATCAAAGAACAAAGCAAGTTAGGCGATAACCATATCAGGAAGCCTTGGGGAAGGAAATTTCCAGAAGCAAGGAGCAAACAACACTGTCCCATATCCCAGAGAGCCTTAGTGATTCACAGCTGGTGACCACAGGGAGAACAGTTTCAGTAGAGCATGGGGACAAGAACCCATGGCAGCAGAGAGTGGAATAAATCAGAGTGCAACAATGAGTGTAGCCCATTCCTTCAAAATGTTTGATGGGAGAGGGTATGGGTCTTTGAGGGTGAGCAGACAGGCATGCAGGGCCGAGGGACAGCTGTAGTCAATGGGAAAGACCTGAACTTGTCTATAGGCAAGAGTGAAATAGCAAGAGAGAGGGAAGGATTGAACATTCAGATGTTCTGTGACAAGCCCTGAAGTATTTGGGAACATTTCTTGTGTCTACTGGCCTAGGATCTCACACATATCAGGAGCTTAGTAAAATTTAACACTTATCTCTGGTATGACTCAAGAGTAATTTATTAAAAGTTTTTAAAAAATACTTATCACTTTCCAGCTGTGGTGGCTCATGCCTGTAATCCCAGTACTTTGGGAGGCCAAGGCGGGTGGATCACCTGAGGTCAGGAGTTCAAGAACAACCTGACCAACATGGCGAAACCCCATCTCTATTAAAAATACAAAAATTAGCTGGGTGTAGTGGCGGGCGACTGTAATCCCAGCTACTTAGGAGGCAGAGGCAGAAGAATCACTTGAACCCGGGAGCCAGAGATTGCAGTGAGCCAAGATTGCACCACTGCACTCCAGTCTGGGTGACAGAGCGAGACTCTGCCTAAAAACAACAACAACGACAGAAAAAAAAAAACAAAAAAAAACAACTTATTACTGGACAAAAACAGTCAATAATTTTCCAGACACTTTTTTTTTGAGACGAAGTCTCACTCTCATGCCCAGGCTGGAGTGCAGTGGCGGGATCTCAGCTCACTGTAACCTCTGTCTCCCAGGTTTACGCCATTCTCCTGCCTCAGCCTCCTGAGTAGCTGGGACTACAGGTGCCCACCACCATGCCCAGCTAATTTTTTGTATTTTTAGTAGAGACGGGATTTCACCGTGTTAGCCATGATGGTCTCGATCTCCTGACCTCGTGATCCGCCCGCCTTGGCCTCCCAAAGTGCTGGGATTACAGGCGTGAGCCACTGCGCCCAGCCAGCTTTCCAGACTCTTGATTGGAGATAGCTCTCTCTTTACTAGATGGTCCAACTCTGGACTCCCTATATTAGTTCTGCCTCAGCTAGTCGTGTAGGATTTCCATTTGCTGGGCCAAGCCGGGCCCAGAAAACTACATGGGTGAGGGGAAAGCTCCTCGGATTACACCCCATCCCATCCTCCAGGATACTGGCAGGCCAAGGCCTCCAAGGCCTTGCTCTTCATTGAAGGGAAAACTGAAAAACTTGGTATATTATTTCCTGGTGAACAAAGTAGTAGTGCTACCTCACCCCAGAAACTTTCCTACAAATGAGTTCTCTGTGCACAGACAGGCTGGCTGGGAAGGGCTGCTGATGTCCCTCTGATGGGCCAGGCTCCATGATCACCCCTTTCAGGAAGTGGCGCCTCAATGAGATCATCCTTGGGGCCCTTGCCCTTAATTTATGGCAACTCGCCAGAAAGCAAGTGCCTTTCACAACCACTCTGTGGTCAAATGACAGCAGAGACACCTGGAACCACTTGGCTCTCTGGAAGAGAAGAGTGCCCAATGCGCCAGTTACCAGGCAAAGGGCCTCCCAACCAGTGAGGAGTGATAGACAAAACAATAAAGCAGCAAAGCTAAGAAAAGCAAAAACAGAAGGAAAGGGAAGGAAAGACAGTCAACAAGGTGTCCATATGAAGACAAAATGTCTAGCAAGAACTATTCCTCTCACCACAGGGTGGACCAGCCTAGAGATCCTCACCCATTCCCAGAGGAGAATGCACTCTAAACACTATTCTTTATGAAATAGGAAAACGATACTCTAAGAAGTTATTCTTTATGGCTTGGGGAAATGAGAAAAGAGAAATTGTATTAGACAAAATATTTACATCACAAGACACCAAATATTCATCATCCCTTGTGTTCTAACACAGCATAATTTATTATTATTATTATTATTATTAATCTTTTCATAAGACAGGGTCTTGCTTGTTGACCAGGCTGGTCTCGAACTCCTAGGCTCAAGCAAACCTCCCACCTTGGCCTCCTGAAAAACACAACATAATTGTCTAAGAGAAATGTGGATCTTCTTTGTAAGTGGCTTCTGGATTTGGATTTTCCACTCAATTCCTCTTGTTGCTATTGGAACCACAAAATTCATGAAAAATAAATATATAGCAGAGAAAGAAACTGGAGGGCTGGGGCCAGAGTGCCTGAGAACACCAGCAGGGGAGGCGCTCCAGGCACGAGGTCTGCCCCTTCTCCACCAGATTGCCTTAGAGGAGCCTCTCTCAAGCCTCCACCCCTTCCTGTAGGGCTGGAGCAGGAGGCTGGCATCACGGCACCAGGCACCCTGGTAGGACACCTGCTCAGTGCCACTGAGAAGATCGCAGGGCTGGGCTGCAGGGCAGAGCTGCGGAAGCACTGGCTGAAGCCCAGGCTCCGGGCCGAGGAGTGAGGCCTGGCAGATGGCAAGGACACACACAGCCCAGCTGGCCCCAAGCCTCCTTGCCTGGTTCAGGGGAGGGAAGAAATGGGAGGAAAAGAGGTTAAGAAAAAATGGAGGTTTCAGAAAAGAAAGCAATGGGCTAATGCTGCGTCCTGTAGCTCCTGCTGGCTTAAGCAGACAAAGCACAGTAAGTCCCAGAAGGCTGTCTCTCCAGGAATCTCGCTTCAGTTTTACAAGGCAGCTCACTTCCTGAGAAAGGAGCTTCCCAACATTCATGCTAAAGGCCGAGGGTCCTTCCCAAACCTCCCTCACCAGGACTCTTCATAGCTGCCACCTGAGAGGGAGGATCCGGCTGTAGGGAGAGGGGAGCCCACCACCAAGTTCCTTTTCTTCCATGAGACTATCCACATTCTCAGCACAGCTGACCTGCCCCTGAGCCATCAGCATCATGCCCCTAAGATGCTTAGCCAAGTTCATCAAGGAAGCAAGAGTTTAAAGGTTTGGAAGGGAAAATTCAGTCCTCCTAGTAACTTTGGGATGCTCTGGGCAAGTCATTTCTCTTCCTTACCAAGCCCTCTTCCATTTGAAAAGGAAGAGATGATACTACCCAACTTGCCCCCAAATGGATGAGTCAGGGCAAACTTTGCAGATCAGATGCCTTTGCGTTCATTAACGCCTCCCAGGCAGAACGTACCTTCCCTAGGGCAATGAAAGGTTCCCAAGGTTTACAGAGCTCAGAAACCCTCAAGGGAGAAGGGTGGAGTCCTCAAGAATTTGTTTCCCGGTTGGTCTCAGAGGAGGGCAACTAAGCCCCAAGTGTGGGAGAGCTGCTGTTACAGCCACAAGGAAGGATGACTCCAGAGAAAAAACAAGTGGCAGCTGCTGCCGACATGCTTGAGACCTTGGACAAGTTCACTGCCTCTGTGGGAAGGGAATAAAGTTCTTAATTTTCCTCTGAGACTCAAAGAAAATTTGGGTCAATGCTTTAATTTCCTTATCATTTGTTCATGTGGTCCTGAGAAACCCTTTGAGGGATTAGCACCAGAAACCAGTAAAGAAAGACTGGACTCCAAGTAACCCCAGAATGTTGCGTATGAAACCCCAAAATGCAGCATGCGACCGCAATACACAAATTTGATAGTGAGGGTACCAGAGAACCATTGCCATAGTAATCTATAGCAAACCCTCAAATGAACTGCTCAAGTCTTGGCTTAGAAAGCCTTTGGTGCATATTTGTGGCAATAATGAAACCACAAAGAGCATCGTCCAACACAACTGCTGGATCTAGGAGAGAAAAAACAATCCCGGGCCGGACCCAGTGGCTCATGCTTATAATCCCAACACTTTGGGAGGCCGAGGTGGGAATATCACTTGAGCCCAAGAGTTTGAGACCAGCCTGGGCAATATGGTGAGACCCCATCTTTACAAAAAATTTAAAAATTACCCACGCGTGGCGGTATGCATCTATAGTCCCAGTTACTTGGCTGAAGTGGGAGGATCACTTGAGCCCATGAAGTTGAGGCTGCAGTGCTGCAGTGAGCCATAATCATGCCACTGCACTCCAGCCTGGACAACAGAGCAAGACACTGTCTCAAAAAAAAAAAAAAATCCTGCTTCTGGAAATCATTTGGAGGGAATAGGAACAGCTATTCTCTGAAAAATATAAATTATTTCTAGCATAATGGACTTCAAGAAAATATCTAAGTTCTTGTTCTAAATTGTTGTTTTATTAATTACTCTATTTACTATTGCTAGAAATATGGGAACTGCTGGCAAAGATATTCATGTTCAAAATAGTACATCATTATGGGATCCATTTCTAATAGGACCTTGGATACATCAGTTCTTTGATCCCTCATAGCACATAATGAGATCTACTAAAAATCAACAAATGTGCAAAAGAGAAAGTGAGCTATAAGGACAACAGTAGCTAGCATTTTTTGTTCACCTGTCATGTGCCAGGCATCTGACACATATTTTCATCCACAGCTTAGCACAAGGTGCAATACCTGTCTGCAAGGTGGGTATTATTTATTCTTCCCTATTTTACTGAGGAGGAAAATGAAGATCAGAAAGATTAAATTACCTGCTGTGGCCACACAGACAGTGAGTGTTAGAACCTGGATTTGAAGCCAGGTCAGACCGTAGCCAAAGCATGTACTCTCTGCCACACCACACGGCAGGAGTTTCTACTACAAATGAAGTCACCTCGTGAGGAACGGAAATTTACTACTCATGGTACAGTAAACAGAGGGTGCAGGTAAGAGCTAGGTAACATGGAGTAAAGAGGCTACTGCTGCAGCCGTGTTAAGCTTGATTCTTATTTAAAGTCCTTTAAAGGGTATGGCAAGTACTTGTGAAAGCAGTAGATTTAATACATTTTGCAGAGGTGATAGGAGAAGGCAGCAGATACTAAGAAAGGCACCATCTAGAGAAACTGGAAATTCGAGCCGGTGTGAAATGAGATCACAGTCAGGAGCAGTAGGAGGCCCTGCTGTGGGGAAGGGAAGCTAGCAGAGCCTAGACACCCACAGGTGACTGGAATAAGAGAGAAGAGAGACAGCGGAAGCTGCAACTGGACACCAAGTGAGTAAGAGAAAGCAGGGAGGGAAGGAAGGAAGGAAGGAAAAGAAGACAGGAAAGGAGGGAAGAAGGGGGAAACATCAAACAAATGACAGTGGCATTTGGTCTAAGTATGCATCCCAATAAAAGGCTGGTGCCTGGAACCTGCCTGGGAGAAGGGGCAGGTGATGTCCTGAGCTACAGGAAAGGTCTGTCTGCCTGTTAGGGGAGAATGTCAGGAGAGCATCAGGGGAGTCTTGGGGCTCAGCCTTCCATTTCCCCAGTAAAGATGGCCTCATTTTACCAGCCCCGCTAGCTTAAACAGACTATCCACCTCTAGCAGTTTAGAAATAGCTCCGTATTACTGGTTAGAGCAAAAGCCAAATAAAAAAACAGAAACAACCTAATCAGGCATCATTTTAAAATTGGTTAAATAGGCCAGGTGCAATGACTCACACCTGTAATCCCAGCACTTTGGGAGGCTGAGGTGGGTGGAGCACTTAAGGTCAGGAGTTCAAGACCAGCCCGGTCAACATAGCGAAACCCTGTCTCTACACAAAAAAATTAGCCAGACTTGGTGGCACGTGGCTATAGTCCCAGCTACTCTGGAGGCTGAGGCATGAGAATCGCTTGAATCACCGGGAGGCGGAGGTTGTAGTGAGCCCAGATTGCACCACTACACTCCAGCCTGGGCGACAGAGCAAGACTCCGTCTCAGAAGAAAAAATAAATAAATAAAATAAAATTGGTTAAATAAAGTATGGTTCTTCCATATCATGAAATATAGTGGAACAATTTTGAATGAGTTAAATCTATAGGTATGCATATGCGGAAAGATGATCTTTATATACTGCTAAGTTAAACAAGGTAAGCTATTAAACAGTATGTAAACTATAAAACATTTTCTGTAAAAATAAATAGCAATTGACCAGCCGTGGTGGCTCATGCCTGTAATCCCAGCACTTTAGGAGGCTGAGGCAGGCAGATTACTTGAGCTCAGGAGTTTGAGACCAGTCTAGACAACATAAGAAACCCCGTCTCTACAAAAAATATAAAAATTACCCAGGTGTCGTAGTGCATACCTGTAGTCCTAGTTATTTGGGAGGCTGAGGTGGGTGGATCACTTGAGCTCAGGCGACAGAGGGAAACTCTCTCTCTCTATATATATATGTATATATAATATTTTATTAGTATATGTATAAAAGAATATGGAGGAATATGCATCAAATTATGGTCAATGATTATCTAAGGGCTAAGAAAAGTGGATGATGAAGAACTTTCGTTTTCTATGGTCTGTATTTCTGTAATATTTTACATTAGTAAAACTTTGCATCACATTTGTGATCAGAAAAAAAAAATTAAGTCTTTCTGAAAAGACTGTGAATAAAAAGTTAAATCTCCCACCTCATCTCAATAAGAAAAGGTAAAATTGCCTAAAACTTGAAGTCAGATGCTTCCAACTGAATAAAATACTTTTCCCCCCTAGAATCTAAGAGAATTGCAGCAAATATGGCCTGATCCTTGAGCTTCTGACCTTCCCAAAAATAGTTTGGGATGGCAGGAGCTGGACTTCTTAGTAAAGAGTCGTCCTGTTCACTGGGCAAAAAGGAAATCCCCCAGTGACATGAACCAAGCAAAGAAAGTGTATTCACACCCAGAGAACTTTCAGGAAACAAAATCCTCTTATCGCCATCAACTGGGAGTCTCATCTTTCACCCACTCATTGAATGAGCCCCTTTGTTTCCCCTAAAGGATTGTCATATATTCTTTCCCTGCTTCTACAGAACATTCTGGTGTCCCAGAATGGGGCACTGAGAGGCACAGGAGGAGTCCCAGTAAAAACTCAGTTGTCTACATTTCCAAGAGAAACAAGACCTGAGAGGGCAGGGCTCTGAGAAAAGGGGAGGAGCACCCAGGTAGGCACACAAGTGTGGAAGCCAGGACTGTGCTTTTTTTTTGTAACTATGCTTCAAAACTTACATGTGTGTGACTTATATTCTCATTCATATGTCATATATCCCACAGTAGGACACTAGAAAAGAAAAAAGGATTGAGCCTGCCTCAGGATGTTGTAGGACAGGTGCAATAAGTCCATCAGTCTGTCAACAAACACGTCGTCTGTGCCAGGCCCTGCTCTATCCACAAATAACAAGCATTGAACAAAAAGTCCCTGCCCTGAAGAAATAGGAATGCTTTTACGATGTTGGTGGGAATGTAAATTAGTTCAACCATTGTGGAAGACAGTGTGGTGATTCCTCAAGGATCTAGAACCAGAAATACCATTTGGCCCAGCAATCCCATTACTGGGTATGTACCCATAGGAATATAAATCATTCTTCTATAAAGACACATGCACATGTATGTTTATTTCAGCACTATTTACAATAGCAAAGACATGGAACCAACCCAAATGCCCATGAAAATGTGGTACATATACACCATGGAATACTATGCAGCTATAAAAAGGAATGAGAGCATGTCCTTTGCAGGCACATGAATGAAGCTGGAAGCCATCATCCTCAGCAAACTAACACAGGAACAAAAAACCAAACACTGCATGTCCTCACTCATAAGTAGCAGTTGAACAATGAGAACACATGGACACAGAGAGGGGAACAACACACACCAGGACCTGTTGGAGGGTTGGGGGTGAGGGGAGGGAACTTAGAGGACAGGTCAATAGGTGCAGCAAACCACTATGGCACACATATACCTATGTAATAAACCTGCACGTTCTGCACATGTATCCTGTTTTTTTTTTCTTTTTTCTTTTTTTGAAGAAATAAAGGAGAAAAAAAAAAGTGTCCCTGCCCTTGAGAGCATACAGTCAAGCCTCATATAAGTGAGGAATGCCACAGGGCCACCTATCATGGTTCTTTATATGTGACAGGACTTGCCAAGTGTTCTCAAATGATACCATGCATCTATGGCAGGGCACATGCGTGGCTGCACTGACCGGCTCCCCCATCCACTTGATGCTTTCCAGCCTCCCAGAGACTTCCAGCATCTATCAACTCTGTCTCCATCCCTAGCTGCCTCAGTATCCCCACTTTCGTTCCAAGGGATCCCCACCCTCTTGGTCTAAAAATCACATTATTCAATGCACAAAATTTCCCTTGACCTCTCTCTCAAACCATCCTCTTTCTATCAACTTCTCAGAAAAACAATCTGCATTCACTGCCTTCTCCTCCTCGCCACGGCTTCCCTCTGTAGTTTCTGATCATCGAGTTTCATCCCTCCACGAAAAATTGCTTTCTGGAGGGTCACTTGAGCCTCTTCCAAGGCTAACAGCCTTCGTACACTCCTTTCCGATGTGATCCCTCTTCGGTGTTAGAAACAATCAACCATCATTTTCTCAAAGCTGGATTTCCAAGGCCTTGGATTCTCCTGGCTCTTCATCCTCAGTGTGCTGTGATATCGCAATCACATTTACTAGATTCTCTTCCTCCACCCACCCCTTCAATGTAGGCATTACCCAAAGTTAAGGCCTCTCTTTTCTCTCATGTGATCCTCTCCCCTTTCTGTGCTGAGAGCTGTCAAATCGACACCCTCAGCCCAGCCCCTCCTGGACTCAACTTGCTACAGCAGCTCCACAGAACACGCTGCAGCTGCTTCCCACTTAACACAGTTAACATTGAATTCTTTCTTTGTACCTCCTCCCTACTTCCAGGGTGCCTCTTTCTTTTAAGACTTTAATCTCAGTAAATTAGCAACAGCAACCTCCCAGATACCTGAGCTAGAAAACTCCAGCCACACTCAGTGGCTCTCTCTCTCTCCCCTTAAGTGCCAGTGGGCACCACACACCTACAAGATTTTTAAGAACCTGCAAAAATGCTTTAAGACTTGAAAAAAAAAAAAAAACTATCTTATAAGTACAAAAGTAAGACCATATAATCAAAATTAAGAATAATTCTAAAATCCTTTCAAATATTTCCGAGAATAAAAATATTTTATTAGCCTGGGTAACATAGTGAGACCCCATCTCTGTAAAAACATTTAAAAATTAGTGGGGTGGGCCGGGCGCGGTGCCTCACGCCTATAATCCCAGCACTTCGGGAGGCCGAGATGGGCAGATAACCTGAGGTCAGGAGTTCAAGACTAGCCTGGCCAACATGGTGAAACCCTGTCTGTACTAAAATATGAAAATTAGCCGGTCGTGGTGGTGGGCGCCTGTACTGGAGAGGCTGAGGCAGAAGAATCACCTGAACCCAGGAGGAGGAGGTTGCAGTGAGCCAAGATCATGCCATTGCACTCCAGCCTGGGCAACAAGAGCGAAACTTCACCTCAAAAAAAAAAAAAAAAAAAAAATTAGTGGGGCATGCTAGCGTGCCTGTACTTGGGAGTCTGAGGCAGGAGGATACCTTGACTCTAGAAGTTCGAGGCTGCAGTGAGCTGTGATCACTGACTGCACTCCAGCCTGGGCAACAGAGTGAGACTCTGTTACAAAACAAACAAACAAACAAAAAACTAAAACAAATCAACAACAACAACAAAAAAACCCCACACCCCATGATATTTAATATGGAATATTGGCAAATTTTAGTATCTTTGATCCTTTATGTGGTAGGGCCTGAAAATACTGACACTAGATCCTACCTCACATAGAAAGTACAGACACTGACTTCTCAGAAGTTCTTGAATTCACCACCTCCCTTCCCTTCCTACTGCCCTGGTTTAGACACTCTGGAGTCGTTTGTTATATTTCTGCAGGGTGTCCTAAAACATAGCTGGTTGTATGTCACTACCCTGTTAGAAAGTTTTGATGGTGCCCTAAGATCTGGGTCCCCAGTCAAACCAATCTTGGCTTCCTGTAGACCAGGGGGTGTCCAATCTTTTGGCTTTCCTAGGCTGGACTGGAATAATTTTCTTGGGCTACACATAAAATACACTAACACTAATGATAGCTGATGAGCTAAAAAAAATTTTCAAAAGATTCTCATAATTTTTTTTAAAGTTTATGAATTTATGTTGGGCCATATTCAAAGTTGTCCTGGGCCGCATGCAGCCCACAGGCCGTGGGTTAAACGAGCTTGTGTAGACCCTGGATCATTCTGCAGCCAGCCCCACAATGGCACCTACCTGGCTCCACTTTGTGTCATGCTACAAACCTCTCAAGAGCAGAGAACTGTGCCTTAACCAATGACCTCTGTGTTTTCCACACAGCCTAGCATATAACAGACAATAACATGTCCCGAGGAGCGGCCACTTCTTGTCTCCACCTCCCTGCATCATTTCTGTCTCTGCTCCACTTCTACTTAGTCCTCCATGTCATTGCTATGCACATAGTAGATTCTAGGTCTCAACTAGCCAAACTTGAAAGCCATTAAAAAATGCTTGGTTTCAATTCACCATAACCATTCTCCCTCGTGTCCTAGATTTCAGACAGTGAGAATAGCATTGCCTTTTGGGTCAAGTGGATCTGGGTACAAATCTGAAGTCAGGCACTTAATTGATTGTGTGAACCACAGCAAACTTAGCTTGACTAGCCTCAGCCTCCTCATCAGTGAAATGGCAATTACAATATCACACTGAATGGACTATTGTGAGAATTAAACGAGTGAAGGTATTCAAAGCCCTAGCATGGCAGCTGGCATATAACTGGGGCCCATAAGTACATAGCATCAGCAAATAGAAGTAGAGTCTCAGATTTCTAAATTATCTGGGCCATGTGACCTTGTCAGAAGTCATTCCCCTTACCGGAGGCTCATGTAAAACAGATATTCTTATTTTGGCATCATGAATTCAGGACTCAAATTCCACGGTGCTGCTTATAATTCTGAAACTCATCATGAAGAAATAGAAGGAGCATAAGATACTACACAGCTGATAAGAATGAAAGAGGTCAGGCCAGGCATGGTGGCTCATGCCTGTAATCCCAACACTTTGGGAGGCCAAGGCAGGAGGACCACTTGAGCCCAGGAGTTCAAGACCAGCCTGGGCAACATAGTGAGACTTCATCTCTTAAAAAAAAAAAAAAAAAGGTCAGGTATGGTGGTGCATGCCTGTAGTCCTAGCTACATAAGAGGCTGAGGCAGAAAAATCACTTGAGCCCAGGAGTTCAGGGATGCAGTGAGCTATGATTGCATCATTGTGCTTCAGCCTGGGCAACAGAGCAAGACCCCATCTCAAAAACAGAAAAATGAAAGAGGTCAACCTCTATGTCCTAATATGGAAAGATGTCCAAGGAGTTTCATCATTAAGTCAAAAGGACAAGTTACAATGTTATATGAAAAAATAAAAGACCACAATATACACATATATATACCTACACAAACACATATCTATATCTATGTGTGTATATCTATATGTGCCTGGAAAATCTCTAGGGGATAGACAAGAAATTCTTAATAGTTGTTACCTGTGCCTATTCTGCAGTAATGAGTCTAGGAGTGCTATTTATACTCTTTGGTACTGTTTGAATTATTTTTACCCTGGGTAAAAATAACATGTTCATGTTATAATTTCTAAAACTGGTTTTTAAAAAGTTGTAGAAGATGAAGAAGGAGAGGGAAGGAGAGATACAGGCAGGGAAAAAGGTCTAGGCCACAGATCAGGAGACCTGGGTTTCACTCAAGAGTCCTGCACGAACTATGCAAGCTCATGCCAATCACTCCCCTCCGAATCTCCTTTATTGGTAAAATAAGGGAGCTGAACAAGATGCTCTTCAGGGACAATTTCAATTAGATAATGTCTGCAAGATGCTTGGAGTAGATTTTATCCATAGAACATCTCTCTTTGATGAGTCTTGATGCTTTAAGCATCGGGTCTTAGAAAAAGGACAATGTATACACGATTTCATTTTGACCCCCTTCACATTTCAGTGAGAAAGCATTCCCACCGTCTTACAGACAGAGAAACCAAGTATAGACTGTAATGATCACTTGCCAACCAAATACACTGCTCACCAGACTCTGCTGTTCACAAAGAATTATGACTGCCAGGAGTTTTATAGCTCCCAATTCATTCTGTGCCTCTTCTGCAGAGGAGGCACACAGCTTATGCAAAACAAGCAGAAGGCACTCTACGCTGGTAGAAGCAGGGTGAGATGTAAAGTGACTTCCTCTGGGTCAGAGCATAAACAAAGCTCACTCCCAGCATATTTAGAAGTATTGAACCCTTGGGATCAACTCCGCATCCCTCCCCCACCTGGACTCAAAGCTTCACCTTGAAGACGCGTTTCACTGCAGTCATTTTCTGAGCGTTTTCTGGGTCAGATGCAGTGAGAGCAGCTAAACCGAGGCTGCCAATGGAGTTACTACATTGAGGACGCCGTACTGAGTACCAGCTCTACCATACACCCACTGGACTCACCAGCGACCATGGTAAGAAAGGCCTGGCTAGCCTGGATCCATGGAGTACTCTTTCAGTCTCCTGGGCAAAGTGATTCCACACAGCTTTGAAACACAAATGACCCAGTTTGCCCTCACAGGTATAGGTCTCTGCCTTGCAGAGGATACTGGCTTCCTCTCCCAGAGCAGTTGCTTTGATTCTACCATCTTACTTCACTCCCTGTACCTGCAAACACCTTCATTCCTCCCATCACTTCACACAGTGAAGAACCCTCCTGCGTCAACTTTAGGTTGAACATTTGCGCATCAAGATTTCCCAATAGTTCCAGAAAGCGGTTACAGAATGCACACACTCACATTGCAGAGAAAGGCAGAGCCTGCTCTACGGACTCTACAAGCAGCAGGCTGGATTTTAAATGAGAAAAACAGAGACCACGGCGTGGCTAAAACACCACAAAGTAAAACATCTATGAAATGAATAAGACTGTTCACTCAAAGAGTATGCAGTGAGGCCACTAACCAATAGTCAGCCTACTGGTGACCTTCACTATGGCACCTAGTAATCCTCGAGATGGGGTGATGATCTCTGGCATTCATGACATTCCGGAGCTTCTAGAAGCTGCTAGTTGTTTATCCCACCCTCACTGTCAGCTCTCCATCGAGTTTGCTGACTGTTGTCTGCTTATCGCTGGCCTCAGGACACCCGTCAGAGCTCAATGGGTTCTTCAGTTGTCTTGGCTGAGTCCCTTCCTCTGCCTCACTGCCCTCAGGTCCCCCTCACAAGGCCTAACTTTGTCTCCTGCCCTTCTTTATCCCAGGCACATCTTGCCAAGGCCTTTGAGGGCCTTCCGCTTATCAGCTCATCTCAGACCCCACCACATACTTAGAGGCCTCGTAGCTCCACTCACCGCCTCTGGAAGTTAAATACCAGCTCCTATCAGTCACTGGGTGCAGGACGAGGCAGGAGAAGAGAGCAGCTGGATTGCAGTGGGAGTGCATCCATGACAGAGAGTTTTGTTGAAAGAAACAAAACATACTCAGAGGCCTGAGCAAGCAGAATTCGGGTGAGTCCAGCCATTGGTGAGGTTCACTTTTTGTCCGGGTAAGGCAGAAACGAGGGCAGAACAAACCAACCAATAAATACTGTAATATATTACAAGGTAGTTCCTACTTTGACATGCCTTAAGGACAAACAAGTAAACAGATTAACTGTACCCAGAAAAATAAAACCTCTATACAGGAATTTTCAGTCCTTTTTTTTTTTTTCTGAAGTGTTTTTCTTAACTCTTTATTGTTATGAAACAAATCTTGTGTCCATGGATCAGAAATGCACAGTCAAAGAGCCTTTCATAGCTGCATTCTGAGGGTCAGCTTCAAACATTCACTGAAAAATGAGGTGGGAGTGACTGTATTCTGGATGAATAACTAAATTTTTCTAGCAATAGACATATCTGATGATGTAAGTTAAAATGAGCCATTATTTGTTCCTCTGATAAATGGGAAACAGTGGAGAATATAGAGGTAGAAGACAGCCTCCACTCAGGTCTAAAGCAATCCTCTTCCCTCCTCACCTCCAACCCATCCATAGTGTCTTCCATTAGCCCCTCTTCATAATCTTTTATAGGTCATTAATTTCTGGATTATTTACAATGCCTAATATTCTTGAAACCTCCCCCTATCACCCAATTCAACTTGTTTCTTGAGCACTGAACATAAGCCAGATCCTGAGTTGGGCACGAGTGTCCCCAAGGACATCAGACACCATCTCTTCCTCAAGGAACTCATAATCTAGAGGTGAGTCAGGCCTGTGCATGACCAGCCAGGCTACAGTGTGGACAGCAAAAGTGGAAGGAATGTGTGTCTTCTGGGGTCACAGAAGAGGGAAAGAAGTTTCAGGAGAGCTTCAAAAAGGGGTTACAGCTGATGGGGGTCTTAAGGCATATATGTGTAAGAGTTCATGGCTGTGCTGGGTGTGGAGGCTTACATCTGTAATCCCAGCACTTTGGGAGACCGAGACAGGCACATCACTTGAGGTCAGGCATTCGAGACCAGCCTGGCCAACATGGCGAAACCCCGTCTCTACTAAAAATACAAAAATTACCCAGGCATGGTGATGGGTGCCTGTAATCCCAGCTATTCGGGAGGCTGAGGCAGGAGAATCACTTGAAGCTGGAAGGTGGAGGCTGTAGTGAGCCATGATCATGCCACTGTACTTCATCCCTCCAGCCTGGGCAACAGGGTTTTCTGTCAAAAAAAAAAAAAAAAAAAAAAAAAAAAAAGAGTTCATGGCTAAGGAAAGAGAGGAAAGACTCTAGGCATAGAAAAAGTGGCAGCAGGCCGGGCGCGGTGGCTCACGCCTATAATCCCAGCACTTTTGGGAGGCCAAGATGGGTGGATCACGAGGTCAGGAGATTGAGACCATCCTGGCTAACATGGTGAAACCCCGTCTCTACCAAAAATACAAAAAATTAGCCGGGTGTGGTGGTGGGCACCTGTAGTCCCAGCTACTCAGGAGGCTGAGGCAGGAGAATGGCGTGAACCCGGGAGGCGGAGCTTGCAGTGAGCCAAGATCGTGCCACTGCACTCCAGCCTGGGCAACACAGCGAGACTCCATCTCAAAAAAAGAAAAAAGAAAAAAAGAAAAAGAAAAAGTGGCAGCAAAGTCATGGAGGCAGGAAAATGAGCCCGAAGTTGAGCAAGTCACAAGCACCCAAGGCAAGGTAATGGAGAAGGAATGAAGCTAGGAAGGGAGGTCAGAACAGATTGCGGAGGCCCCTGCCTGCCCCTTTACACTTTATTTTGGGGCAATGGGGAACCATTGAGGGTTTTAAAGCAGTAGAATGACTCAGTCAGACTTAGGTTTTTAAAAATAATTCTGAGGTCAGGGTGTGGGATGGGTTAGAAAGGTAGAGACTGAAGGCCTAAAGCCCAATTATTTAAACATAAGATAAGAATAGTGACAGTGGAAATTAAAAGAAAGGAACTAATTTGAAAGTTTTAGAGGAAAAATGAGCAGACAAGTAGATGTGGAAGTATGGGGGGAGAAAGAGAGACCAAAAATGGTACTGAGATTCTTACTTGGGGGGATGGTGACAACATGAACCTAGCTATATATATATATTTAAAAAAAGGCAGAAAAGCAGATTTGGGGTGAAGAAGGGAGGCGAGAAGTCCCAGGATGACATGGTGAGCTTGAGACATCTCTATAGAAGCAAATGAAGACAGCAGCAGACTGCTGTGAAGCTGATCTGGGATTGAGGAGGAGGTCAGACTAGAGATAAGGATTCAGACCTATCAGCAATCCCAACAATTGAAAGCTGGCAGAGAGGAAGGAACAATAACAACAAATGTGGCAGCAGTGGTAAAGAAGCTGGGAGGGAAAAAGGAGGGCCCAGGTCACAGAAGCCCAGAGAGGGCAGAGGTTCAATGGAAGAGTGGTCAAATGTTGTGGAGAAGTTGGAAATCTCGGGTCTGGAAGGAGGCTATCACATTTGGCAATAATTCAGACCTTTTCTAAAGCAGTTTTGGTACAGCTGCCTTATGAGAGTGGGTATATCGTGCGGTACTAATTAGCATCTCCATCCTCAGATGTCAAATAACTACATTGGAAGTAGGATTCAGAACATTAATTATTTATTAAAAGCTAATAAAGGGATTCAAGTCTATTAGGCTAAATCATTGCAAATATAAAGCAACATATAAAGGTATGCAATGAATTACCTCTCTAATTTCAAACCATTAAAGATGCAGGATTTAAAAAAAAAAAAAAAGAAACGCTGAGAATTAAGTCATGTAGTGTTGGCCTCCACCCCAATTTGAGCAGGCACAGTGGTTCAAAGCAAGCACTCTAGAATAAACACACTGGGTTCAAGTCCAGCTGTTACCTTACTCGGTGGGTATTCATGGGTAAGTTAACTTTCCAAGTCTGATTGTAAATAATAAATACACATGAAAACTCTCAGCATAGTGCTTACCACATAACTTTCTCAATAAAGGTTGACTTGTTGTTATAATAAACTCATTAGCATAACAATGTCTTGTATCCAAGTTAAAATTAGACGAACTTAGATACATGTAATTTCAAACATTCATTCTTTAATTTTTTATGAGCTCCACACTCTAACCAATTGAGCTAACTGGCCACATGATTCTTTAATTTTTAAAAAAATTTTTAATTAATATATGTATTTTGAGATGGGGTCTCACTTTGTAGTCCAGACTGGAGTTCAGTGGCATGATCGTAGCTCACTGCAGCCTTGAACTCCTGGGCTCAAGCAA
The DNA here is from genome assembly GCF_001698545.2 of Rhinopithecus bieti. Lineage (NCBI taxonomy): Eukaryota > Metazoa > Chordata > Mammalia > Primates > Cercopithecidae > Rhinopithecus > Rhinopithecus bieti. The sequence goes on along the minus strand of NW_016810602.1, from coordinate 1,824,739 downwards.
TCCTCCGGCCTCAGCCTCCTAAGCAGCTGGGACTACAGGTGTGAGCCACTGTGCTTGGTCAGATTTTGAAAATTTCTTTCTTTTTTTTTTTTGAGACAGGGTCTCACTCTGTCACCCAGGCTGGAGTGCAGTGGTACAATCACGGCTCACTGAAGTCTCAACTTCCCGGGCTCAGGTGATTCTCCCACCTTAGCCTCCTGAGTAGCTGGAACTACAGGCACGTACCAAGACGCCCAGCTTTTTTAAAAAAAAAATTTTTGTAGAGACAGGTCTTGCTATGTTGCCCAGGCTGGTCTCAAACTCCTGGGCTCAAGCAATCTGCCCACCTCAGCCTCCTAAAGTGCTGGGATTATAGGCGTGAGCTGCCATGTCCAGCCTAATTTTTTAATCAACAAATATTTTTAATCCACTCCCCTCTGCGTATAAAGCATGGCTCTAGGTGCTGAATTTTGTTTTGTTTTGCCTTGTTTTGTTTTTAAGCGTGAGACTCAGTTCCCCGTTGCACGAAGCTTGAACAGTGTAGAAGGCAAGTTGACAATTACAAAACAAGATGATCCACCTGTAAGAAAGGAATGAGAAAGGTACGGTAAAAATACAAAAGAGGAAGCAATCAGCGCTACCCCAGGACCTGGTAAGGAAGAGGGGCTGTCAGGCAAGGTAACGAAGAGAAGGCAACATGTAAGTTTTGCAGAGGAATCCACAAAGAAAATTTTAAAGATAATAATAAATGTTAAGGTACCATCACAATCACACACACAAAAGCCCTGAAAAGAAGAAAAAAAAAAAAAATAAGTCAGAGAAAGAGGAAGTTCTTTGCCCAAGGGCAAACAGCAAGAGAAAAGGAGCTGGAAGCAACCCAGACTCTTGTCATCCAGCTCAAGGAGATTTTTTAGCTGAAATAAAACATTGCATAATATTTACACCCTTCCCCACCTGAGCTTGGGCTACATGCTCCACAAAGCAAATTAAACATCTCCTGCCTGTCCTCTAAAAGTCTACAATCTAAAAATAGGCAAACTGATAAATGAATAAATTCAAGAACTTTGATGACGAACTATCACCCAAAGACAGTGTTCTGAAATAAACACTTCTCAAGTTCAGTTTGGCCCCCAAAATGAGGATGTTAATAAATTTTTGCCCTTCCCTTTGGAGATGTTAAATACCAAGGGGAAATATTAAAATTGCATGGACGGGTTCCTTAAAAGATTATAAATAAAATTACTATGTGATCCAGCAATTTCACATCTAGGTATATGTCCAAAAGAAGTGAAAGCAAGGTCTTGAGGAGATATCTGCCCACCCATGTTCACAGCAGCATTATTCACAATAGGCAAGAGTAGAAGCAATCCAAGCGTCCATAGACAGATGGAGGGAGAGGGAATGGAGAGTTAGTGTTTAACGGACACAGTGCTTGCGTTTTGGAAGATGAAAAAAGTCCATCTTTTTCATGATGATAGGGTGGGATGATGGTGATGGCTGCACAGCAATGTGAATGTGCTTATGCCACTGAACTGTACGTACACTTAAAAATGGTTAAAATGGTAAATTTTATGTTGCATATATTTGAACAAATAATACACAGATACAAGGAAAGTTTATAATAATAAAAGAATTTGTGATTATGTTCAAATAGGGTATGTGTATCTAGCCCTAATTTAGCAAGTTTGAAGAAAGGAGAGATTACTGTGGAGTGGAGTGTTCCAGGAAGAAGACACAGCTTTGAACCCAGGTTCTGATGGAAAACACTCCAAATCTGGGAGAAATGTTCAGGACTCAGTAAGCAGAAGCAGCGAAACTTAGTTTAAGTAGAGAGTTTGTGATGGAAAGTAGTAAAAGAGTAGAAAAAAAGAGACTGGTGCCAGATTACAATGGCTCTTAAAAGCCAAGTTTCTGAGTTTGGATTTCTACCGGGACCCAGAGAAGAACCACTGGTGGCTTTTGAGAAGGGGTGTTATATGATAAACACAGTGGTTCAGTATGGGATGGTTTGGAGAGCGAGACCCTTAGTTGATAGAAAGTGGACTCCAGGTTGCTTAACCTGAGGGCTACTAAATCTGAAACCTAATGCAGTGTGAGAACAGACTACCACTCAAATACGTGGTGCTGCTAGCTTAACGCTATGACTTAAAATGTATCAGGCCAAATGCTTGAACGTAAAAAGAATTCTTCTCAAAGCATACACAGAAACTGCTGACAATGGTACCTTCTTAGAAATAGGGCTAAAGTTAGGGGAAGACTTTTACTCTTCATTGTTTACCCTTGTATAATATGGATATATGTTTTAACCATGTACATGAATTTATTTTATAATTTAAAAAGTTTTTAAAATATGACAACAAGGAAGCATCAAAAAATATTTGGGCTTTAACCAGCCAATTCAAAACATTTCTAAAAATAAAGTGAAATATATGTCAATCTTGTTTCTCCCATATCTTAATCTCCATCACATAGCATAAACGTTGTGGGACTGATCTAAAAGTACCAGTACAAAGTACACAGCACATCTAAGACTTCACTTCAAACAGATGTCATGAATTATCCAAAATAAAACATCTCCTTTTGGTGTATTTAAATGAAAAGTCTGCCAGAGACTATTCCAAGTCAACACCTCGACAAAAACAGAATTTAAAAAAAATAGCCCATGGTTCATTTGATAAAATACATCACGATCTCAGTCAACGGCCGTTTTGTGCGTCCAGTTGTTCAGGCCAAAAACAATGGAATCATCTTACTCTTTTTCTCTCATCCTCTATATCCAAATCCCATAATCGCTATACTCAGAACCCAACTGCATCTCACCAGCACTATCATCCTGATCTGTCCTCTCAGTCCTGAAACACCACAGTAGCTTTCATGGGACTCCTTTCCTCCACTCTTGTGCCTCACAGTCAATCCTCCTTAGGGCAGCCAGAAAGATCCACTTGAGACACAAATCTGAACAAGTCACTCCCCTGCCCCCAACTTCCAGTAGCTTTCTATGACACTTGGGCTAAAACCCAAAGATCACAAAGCCTGTACCATCAAGACCCAGTTTTCTCTCCAGCACTGTGGTCAGCTCTCCCCATGACGCCCTGCACTCAGGCCACACTGGCCTCCTTGCCATTGCTTGCACACAGCAGTGGTCCCACGCTGGGGGCTTCTCACTTGATATGGTTTGGCTGTGTCCCCACCCAAATCCCATCTTGAATTGCAGCTCCCATAATTCCTACATGTCATGGGAGGGACGCTGTGGGAGGTAATTGAATCATGGGGGTGGGTTTTTCATGTGCTGTTCTCGTGATAGTGAGTAAGTCTCATGAGATCCGATAGTTTTATAGAGGGCAGTTCCCCTGCACATGCTGTGTTGCCTGCCACCACGTATGACATGCCTTTACTCCTCCTTTGTCTTCTGCCATGATTGTGAGGCATCCTTAGCCATGCTGAACTGTGATTCAATTAAACCTCTTTCCTTTATAAATTACCCAGTCTCTGGTATGTCTTTATTAGCAGTGTGAGAACAGACTACCACTCAACCTGAATCTCTTCTCCCAAACATCCCATGCCCCTCTCCCCACTTCATTTGAGTCTCAGCCCAGATGAAGCCCCATCAGATACCACCCTACCTGAAATAGTAGAACCACCCTTCTTTCCCTTCACATTGCTTTATTTTCTTTTAGCGCCTGAAATTACAATATATATTTTTGTCTGCTGCTTGTCATTTAGTTCCTCTGTCCCCTAACTACAATGTGCACTCTATGACATCAGACATTTTTGCCACATTCACTGTTACATCCCCTGGGCCTACAGCATGTCTGGCAAATTAAACAAGAGCTCAGTAAATATTTGTTGAAGACTGACATAGGTACAAATCAAGGCCCTCAAGATCACTGGACAAAAAGAGGCTGTTGAAGTCCAAAATGAAGCATAAGCACAATAATGTCCAGTGAATTTGGGGTAAAGGAATGAAAAAGCCAAAACATCAATTAACAGGCAGATGAACCCTTCATTTATCTATGGCATGCTACTGAGAATCTATTAATTTATGCTTTGGAACATCATCTGTGCATACTCTGTAGGGCCATTCTTGAGGTTCTGTGGCTATGGTAAAGGGTAATACTGTTAACAAGCATCTCCCTCCTTCTCTCCGGAACCAATGAACTTAGGTGGAATATTCTGCTGAAGAAAACAAGCAAACGTGGTCTCAACCAGAAGGCCCAGAATATTCAATTACTCCACTGAGAAGATCTGGAAACAGCCCCAGCCTCAGAACTAGGCAACTGGGTCAAAGTCACATTTTGGAATAAACTACTAGAGGGATCTTGAGTATATAAATGTACATTTCTAATCCTGTTTTGTAACTGGAAACCAGGAATAATCAGATCTTCCCTTCACACGGTCATCATAAGATAAAATAAGATGACGTGTAGACAAAGGCATGCTGAAAACTGAGTGGACTATAGTTATCTGTGATCATCATCCTGTACTGGCTGGGATCTAATTCACTTTCTCTTCACCGCCACTGGTGAGTTTTGTCAACAGAGATTTCATCACACCCCTTCACGACTTAAAAACTTCCAGTGACTCAAACTTCTTCACAGGCTGAACCCCAACCACCTTTCTGGTCACACTTCCGCCATGTGGAACTATGCTTCATCCCCTAATCTAATCATGCTTTATTGTCTGTGCTAGACAACTGCCTAAACCCCCACTCGCAGGCCCCCTCATCCTCCCTTCTTCCATTAGGGAAATCCTAGGCACTTTCAAAGGTCTTCTGGGATTACCCAACCTGAATGAAATGTTTCCTTCTGTGCGCCCTCTCTCTCAGGCATCCTGTTGAATCATTGCTTGGTTGCAAGGCCATTTTCGCACCAGATCAGTGATTCTCCATCTGATCTCTTTGTGTGTCTTCAGCACATAATAGCATAATAGTGTAAGACACGTGGTAGACACCCAATGTCTGCTCTTTTTTGAATACATCTCAATTCTTTATCAGGCCTTTCTACCTCTAACTCTCTATGGCTTATGACTTGAAGTCAGTATTATGAAAGGCCTTTTCTTGCTTTTCTACCCTTGCAGAAATATGCCAGAAGGTGAAATTAATTGCCATTCCTAGGGTTCTTCTAGAAACAGGCTGGGACTCGAAAGAGGGACAGAATAAGGTTACAGACTTCTTTCTGGTCCACATAATTCATGCCTTTAAAGTATGCTTTGTTTTATTTGAATTGCTATAAATTCTCAAATGAGACACGCCCATATTTAAGTCTGGTACAAATGGAAATTATTTTCAATGTATTCATTTTCAGAATTATTCAAGTTTCTTCTCCTTTTCACAATGGTGGAAACTCCTAAGTTGACTATAATTCGAAGCAATTATTGTTCTTTAGCTGTCAAGGTGCCCTGTTATTCTCTTCATAAATATCCTGGATGATCTGAGCCCAGTTCAATGCAAAGCCTATTTTTTTCTAGCCCTGTGCCTTTTCACTTGCTAAATTTATACCATCCAAATGAAAGAAAGGAAGCCCACTTTTGCCCCCACTGCTCACATGGTATATGTCTGAGTTGTAATTGCCCTTGTAATTCTACCCTCAGCCAGGTCTGCACAGGTATGGTGTGGAAATAAAACATTATGCCAAAGCCTGAGAAGGACTTGCTGAGGTAGGAAGAAGAGGGCTTTGTAATATTTCCTGTAACCAGGAAAAGAAAGAGAAAATGAAAAGTGGTTTGGGAATTTGATAAGCTAGGCAGACAATTCATTAAGGAAGCATTTTCTGTCTGTGACCACCTCTAAGACTACGGGAGCTATAAAGGCTAGGGATCCCTGGTGGCTTGATATTCAGCTGAGGCTGGCTGAAAATGGAAGAATTTGGATCACTTGGCTGTGAATTAAGAAATACACGCAGCAACAGAGGGAAACACGCTATGGCATTTTCTAAATATTTACCAAGGGGAGTTGGCAATCCGTGAGCGGAGCCAGATCTGACAGCGAATTTTCCTGACTGCCTCCTACGCTCTTCCTCAATCACTATCTCCATCTCCAAAACAGGTGACCTTCACCTAATGGGGTGAAGAAGGAAGCATCTCTGTGATAAACCCAGCAAATGCCACATGATGATTCTGGCACTCAGACCACTGCATCTACTCTTCCTCCTCAGATTTCTTATCTAAAACAGAGGAATAACCTATGATCTGTGTGTTAAAACCAACTGAGTCAATACAAGCTACTTCAAAGATGAAATTCTTCTTTCCACAGTCATTTTTGGCTTGTGATATCCATATGGTTTCAGAAACCAGTATCCATGAACTTCCCTGCCAGTCCTCATTATATAATCAAATTTCTCATCAGCCCACATAGCACAGTTATTTTCACTCTTGATCCTCCCAAGTTCATTGATAAATGTTAATCTGTAGATCTGAGGTTATTTTTTAAAATTCCATAATTTAAAAATTCCATAACAAAGAAATGTATTTTAAATCACTTTTTAATTAATTCATGAATTAGAGATGGCGCCTCATTCTGTTGTCCAGGCTGGAGTACAGTGGCACAATCATAGTTCAATCTCTCTAACTCCTGGGCTCAAGCAATCCTCCTCCCTTAGCCTCCCAAGTAGCTGGGATTATAGGCATAAGCCACTATACCTGGCTTTTTTATAACACTTTTTGTTTGTTTGTTTGTTTGAGACAGAGTCTCGCTTTATTGTCCAGGCTGGAGTGCAGTGGCGCAATCTTGGCTCACTGCAAACTTTACTGCCCAGGTTCAAGTGATTCTCTGTCTCAGCCTCCTGAGTAGCTGGTGTTACAGGTGCCCACCACCACACCTGGCTAATGTTTGTATTTTTAGTAGAGATGGGGTTGGCCAGGCTGGTCTTGAACTCCTGAGACCAGCCTGACCAACATAGTGAAACCCCATCTCTACTTTAAATCTCCCACTGGTTGTGTTTCCTACCTTTTCAGGTCTTGAGCAGAGAGTAAAATTTTGTGTTTGATTTTGAAATTAAAGTGCTGCTCTTCAAGAGCAATTTGGTGATTGGGTTTAGGTTAAAACACATATCTGACAGTCTCAATAGTTCTCTAAAGTCCTTCCCCATGCCCCCCAAAAATGGACATAATTACTTAAGATTTCTTGTCTCTAGATTATAATGTGCGTAACTATTGTTTTAAAATGTATACATGTGTACACCTTACAAGCAATGGGGGAGATTATAGAACAGTTTAGAGTTTAATGCTTGAGACTGCCTTCTCTCCTGCTTATCCTCAATACCTTTTCTTTAAGATTTCACTAAAATGAAAGTACTGGATATTAAAACACATCCTCTCATAATCTCCTCCAAAGGAAATAAAATCTCAGAAGTTTGATTAGGCAGAACTTCAGGAAATAAACCATATTGGCCTTGAGAGTGAGACAGGAAAGAAGTGAGCTTGAGTAATAAGAAGTATGGGTGCCACAGCTACACATCAATGATCAGGTACATGCAGTTAGTACATGCCTTTAAGCAAGTAAGTACGCACATGGAAGACTGGGTTCAGTGACCTCCAAAATCCCTTCCCTCTCCAATAGTGTTTGCCTCATGAATTTTTTATAGTCATCCTCTGTCCTATCACACTGTCCCTATGTATCATCAAGCCCTCCTGGCCACTTCCAGGACTGAAAGGAAAATCTGTTCTTTAAAAAAAAAAAAAAAAAAAAATCCATGCTTTGACTCCTGCCAAAATTATAGTTCTGTCCTTGAAACAATGACCTGAAAATAATGGGCAAGGCTAAAAACCTCTGAGCAAATAAATGCCCAATATTGTCTTCAGACAATATTTTTTAAGCTCCTCTGATATAAGCAGAACTATTACCTGAGGTCCTAGGAATGAAGATTGTGAAGCTAGAAGACAATGCTACAGTCAAATCTTCCCAACTCGTACTCTATATTCCCTGCTGAGTATCTAACCTTAAAAAGAAGGTAGAATCAAACAAACTGAGTTTGAATCTTGGACCCATCTCTCATTAGCTGGGTAATATGAGGCAGGTTATTTAATCTTCCTGAACCTGTTTCCTTACTTGTAAAATGCTGATATGAGCTACCTTATAGAGTTATCATGACAATTAAGTTAGATAATATAAAGAAAATGCTGAGAATTCATTTGTTGGTTTCCTCATTCATTCAACAAAGATTAACTGAGGGTTCACTACCAGCCAGGTACTGGGTACAACAACATAAAAGACAGAATAAATAAAAGCTATTATTATTTTTATTTACCAAAAACAGTTTATTTCCAGAGCTGTGACAGACCTGTCAGACTTTGACTCTAGTTCATAACTTTCATTCACACCTAGCTTGCCTAAAATACTCATTTTTATTTTGCCAAATGTGATCCCAGGTAGAAGTCTTGCTCCTGTTATACCTTCTCCCCAAAAACTAGTCATCTAGCAGGTGTTCTGCTATAGGACACCTTCAGAACACTTGGAAAAAGCATTGATCAGAGCCAAAGGTGGTATCCCAACTCTCTTCTGGGCAAGCCACTCAGGAGAACTTGATATGCCTGTGCTACAAGGCCCATCCTGGATGCCTGGGAGTCCTTGGGTGCTTACAATTCCACTAGTGGACTCTGAGTCTTCCCAGAACTCAAGATTAATAGGACTGGCTCATCCCCAATCATTGCCACTGGGGCACTGATAAAGCTAAGAACAACAGCTAAGGGGTCTAAAACCACATTTTCATGAGGGTTTATGTCTTTCAATGGTGCTTTACTCTAGAGTTTTTGATAAAATTCTGTATAAATGACCCACCTCTGGAGTTGGTGGGTTTCAAGGCTGGTGGGCTCTTCTTCAATGTAAGTTTAACATTCCCTTTCCTGGCTAGCCTGCTAGCCTCCAGGCAAGCACAGGCCTAGCTGTGTTAGGTGCTGGACATTCGGCATACATTAACAATCATTTTGCACTTAGGAAAAAAAAGTGTTTTCAATTGCATTTTTGAACCTGGGACTCAGAGCAAAAGAATAGAAGTTGGATCCCGAAATAAGAAATGACCTGTCTTGGGTTATAGTGGGGGAAGGGGTGGGCGAAGAGGGAATTCTAGAATAAAATTCAGAGCCATCTGTGAAGCTAAGGATAGGACAGTGGACAGTTGAGCTGTGCCTAAAAATCTTTGATTTGCAAACTCCTCTCATTAGGGAGCCGCCTGAATCTCTTTCCTTAGAAACTAAAACACGGATCGTGACTACCTCCAGGCAGGGGTTTTGCATGACTGCCTCCTACCTGGAGGTGACAACCTAGTCTCTCCCCACAGAAATTTTCAGTACAAAAAGACTGTCACTATATCCCCCCACCCCACCCCCCAATCTGATGCATCTAACATTTAGATGTACAAAAAACAGTGACTTCTTTTCGTTTTCCTTACTCCTGGCGCCTCTAATTGCTCACTGAAAACAGTGGTTTGGATATTAATAGGCTATAACTCAAGGCCCTACCTGAAGCTCGTTGTCAGGGAAACAGTACTCCAGCCCCGCAGCTGCTTCCCTAGCCTGGGAAGTATGGATGAGTTGGTGGGAGTTGGGGATTGTTTTACAGCTTCTATTATTTATCCCACTTTCTGCTATTTCTCAAGACCAAGTAAGAGGAAGAGGGGAAACTGGAGAGGAGGGTGAGGGTAGAGTAGCCTAGAGAAGCTTAGAGAAAGAGAGGAACTCTTTGGGAGAGGAAGGCTGGGGTCCTTGAAGTATGGCTTAGGGCACTAGGATCTTTCCTCCCTCGGTCTACACGGGGTCACTCTCCGCGTGGTTCCCAGCGCCCGGAGGACTGGCCCCCTCTGCTGCCCTGACCTGTCCCTCCTGCCTGGGCGCTGGGCGGCCCAGGGAGAGCGCAGCCAAGTACCCCAGAAGAGGGATATGAGCGGTCCCAGAGCCGAGAAGCCCGACAGAAAAAGGCAGAGAGAGCAGCGCGGCGGTCGAACCGGCTAGAGGCGCGATCCCCTTCGCTCCCAGGCCGGGGTCCTGGAGGAGGCGGACGAGAACACGCACCCCAGTCACCCTCTCCTGCGCCCAGGGGTGACGGCCTCTCCGGGATCCGGCTCTCCAAAGCTAGCACCAAGTGTCTCGGACGCCCGCGCGCGTTCCCGCGTCCCGGGATGATCTTTGCCGCAGCTGCCGGGCCTCCTGGGCCCCGCACCCCTCCCACCCCACGCCCCGCACCCCTCCCACCCCACGCCCGGCAACTGGGGCTGGACTCCCACCCGGTCCCCTGGGCCCTGCGCGTCATGCGCCCCCTGGGCCCAGCGCTCCTCTGAGCTGGCGCCGCGCGTCCCAGCCTTGCTCACCCGCACCCAGCTCCCTTGGCCGCCGGGCCCTCCTGGGACTCACCTGCCCTGGGACTGAAGCGGCGGCCACCCCGAGCCCAGGGGCGGCGGCGGCGGCGGAGGGGAAGGAGGGCAGCGCGGGGCTCCTGGCACAGCGGCCGCCGGGCTCCTGGTGCTGCCGAGCCGCGGACCCGCCCAGAGATATAAATAACATTATCTGAGGAGGGACATTCCTGCCGGGGGACATCGCTGCTGCCGGGACCAGATAGTCCCGCGGCGGGGGCGGGGAGGCGGGGCCGCAGCCTCCCGCAGCGCCAGGCCCAGCCCCCGCCTTCCCCACCCACTCTCGCACCTGCCAATCAGCCTCCGCGCCTGTGGGCACCTGCCGGGCCTCAGCCCGGCTACTGGAACCCGCCTCTGCCTTCCCTCCCGCCGCTGAGCCTGGGACGCCCCCATCGTCGTTCACTGCCCCTAACCCCGCGCCACCCCGAGCCCCCTGAGGCGAGAAGAGGGTTGGACTTTAGCTGGGGCCTAATTCGTGAGCCCTGAGAGGCGAGCCTGGCGGCGAAAACGAGCCCTCCAGCCTTTCCCGCCCTGCATCCCCACTGCACACAGTTCGGTTTTTTAAACATATAAAAAGACACTCAGGCCATAGGGTGGGCGCGACGGGTACCCGGGCGGTGATCCCCCGCCGTGGCGGGTTTGGGAGGGACAGATTGTTCCCAGGGGCTGGTGCATTAGAAAGCGCGCTCCCGGGCGGGCTTCTCCCGGCTGGCAGTGAGAGCAGACGCTGGGAGGGCAGGGGGCGGGCACTGGGCCCGAGGCCCCCACCCCCAGCCCGAGCTCGGTGTCGCTGTTTCTGCCCGAAAACCTAGTGTAGTCAGGATGAACCAGGCAAAGCTGGCGGCACGCAGCCTGCAGTCCCAAGGCGCTCCCACATTGCAGAGACTGTAATCAACAGGCAGGCTGCCACACCTGCCCACTGGCACCTCCTGGCCGGCCCGGGTCTCCAGGCGAGGTGGGGGTGCCTCACTGCAAGCCTGGATGAGGCGCGGTGCAGCAGGCCAGAGGAAATTCTAGGACCGATGGTGCCAAAAAGGCATCTCCGAGTTGCCCCCGGAGAGAGACTCAACAGAACACGGGCAGCTTGCAAGGCAGTCAATTTTCTTGACTTTCTAACGATACAAGGTCATTGTTCAGTAAGGTTTACGTGTGCGCCTTGCGGTAGCTTTCATCTCTTTACTCCACCTGTGGTGCCTGGAATGGTTTCTCACCAGCTATCAACGCAGGTAATCTCAGGTATTATGGAAATAGCCGTGAAGATTAAAAGTGCATAGATGCAGAAAGAAGTTTTAACTTTACTGATGCTGCCTGGTGTTCTTAACAGGCAGCATCAGTTATTTGCTTGGGAGGATAATTGTGCTGTTTTCCAGAATTCACCCAGGAAAGGGGTGTTTAATTGCCAGATGTTCGAGTTTAGTTTATATATTGAACATATGCAAAGATACTTCACTTCCTGCTGCAGTTCCACTTCTTGAGGGTGGGCATTTAGACACTGAGATATACTGAGTGGGACAAACGCCCCAGGTATTACAAAGTCACAGAATTCTTCACTCCACCCTCCTCTTGGCTGGACCCTTATTACAGCTCAATTTTCCAAGAGACACTAGTAATATGGGAAAGAGGATACAAAAACATTCATGATCATCAATAGATTAGCAGTGATCCCCTCCTCTGCTTTGTTGACAACATTTTAGAGTGCATTTGTCTATTACTGAGTTAAAGACAGAAAGTTCTTTTTGGTGAAAAAAAAAATTTTAAGTCAAATTCTGGCAAAGAAAGCTCAAGAAAAACCGGCCAACTTCAAAAGCTGAGACTATTATATATCTCAAGCAGAAATCCTTGATCTATTTTTGATAGAAAAAAATGGAGGGAAATTATGTATTTATGGTTTTTTAAAACCTTGTATGAATACACTTATTAGATAAATTCATGGTTCTCTAGAATGGTGGTTCTGCAGCTACGTAATTATACTATGCAAAACAGATAACTCCTTAGCTATAGGTTTGTGGCACTGAACTAAATAGTTGCATACATATTTTTCTTTGTAACCTTAAAATTTATAATTTTCAACCATAAGAAAAAATTAATATGATAAAAGCTCCAAATCAGCAGACAGTTTACCCCAACATTTTACGAACCAACTCAGCTGCTTTAGTTATCTCCACTTTAGTTGAAAGCTAAATAATTCAATACAACCTCATTTGCTACAGAGCGTGTTATCCTGACAGCATCTCCAAATGCTCTACAACTAATAGAGTTACAGTGAAATGATAAATCAGAACTGAGGGATAGAGGAAATTTAGGTTTGCAGTGAGGAAAAGGGCATTGTCAAATAAGAGGGAAAGGGGAACAGATCTCTGTGACCAGGAATAAGAAATTGGGAGAGTAAAAGAAGGGAGAAAGGTTGGGCATGGTGGCTCACGCCTGTAATCCCAGCACTTTGGGAGGCTGAGGCAGGTGGACCACTTGAGGTCAGGAGTTCAAGAACAGCCTGGTCAACATGGCGAAACCCCATCTCTACTAAGAATACAAAAATTAGCTGGGTGTAGTGCGCACCTGTAATCCCAGCTGCTTGGGAGGCTGAGGCAGAAGAATTGCTTGAACCTGGGAGGCATAGGCTGCAGTGAGCCAAGATCATGCCACTGCACTCCCACCTGGCTGACAGAGCAAGACTCTGTCTCAAAAAAAAGAAGGGAGAAGGAAACACGTACATAGGTTCATTATCAAGGTCATTGTTGTGCGCAATAGGGATCAAGTTTGAAGGGACTTCCTCAGAAGAGTATAGAATAGCTCTTGGAATTGTCTATGTGAAGGATAGGATATTGGCCCTCATCCTAGTTGGACAAGGGACTGCCCCCACTGTTCTCCCACCCATGTTGAAAGCCTACACTTCCGAGCTACCCAGCAAGCTCCACACAGGCAATCTGCAGATTTGGAAGAGTTCTGGGGCCAGAAGAGAAGGTGTGCATTTGAGAATAGATGTTGACAGCCAGAGAGTGGGGGGTAAGCCTTCATAGAACTGTCTACTCAGCTCTAGCTGAAACCAACAGGTGAGGCCAAGAAGATACCAGCTGAGACTTATGTTAGAGTCATCTAATATAAGAGGGAAATTTCACTTTCCATTTCTATAGTCTTTGAGTTTTTCACAATAAGCTTGTATTGTTTGATAATAAGTAGAGATGATAAATAAATTAAAAAGTAAAGATTGGATGGAGATGGTGAATTGAATACACACAGTTAGCTTCTCTTCTACCCCAAATTTCATTAAAAGATATGTCTGAAACAGGCATCTAAAAGCACAGGAAAATAAGGAAAAGGGGGATCAGTGTTCCAACAATGTTCAAGAAATCCAGGGATACAGAAAAGATGCAAGATCTGATTCACAGAGAAACAAAATCAGAGGAAACCAGAACAGATTCAGGAGGAGCAATAGTTTAGGGAAGTTGCAAGCAAGAGTTAAAGGTTACAAGAGGAGGAAAGGCCCTGAGACAGAATAATTCACTTAGGAGCCTCCTCTGTCCTGCTCACATTATATATCAGGTGTTTGCCTGCGGGATAAAAAAAAAAGTTAGTGGTGATCCTGGGACCCGAGGGGCAGAGCTCAGGGATCTAGTGACCCCAAGAAATGATGGAAACCATTCACTCTCTTGGCATAGCATGTCCCAAGAAATGATGGAAACCATTCAGTCTCTTGGCATAGCATGTCCTGATCCTTCTTCACAGCCCCTGAAGACAGGCTATGATAAGCAGAAAGAGGAGACAAGCCCATTCCCACATTAAGGGATGATGGAACAACCACCAAATGTCTTATGGGGAGAGAGGAACCAATACCATGAAAGAGAAGCCCCAAACCCAACTAATAAAAGGAAATAATATCAGAGGAAACTAAATTAATAAAAGGAACAAGATAAATGTTAAATGAATTTAATTTTAATCAGTAAGTCTTGAAAGGACATTGCATCCATAACAAATAATCAGTGAGAAACCCTAGAAATTTAAAAAGTCATTTCTGATATTGAAAATCCATTAGTTGAGAAGCAGAACAGACCTACTTGAAGGGCAAATTAGTGGAAACAGAAGCCAAAGAAATTTTCCCCAAACACCAGGCAAAAGACAAAGGAGATGGAAAATATGTGAAAATGGTTGAAAGTCATGTAAGCAAAATCCCCCAAGGTTCAATATTTGCTTAATAGAAGTTACAAAAGGAAAGGAAAGAGAGTAGAAGAAGGCAATAATGGGAAAGTAGAATAGAAATTCTCAGAGTTGAAGAAAAACATAAGTTTTCAGATTATAAAAACCAACTCAGTTGCCAGCCAGATGATTTTAAATATAGTTCACAGTTTTATGAACAGTTTTAAAGTTTATGATTTTATTTATAAAACCCAAGACATTGAATAAAATAAGTCATAAACCAAAACTATAATAAGCTAGACCAACTTGCTTGGCCTTGAATTAAATTGATCCTAAAAATATTTTGAGCTGGGTGCAATGGCTCATGCCTGTAATCCCAGCACTTTGGGAGGCTGAGGTGGGAGGATCACCTGAGCCTAGGAGTTCAAAGCTGCAGTGAGCTATGATCACACCACTGTACTCCAGCCTGGGTGACAGGGCAAGACCCTACCTAAAACAAAAATAAAAACAACAACAAAAAACTGAATCACATAACCAAAGTTATTTGTGTGAAATAAATGAGCCACTTGAATTTAGAAATTAATATATATGTAGAAAAGCTACTGAAAAATGTAAATACCAAACCAAACAAACCTGAAGTTCCACTCAGTACAAACTCAAATCCCCGCCAACAACAATGGAGGAATCAAGAACTCATGATAATGTTCAGAAATCATCAGAATAGTGCCCATAGCTCAAAAATCATTACTTCCCTTCTTCTTTACCCTTTTGCAAAGAGATGCATTTCATAAAATTAAGGTGAAATTTCCATTTTATTTTTGGAAACATCTAGAGGCATCACATTGTCCACAACTTTCAAAGACAAAGAAGCAGCAGGACCAATTGGAAAAGCCTGCCATTTACATTATGGAGGAACCAAGGATTAGGGACCAAACTTGCCCTTCAGATGCCTCAAACAGAATGGTTACGGAAGGAACCTGAAAGCCTGCAGCAAGTTTGCAAATACCAGACGAACCATCCTCTGAAGGGGCAGATGACACCAGTTTCAAATTTCCCTCCACCAATAACAGGAAAAAGCAAAACAAGATCTACATTATGTCATCTGCTAGTCCATGGAGGCATTAACCAGGTTTGGAAATTAATGAGCATCTTTTCTTTTCTTTTTCTTTTCTTTTTTTTTTTTTTTTTGAGATGGAGTCTCGCTCTGTCGCCCAGGCTGGAATGCAGTGGCTTACTGCAACCTCCACCTCCCGGGTTCAAGTGATTCTCCTGCCTCAGCCTCCTGAGTAGCTGCGATTACAGGCATGTGCCACTATGCCCAGCCAATTTTTGTATTTTTAGTAGAGACGGGGTTTCACCATGTTGGTCAGGCTAGTCTCAAACTCCTGACCTCGTGATCCACCTGCCTTGGCCTCCCAAAGTGCTGGGATTACACGTGCGAGCCACCATGCCTGGCTGCATCTTTTCTTATATTGCAGTTCCTGATCTTTCCTTGCCACACAGGATTAGGTTTTCTGTCACCTCACACGAGCTTAAGTAGACATAATGGCAGACTTACACTGGGGTATCTGATGAACTGGGGCCTGTAGGTGCTAATGTCCTATAGCAGTTACCTTGTTCCAAAGGCTGTATTAATTTGCTAGGGTTCCCATGACAAAGTACCATATCCTGGGTGGCTCAAACACAGATAATAATTTTCTTACAGTACTAGAGTCTAGAAGTCCAAGATCAAGGTTTCAGCAGGGTTGATTTCTTCTGAAGCCTCTCTCCTTGGCTTGTAGAGGGCTGTCTTTTCCCTCTGTCTTCACATAGTCTCCACTCTGTGTGCATCTATGTCCTAATCTCCTTTTTTTTTTTTTTTTTTTAAATAAGGACATGAGTTATATTTGGTTAGGGTCCATCCATATGACCTCAGTTTTACTTTCACTACCTCTGTAAAGCCTTATCTCCAAATACAGTCACTTTCTGAGGCATTGAGATCTAAGACTTCAACATGTGAATTTAAGGGGATACAATTAAGTCCATAACACAGCCTCATCTTTTCTCACAATGAATTGTTTCTGGAACCTTTTACCTGTTGATCTGTTCTCCAGTTTCCCTCTCCTTCAATTCTGCTTCCACATAGTAGCCAAAGTACATTTTCTGAAAAGGAAAGTTGGTCCTGTCACTCTGCTTCTTTAAATCAGCCAGTGGCTGCCCATTTTTTTCAGGATATAGTTGTAAGATTCCCAGCACTTAGCATAGTATCCGACACAAAAGATATACTCAATAAAGGCCTAATGAGCAAATGAGTAAATAAATGAATGAACACATTATGGAAATTAAAGGAGATTGCAATCTTGGAGATCAACCAAAGAAGTAGGTAATTCAAAACGTCATTTCTATTTGGCTTAAAAATGTATATTTGTGATTTTTTTCAGGAGACTGACTTTCCTATCTATGTTTGAATAAGGTTATTTAAATGAATTCACATTCCCTGAAACATAGCTGGCAATATTTGTGCCTGAATTTCACCAGGTCCTCAGCTTCCCTAATGCATCCATACCTAACTTATTGTCTGTGGGTGAGAAATGGAGTCAATCGAGTAGGTTTTATGTTCACAGCTACCACTGAGCTCATCTATGGAGGCAGGGGTCTGCCATCTTCCAACGTCTTTATAACAAGGGATAGCAAACACAATAATGATGATTCGGTTAGCTTTTGTCTCTGTCTGCTCCACCCTCTTAGTGTCATTTTCCGTCCTCATCCTCGGGCAATGGCCCTGCTCCAACTCCCATACTCCAATATGCCAAAGCCTTGAGTACGCAGGATTAAGAACATAGGAAGATGAATCCAAACGCATTATAAAGAGTGAGTTAATGTTGTTTTGATATTAACACTCTACCTTGAGTACTCCACGGAGTGGGTAGTCTGCAAGTAGATAGCTGAGAGTAACTAACCCTGAAAACTTCATTCTCTTCCTTTATTAATATTTATCAAGGCAGGAACTCAAATCAAAGGTAGAAAATATAATTTAAAAAAATCAAATTTGTTAATATGGAATGACAGCTGGAGTTCTAACAGTTTAACCAATAAAACAAATTTGGTTTATATGATAATTACGCCAGCATAAATGGTCTTGTTAATTGCTTTTATTTGTTAGTGAGCAGTTTCCAAATTTACAAATATTTGTTCTTAATATTAACCAAGACCTTTGGGAAATTTTCAATAAAGTTTGGAAAGATATTGCAATAAAAGACTCCATTACTTCTGCAAATTCATCTCATTTTCTTTTCTATGGAGTATTTCTACAACTGCTCAATTTCTCTGTTTGGATATTTCTTCAGTGCTTTAAGGTTGGTCTACAAGAAACTATGATTCAATTCAAACATGATATGTTTTATAGAATTCATACAGAATATAAGTGGGTCTTCTCAGAAATATCATTTTCCTCATTTTCTTTTTTGTATGAAAATTCTATTTTAAAAGTGTATCATTTTCTTTCTTCCAAATGCCTTATATCATTTTATTCAATTTCATGAAGTAAACTGCTATCATTATCCTTACTGCTATATAAAGAAATTAAGAAAGAGATTAAGTAGTTTTACAAAGATCACATAGAAATCCAAATGTCTTGCTTATTAAAGCATCATTTATTCAAGGAGCAGTATCTCGTGATTTTTAAATTAACAAATCCCATGATATTTAAAGTAGATGATTCATACTATAACCTAATATTTTAAGTCATTAATTAAGTCAAGAATTTAGCCCCGCATTATGCTAAGCATGTACAGAGTAACAACTCTGTGCTGCTTGTTCTATTCCACCTCCATCTTAGTAATCAAAATGCACTTATGGCCGGGCGAGGTGGCTCAAGCCTGTAATCCCAGCACTCTGGGAGGCCGAGACGGGCGGATCACAAGGTCAGGAGATCGAGACCATCCTGGCTAACACGGTGAAACCCCATCTCTACTAAAAAAAATATTAAAACTAGCCGGGCGAGGTGGCGGGCGCTTGTAGTCCCAGCTACTCGGGAGGCTGAGGCAGGAGAATGGCGTAAACCCGGGAGGCGGAGCTTGCAGTGAGCTGAGATCCGGCCACTGCACTCCAGCCTGGGCGACAGAGCGAGACTCCGTCTCAAAAAAGAAAAAAAAAAAATGCACTTATGCACCCAGCTCTTGACCTTCCATAGCAGAAACTGAACCAAAGGAAAGCTGTAGACTCTTCTTTTGGGAGGAGTTCCAAACTGTGAGTGGGAATTTGTTTTCCATTACTGACCCCAACTGCTGCTAACTTTATTTCTCCACCCTCACCCTTCTCCTCTACTAAATACTGCCAGGTATAATAAACAAGTAGACACCAGCCCCATATATTTCAAATACTCAGCATATCCCTATCCTGCCTTCATTCCAAAGACAGTACAGGAATCTGCTAACTTATTTCATAACTAAAAACAAATCTTTTTGTTTGTTTGTTTTTTAAACAGAGTTTTGCTCTTGTCACCCAGGCTGGAGTGCAATGGTGAGATCTTGGCTCACTGCAACCTCCGCCTCCCAGATTCAAGTGATTCTCCTGCCTCAGCCTCCCAAGTAGCTGGGATTACAGGCGTATGCCACCATGCTCGGCTAATTTTTTTTTTTTTTTGTATTTTTCGTAGAGACGGGGTTTCACCATGTTGGCCAGGCTGGTCTCGAACTCCTGGCCTTAGGTAATCCACACGCCTAGGCCTCCCAAAGTGCTGGGATTACAGGTGTGAGCCACTGCGCCCAGCCTTAAAAACAAATCTTAAAACGCAATGACCCTGGGAGGAGTTGGCTTTTAAGGTAGGATATTTTGGCTATTAGCATAAGAAAAAAAAAAAAAAAAAGTCGGTTCCACTTAGTGACATTTTAAGAGCCAAGTAATTTTTTTTTTTTTAAAGATAGTAGCAGGGTAAACCAGAAAGATCAGTAGATGTAAAGGCAAAAGACCTGGATTCTACTTCCTCTTAACCTCTCTATACCTCAGTTTCTCTTCTGCGAAATGATGGCATTGAACTAGCTGGTCTCTAAGGATTCTTTTAGCTTTAGCTTTCTATATTTTACACTTATGCTAAGAACATAGTAGATGTTCATTATAATAATGAAAAATTGGAAATCACTTCAATGTTCATCAAAATGGGATTGGTTAAACCAATTATGGTGTGAATGCACACACACACAATACACACATATAAATTCTATGGAGCCATTTAAGTGATGTGGTTTTATACTTACTGATAGGGAAAGATGTCATGACATACTGTTGATTTTTTTTAAGTAGGCTGTAAATAATTTCTATTTGATTAAGAAATGAGACATTTCATATCAGGAAAGATACTCCAAAAAAATCTAAGTGATTTCTAGACGGTGGGATTCAGAGTAATTCTTACTTCCTTCTCTATTTTTCTAAGAGGTTTGGGTCTTTGATAAGCATAGAATATTTCATAATAAAGAATAAAGTTGTTTTCAATGTGGGGGAAAATATAGTAAAATATAAATGGCAGATATGAGATCCTTATCTGTGAACAAGCCTTGATAGAGAGGATGGTGAGGGCAAGAACAAAACAGCAGTGCACTAAAGGAAAACAAGGTCTGAATATTCTCATCAATAACTCAGATAATGAAATAACTGTGCCACAAAGATTTTTTTAAAAAAACAATAAACTATTCTTTTTATACAAAACTGGCTCAGCTGATCTGTTTTGCTCATTCAGGGATCCCATCATTAGTGTGGAAGATGTAGTTGCCTGACCCATGCTTAGTCCCTTACCAGTCCATCCCATGAGCAATGGGAAGACCTGTCAAGCCATCACACTGGCCACTGGACGCAACCTGAGGCTGTGGAAAGAAACAATCCTTACTTTGTTTTGTGCTGCTATAACAGAATATCATGGATTGGGTAATTTACAATAAACAGAATTTATTTGGCTCATGCTTCTGGAGGCTGGGAAGTCCAAGATTATGGCAGCAGAATGTACGAAGGCCTTCCTGCTGCATCATCTCATGGTGGAAAGGTGGAAGAGCAAGAGAGCAAACAAGCGTGAGGACAAAAGGGGCTGACCTTATCAAACCCACTCTCCTGATAATGAATGCCCTCCTAAGATAATAAGATGAATGCATTTATGGGGGCAGAGCCCTCATGACCTAATAACTCCCTCAAAATCCCATCTGTCTGGATGGATTGTTTGAGCTCAGGAATTCGAAACCAGCCTTGGGAACATGGCAAAACCCAGTCTCTACAAAAAATTTTAAAAGCAGCTGGGCATGGTGGTACATGCCTGTAGTCCCAGCTACTCAGGAGGCTAGGGTGGAAGGATCACCTGAGCCCGGGAGTCCGAGGCTGCAGTGAGCCAAGATCACACCACTGCACTCCTGGTTGGGCAACAGAATAAGACTCTGTCTCGAAAAAAAAAAAAAAAAAAAAAAAAAAAACCCACCTGTCAACACTATTGCATTGGGGATTAAATCTCCAAGACATGAACTTTGGGGAACACATTCAAACCATAGCAAACCCTAACCAGTTTATGACAGGATTGATCTTATAACTTTGTTTTCTTTACTACTGTGCTTTAATTATTTGAGTTTCCTAAGGTTGCCTAATTAACCTTGATAACTATATTACTCAAATAAACATGAAAAAATGCAGAACAAATTATAATAAAGGTTAAATATCAAATAGGAATTCATACAAGATAAGTCAGCAAAAGAAGAAGAAAAAGGTTTTTTTTCTTTTCTTTTCTTTTCTTGAGAGACAGAGTCTTGTTATGTTACCCAGGCTGGTTCCAAACTCTTGAGCTCAAGGAATCCTCCCATCTCTTCCTCCCAAGCAGCTAGGACTACAGGTGTGAGACACTGCACATGGCTGAGAATAAACTTCTTACATGCAAAATGGTGGCCAAGGTGCAGTGACTCACACCTGTAATCCCAGCACTTCGAGAAGCCAAGGCGGTAGATCACTTGAGGTCAGGAGTTCAAGACCAGCCTGGCCAACATGGTGAAACCCTGTCTCTACTAAAAATACAAAAATTAGCCATATGTGGTGGTATGTGCCTATAATCCTGGCTGAGGTGGGAGAATCACTTGAACCCAGGATACAGAGGTTGCAGGGAGCCAAGATCGTGCCACTGCACTCCAGTCAGAGGGAAGGAATGAGACTCTATCTCAAAAAAAAAAAGAAAAAAAAGAAAAAAGAAAAATGGTGAATAACAGTTTTGAAGTTGAAAATTGGTAGAAAAAAAAATCTTGTGGGAGATCATAAATACAGGTCACCACCATGGTTGTTATCAGTCAAAAAGCGTGTGGCGTAGTTGGAACACCCAACAGAGGAATCTCCGTGTGGGATGGGCAATCTGTGTGTCCAAACGGGGTCTAAACTTCTCTACTTGAGGGATCTTTTTGTTGCTGACTTAAATGATTGTTCGTAGTATATTATTTGCTTTTTGCCATTTGTATCATACCTTTCATACTCAAATTCCTTGACTCAATTTGGAGATCAATGATATAGAGGTTAACTACCTAAGGAGTTAGAGAAGGCATAGAGAAGCTGTGAAAATAGAGAATAGAGAAGCTATGCTCACAAGGAAGAGAATTTCTAAGGTTTAGACCCAGAGCAGTTCAGGAATTCAACTGGTCTCTGCCTACTGGAAGTGCTGGAGGCATGCAAGGACCATGACCAGAAACTCTAAGTGGAGCCACAACAAGTCAAGAACGGCATGTACATAATTTACAGTTTATCTCTCACTAATTCATTATTTATTTTACTTGTTATATTCTGCTTACTGAAAGGATCTTTTAAGGGGTTCTTGTGATTTACATACCAGAACAAAGTCCTGTATCAGTCTTCTCTTCCCAACTAAATTGTATAACGCTTGATACTTTAAAAAGTTTCTCTTCTGTTTCCCAAGATCCCTAGAATGATGCTAAACACTGATCGATAGATAGGACATACGCAAAAATAATGCTGAAGATTTTAATAAGCATAAGTACACAGCACAAGTACATAGTTTCTACTAGTTGTTTTAATGAACAAAGCTGTGTTACAGATTCTAGCTCATCTCCTGGATCCCATATAAGACATGGTGACTATATGTTCCAGTTTGCCCAAAACAGGTTTGCACTTGTTGTCCTGGCATAATCGTTAATAGTGGTCCCTTGCACTCTCAGAAACATACTGGTTTGGACAATAAATTATACAGTGACCTTATTGATCAACTGCCCCCCAGGGGCTTCCCAGTAAATTCCAATGTACAAAAAGTAATTTTGCTTTAACAGTGAAGGAAAGCTTTATGGCAAAAGACAACCACAAAGTTCAAAGTTAAAATTACATTATTAACTACTTGCTATTTCCTATGTAAGATGGTTTATCTCTATATAAATGTAAGTCAACTCTGCCCTCTACTGTCTTATGACAGTATTATGACACTGTTTCAGCTTCACTGATTGAAGCTGATTGTGTTAGTTGTGCTGACTACGTTAGCGTGTGGATTCTCAACTTTGCCTACTGCTATATTAGCTTTTAAAAATCCCCACTGTCTGTGCGGCATCCTACACCAGTAAATCAGAATCTCTTGGGATGAGACACAATCATGAATTTTTTTAAGCTCCCCAGTTGATTTTAATGTGCAACTAAGGTTAAGAACTGTTGCTTAGAACATCAGATTGAATAGTCTGTTGTGGTTCACTTAGTTATTTGATTTCACAGTCCAGATTAGACTATACTCCTAATTATGTCTGGGAAATCCTTGGAGATTGGAAGAAAAAGATGAGTATATCAGAACAAATCTCAGCCAGGCATGGTGGCTCGTCCCTGCAATCCCAGCACTTTGGGAGGCCAAGGCGGGCAGATCACCTAAAGTCAGGAGTTTGAGACCAGCCTGGCCAACAGGGCGAAACCCCATCTCTACTAAAAATACAAAAATTAGCCGGGCGTGGTGGCACATGTCTGTCATCCCAGCTACTCATGAGGCTGAAGCAGGAGAATCACTTGAACCTGGGAGGCGGAGGTTGCAGTGAACTGACATTGCGCCACTACACTCCAGCCTGGGTGACAGAGTGAGACTCCATCTCAAAACAAAACAAAACAAAAACAAACAAACAAAACCACAGCATTTTAAAAAGCCATTCTAGCTGGGTTTGGTGGCTCACGTCTGTAATCCCAGCACTTTGGGAGGCCGAGGCAGGTGGATCATCTCAGGTCAGGAGTTTGAGACCAGCCTAGCCAACATGGTGAAACCCTGTCTCTACTAAAAGTACAAAAAAAAAAAAAATTCAGCCAGGTGTGGTGGCATGCGCCTGTGGTCCCAGCTACTTGGGATGCTGAAGCAGGAGAATCGCTTGAACCCAGGATGTGGCGGTTACAGTGAGCCAAGATCAAAAACCACTGCACTCCAGCCTGGGTGACAGAGCTAGAGACTCTGTCTCAAAACAAAAGCCATTCTAAGGGATGGTGTTTTCCTTGTATATAAAAATATTTTTTACTTACAGTGATGATAGGGACAGTACCTACTAAAAAAGCTTAGCCCTAATTCTCTGTTGATGGAATTATCTGCTGATGAAGCTCCAGAATAGCCAAGAAAGTTGGACGAGAAGACAGGGGCAAATGAGGTAGAGAATATTGCATTAAACAGCTGCTTCCTTTTTCTTTAATGTTCAGAGACTTGTTGATGGAGTTTATTATATGGAAAAGCACTGATGTGAAAGCTCAGGGAATCTGCTGGAGTGGAAGTTGCACTAATTAGAACATTAACTAAATTAAATCACTGGGGAAGAGTGAATCCCGAAGGGAATAAGACAGAAAGGAGAAAGATACAGAAAAATCATTAATAGTCCATGAGACAGAAGAAGAAAGAGAGATAGCTTTTGCAGAAAACTGACCAAGAAGCAGGTTTTTAATAGTAAGCCAGAAGTTTACTTCTCATTCCCTTTTTCTAAAGTGTATCAGGAAAAGCTAATGGCTCTAGTACCTGAAATTGGCGCTGTTAGAAGAAATTTTTTTCCTCTTAAAACAAACACTTATCTAAAACCATGGGATTGGCCAGGAGTGTTGGCATGAGAAAGAAGGGTTCATTTAAGAATTTTGATAGTGGGAATCTGGATAAAAACCTCCTGTGAAAACAGCAGAGGCCTCCAAAAGAAGGCGTGAAGAGGAAGATGTATGTGGCAGATGGTGAGGTCTTTGTACATCATGTGTGTGATCTCATTATTTTGTTCTTCAATTAAGCTGAAGGCAAGAATGGTAGCGATGTGGGGACAAGGTAGAGGTTTGGAAGTAGCATCGGGAACTATCCTGAATGATTCTATGACTGGTTCTGTTGTCTATGAAACAACTACTGATACTTTAAAAAATTCCTTTCAAGTAATGAGTTGGGACAAAGTAAAAACATTTCTGTAGATGTAGTGATTCATAAGAATGGTTCTTACTCTTTCTGGGGTAACAAACTTCCTTACGTAATGAAACTTATGCACCCCCTCTACAGAGGAAAATAGACATTTATACATAAATACTTAATTTTATATATAGAGCCATCCTGGTTTAAGAACCCTTGATTTATAAAATAATCTTCTGTAAGCAGATTTATCATTAAGATTATTATTATTATAAAAGATTTAGTAAGAGTTTATATTTGCAAACCTTTGAATTGAGCATTCCATAAACTAGATTAAACAGTAAAAAGTGCCTGTCTTCCCGTCTTCTAGCTACCTATAATGCAACACATAATGTTTGTATAGCCATATAAAGGACACACATGTGTTACATCAAAAAAAAAAAAAAAAAAAAAAAAAAAAAGCATGCGTCTTGATAGGAAAGGATAAGAACATCTTGAGTAATGGTAAGCAATGGCAGAGTTATTTAAGGGCAACCCACAACCTCTTTTCAATATAGTCAGGAAATTTTAGAAAAATTATTGAATGCCCCCATGTGCAAGGCAGAGATCGGAGATGAGGACCATACGGTCTTTGTCCTCAGGCTGTATTCACTCTAGTGGGGTGGAGATAGGAGAAACAAAGGATTCTAACATAAGGCAGCATTTGGTAAATGCCATATAAAAATCACAAAGAAAATATCTGGGGAGAGGGTTCAGACACTAAGATCACATTTAATAAGAAATGAAAAATGAAGGCCGGGCATGGTGGCTCATGCCTGTAATCCCAGCACTTTGGGAGCCTGAGGCAGAAGGATTGCTTGAGTCCAGGAGTTTGAGGCAACATATTGAAACCCTGTCTCTGCAAAAAAAAAAAAAAATATATATATATATATACACACACACATATATTAGCCAGGCATGGTGGTGCATGCCTGTAGTCCCAGTTACTCAGGGGGCTGAGGTGGGAGGATCACTTAAGCCTGGAAGGCTGCAGTGAGCCATGCTCATGCTACTGCATTGCAGCCTGAGTGACTGTCTCAACAAAAAGAGACCCTGTCTCAAAAAACAAGCAAAAATGACCCTCACACCTTCTTTTTCCCTCTTTTGTGTGTAAATTACTTGTTGTTTTTTAGTAGGAAAATGTCGTATGGCCACTCAAAATAGAAGGACCAGGTGACCCATTATTTTTTATGCCTGTAGATTAGTTTATATATGTGGAAAGTATAGAAATTAAGACAGAAGAGGTGAACCACAGCCATATTGTGGCTGGTTTTAACAGTCAGGGAGAGGAGCCTGTGCCTAATTCAATTGACAATGGTAATTTGTTGATGGCTTTTAAGCAAGGCACAGATAGGATCAGAACTGTGCTTTAGGAAAATTAAGCTAGCAGCAGTATGTAGGATGGCTGGAGTGAAGAGAGACAGGAGACAGGCTATTACAGTCGTCAAGGGGAGAAGTAATTGGGGCCTGAACAATGGTGGCTGGGAAAGTGGAAAGCATGAGGATGTCAGGCTGGGGAATCCGTAGGCCACTGAAGGTTTTTAAACTGGGGAGTGCACTAGGGGCTTTAGAAAACTCTCAGAAAAACCAAACAGGCCAGGTGCAGTGGCTTATCACGTCTGTAATCCCAGCACTTTGGGAGGCTGAGCCAGGAGGACTGTTTAAGCCCAGGAGTTCGAGGCTGTAGTGAGCTATGATGACACCACTGAACTCCAGCCTGGGTGACACAGTAAGAGACCCTGTCTCAAAAAACAAACAAACAAAAAACAAGCAAGCAAAAATTTTTTTCAGTTGTTTTCTTTTTTTTTTTTTTTTTTTTTTTTTTCTTTTTTTTTTTTTTTTTTTTTTTTTTTTTTTTTTTTTTTGAGACGGAAGTCTCGCATCTGATCGCCCAGGCTGGAGTGCAAGGTGGCCAGATCATCAGCATCACCTGCAAAGATCCGACCTCCTGGATCACGCCAATTCTCCTGAGGCCTCAGCCTCACGAGTAACTGGGACTACAGGCAGCCGCCACAATTGGCCGGCTAGTTTTTTGTATTTTTTTAGTAGAGCACTGGGTTTCACCGTGTTTAGCAGGATAGGTCTCGATCTCCTGCCTCGTGATAACCCGTCTCGGCCTCCCAAAGTGCTGGGATTACAGGCTTGAGCACCGCGCCCGGGCCACTCTTCATTGTGTTTTAAGAAGTATCGGTTCTTACTACCTAAAATTTCTGCTTCTGCCTGAATAGAAAGGAGCCCCAGCTACATGAAAGAGATTAAGTCCATTTTAATCTTTTGATAAGTAACTATTGAATCCTTTTTCAGATCTTGTCCTATCTGTATTTTCTTCCTCCCTTGCTGTAGTAAACTCTGGCATAAAATTCAGAGGAAAAAGGTACTGTGAGCAATTTGAAAAATCAGAATTTATTCTAAGCAAATAAAGGTCTATTTATAGTCCAACACATAACACAAATTCCTTATCATATATATTTTTAAAAATCCTTCCTTGGCCAAGAGTAGTGGCTCACACTTGTAATCCCAGCACTTTGGAAGGCTGAGGCAGGAGGATCACTTGAACCCAGGAATTTAAGACCAGCCTGAGCAACATAGCAAGACTCTGTCTCTAAAAAAAAATTTTTTTTAATTAGCTGGGCATGGTGGCACACACCTGTACTCCCAGCTACATGGGAGGCTGAGGTTGGGGGATCGCTGGAGCCCAGGAGGTTGAGACTGCAGTAAGCCTTGATGGTGCCACTGCACTCCAGCCTGGGCGATAGAGCAAGACCCAGTCTCAGGAAAAAGAAGAAAACTCTTTCTTTTCTTTCTTTTCTTTTCTTTTTTTTTTTTTGAGACAGTCTCGCTCTGTCACCCAGGCTGGAATGCAGTGGCAAGATCTTGGCTCTGCAAGCTCCGCCTCCCGGGTTCATGCCATTCTCTTGCCTCAGCCTCCTGAGTAGCTGGGACTACAGGCGCCCGCCACCATGCCAGGCTAATTTTTTGTATTTTAGTAGAGACGGGATTTCACCATGTTAGCCAGGATGGTCTCGATCTCCTGACCTTGTGATCCGCCCGCCTCGGCCTCCCAAAGTGCTGGGATTATAGGTGTGAGCCACCACGCCCAGCCAAAAATTATTTTTTAATAGTGGCTATTCCTTGAACTTTCATCCCATTTTTCTCTTCTTTTACAGCCAAATTTCTCACAAAATCGGCCTTCACTCATTATCTACCTTGACTTGCCACCTATTCATCCCTCACCCTTAAAACATGGAGCACATCCATCTATATAACCACACTAAAATCATACCCTCTAAAGTCCACAGTGTCATCCTCACCACCAAAAACTATTAATTTTCTCAATTTTCATCTTCTTTGACCTCCTTTCAGCATTTGGCCCTGTAGACCAACCTCTCCAGCTTGAAATGTTCTTTTCCTTTCGCCGTCTTGACATATACCACACTGTCTTTTTATTTCCACCTCTGGGATCTCTTCTGCTATCTTTCCAACCTATATTCCTATCTACTCTACCAATAAAATTGCAACCCAAGTGATAATCTTGGGCTGTCTGCTACTTATGATCTTGAAGGAAAACACTTCTTCATTCAATTATTCAATGCTCCACAGAATTCCTAAATCCACATCTCTGGCCATGATCTCCTGTCTCAGCTTCAACTTAATATTTCCTACTGGATATTTCCAAATGGATGTCTAAAACTCATCGTGTCTGGAGCAGAGTTTACCTTTTCCTTCAAAGTTAAGTCCTCCCTTCTCTCAACTTCCTCACATACATCAATGATACCATCATTTTCTCAGTGACTCAGGTTTGAAATCTTGAGTCATTCTTGACTGTTCCCTCTCCTTGCATAGTTGGCCAGTTACCAAACTCTTATCAATCCTGCCTTTGCAAATTCTCTCAAGTCTCTTTTCCTATCCCTTTCCCACTGCCACGACTGTAGCTCAGACTCATCATTTATCTCCTACACATTTCCAATAGTTTTGAAACTAGTTCTTCTCCTTTGTCTTCCTTTTCCTTTTAATACATTGAACAGTTTCATTGGGAATATTACTCTTTCAAAAATAGTTTGTTGCATGTATCATTTCCTTACTCAAAACTCTTCGGTTAGATTCCTATGATCTATAGGATGAAAGTTACATATCTTAACCTGGCATTTAATATCCTCCACTATCTGTTTCTTACTTCTTTTCATTCTTTAAAAAAATTTTTTTGAGATGGGAACTTGCTCTGTCACCCAGGCTGGAGTGCAGTAGCATGATCTCAGCTTACTGCAGCCTCAACCTCTTGGGGTCAAGTGATCCTCCCGCCTCAGCCTCCCAAGTTGCTGGGACTACAGGCATGCGCCACCACAATCAGCTGATACTTATTTCTATTCTTACCTTACACAAATTCTCTTCTCCAGCTAATTTTCCAGTTGCTCCCAAATATGACATACCCTTAGAGCTGACACTTGCACATTCCAGAGGACTCTGTTCACAGAGAATACAATGTGAACAGTGTCCCCTAGAGTAGTGCGGTGACTGTACTTTATTCCCATGTTCACTTTGGTGCCTTTGTTCCTTTTTTTTTTTTTTTTTTTTTTGAGATGGAGTCTCACTCTGTTGCCCAGACTGAAGAGCAGTGGCAAGATCTCAGCTCACTGTGACCTCCACCTCCCAGGTTCAAGCGATTCTCCTGCCTCAGCCTCCTGAGTAGCTAGCTAATTTTTGTGTTTGTTTTGTTTTTTGTTTTTTGGTAGAGACAGGGTTTCACTATGTTGGCTAGGCTGGCCTCAAACTCTTCACCTCAGGTGATCTGCCCACCTCAGCCTCCCAAAGTGCTGAGATTACAGGCATGAGCCACCAGGCCTGGCTGCTGCCTTTGGTCTTGGTCTTTTCCCCGTAGATTACTTACCCCTCACCTCCACCCTAACTCTTCCTTCAAGGCCCAACTCAAGTTCTACCAGCTCCATGAACTCGCCACCAACTGCCCCAGCCATTGATAATCACCCCCTCCTCTTGATTCCTAGATTAGTAGTCTATACAAATGGTGACCATATAATTTATCATCCAAATTGTAATGTTTGCCAGTTAAAAGGGTCACAATTACTCTGAAACCACAGGTGTAAACTGGGACTGTCCAGGACAAGCTGGGCCTTATGGTCAACCTACTTATATATTACCCATTTGGCACTTGGTATGTGTTATCTGGTAGTTTTTGTTTGTTAAAATATATGTATGTATTTAAATGCATATATCTAATCTCCTCAAGATAGTAAATCATCTGAGTATAAATTACGTATTCTCTCTGTGTGTTCTCCTGGTGCCTGGCCAGCATCTTACATATAATATACACTAAAAATTGTTTGTTCATCATGATGATGCCTTTACTATGTTATTTAGGAATGAAACATGGGTTAGCAGTAAACTTTCAAAATCAGAAAATTCACTACCCAATTTTCCTTCTGGCAAAAAGACAAAAACCTCTATGTCCCCAGAAACAGATAGTGAAATCAGAAAATGTCCTCAAGATTTTGCTGAGGACTGGGTTGAGGCCTCTGGCTCAAAGCTCTGCCCTGTTGCCTTGTTGCTGAATAATGTGATTTGTCTATATCTTGACACATCCTCTTCGCACTGCTTTGTCACACAGCAGAAAGATGACAGCCCCAACCGGAGGACTTACAGAAATCAAATCAAAATAAAATTACATCCAAGAAAATGCTGTGGTGGCTAACTCACCTGACACCAAATATTTGGAAGTCTTGACTTGCTTGACTTATTTTGCTTAATTAACAGCTGGCCCCAGTTCAGCATTATCCCTGCTCAACTGCCAGTAACTAAAGAAAGAGAAGGAAGAAGATCTAAAAACCAAAAAAAAAAAAAAAAAAAAAAAAAGACAGTGATCATGAGAGCGAATGCTCTGAAAATGAACTAGAACACAAACTGAAAAATGAAAGACATGTGGGTAAGAGATAATTAGGACAGAATCATCTCTCAGGAGTAAATACTTAACAGAATAATGCAACAAAAGAGTAGCAGGTCAGAATCACATGCGGGTATGAGTTGATGTTGAAAAGCCCCAGAAAGGAACACCATTTTGCTTAAACTACTGACAGTTTGGGCCTTCCTAAAATTCCTCCTACCGAATAGGTGACAACTAGCGGCATTCATTGCACATGGATGATATAAGGAAGGATGTTTCCCTTTGACTACTCCTCAGAAATTTGGTTCTCAGACAGATTTCACCTCTAAATATTTGGTCTAGCATTTTTGCTTGTATCTGCAAGAGTCTCTGAGCCCCTCATAACATCAGTAGTCTTAATACACACAATAATCTATCTAGACATTCTCTAAATATCCTTGAGTTTGATAAAGAGTTTCTTAGAACCTGGGCAATGTGACGAGACCTTGTCTCTACTAAAAACAACAACAACAACAACAACAACAACAAAAATTAGCCAGGCAAAGTGGTGCACGCCTGTAATTCCAGCTACTCAGGAGGCTGAGGCTGGAGAATGGCTTGAACCCAGGAGGCAGAAGTTGCAGTGTGCCGAGATCATGCCACTGCACTCCAGTTTGGGCAACAGTGAGAGAACATCACACACAAACACATACACACACATACAGACACACACACACACACACACAGCTCCTTAGAAAAGATAAAAGATGGCTAGGTGCGGTGGCTCACGCCTGTAATCCTAGCACTTTGGGAGGCCGAGGCAGGTGGATCACCTGAGGTCAGGAGTTCTAGACCAGCCTGGCCAACATGGCGAAACCCCGTCTCCACTAAAAATACAAAAATTAGCTGGGCATGGTGGCCCGTGCCTGTAATTCCAGCTATTTGGGAGGCTGAGGCAGGAGAATCGCTTGAACCTGGGAGGCAGAGGTTGCAATGAGCTGAGATCGCGCCACTGCACTCCAGCCTGGGCAAAAGAGTGAAACTCCATCTCAAAAAAGAAAATATAAAAGATGACTCTTAACACTTTCTTCTACTTATGATCTTTTAATACCTGGACCTCTCTGGAATTATTGAATATATTGACCTCTTGTAGTTTCCCAGTTCTTCCTTTGGTTCTTTTTAACTTGAATGAGGTTATCACTTGCCTTGGAAGACTGAAGTCAGGAATAGGCAACTTTAATAGTAGATGTGCCACGAAAGTGTATTTTCTATGTCATTTGTCGTATCATTCCACTTCCTTTTCCCTTTATCTCTCATTCCCTTCTTTCCACTTGTGATCTTCTTTCACCCTTTCCCTCTACTCCCAATCTTTCCTCAAGTATAGAGCCCTTGGTGGCAGGTGGGGTCAAACAGTGTTGATTTAAGCATTGATCTTAGATGTGGAGGAGTATGTTAAGTGACCTCTTTGGGATTCTCAGGGGATTCTCTGGGATTCTCAGGGGTTGCAGTTAATTACCACCCCTTGATTACCACCCCTTGATTACTAGCCGCTTATTCTTACATCTTTATTAGGGCCATTGGAATCATCTTCATCATCATAGCTAACATTTATGGAATACTTAATACATATGTCAGACCCTGTGTTATGTGGATTCTCTCCTTTAATTCTCATAACTCCATGAGGAAGGTGTGTTCCCATTTTGCAAATGAGGGAAAGGGAACAGAGAAGTTAGTACCTTTCCCACAGTGTTTCATCATGTCTAATAAGTGACAGAGCTGGACTGCGAGTCCACATTTGTAATGTCTCCATACCACCACTTTGGTAGAAAATGTGATCCTGGTATATGGTAGGAAGAAATTGAGCAATTTAAAATCCGTTACTCAACCTTCACAAGCGCTGGGCTGAGGCACAACTATGAAGCCAGCATCCCCTGACTAAAGGGTCAAAACTTTATCCTCTTCATAAAAGGATGTGAGATTACTTAGATCTATGAACCTCCCCTATACACCACCCCTTTCAAACTTGTTTCTCAGCATTTCTGCATTTTTGCACATGTTGTTGCTTGTGTCGGGGGAACACCCTGCCCAACATTCCCTAATGTCTAAGCTTAAAGAGGCTGAGGATGGAGCGACATTTCTGGAAAATCATTGCTGAGACTGTGTCCCCTCCTCTCTCTGACCTCTCCCAGGCTGCCCTTTATCTGGGCCCCAGGAGCATCCCGAAGAGCAGTTATTACACTGTATTGTGATCTCTGGTTTTCTTGCCTTGCCCCTGATTGTGAAAGGTGGGCATAAGGCACATACCCCAAACATTATATGAGTGAAATTGAATTCCTGAGCTTTAATATCATCATATTACTTCTTCCAGGTATATTTACATTTTGAGCACCATTCTGAATTTTGAAATGAAACGCTCTCTGATGTAGACACCTTGCCCGTAGAAGAGTCACTACCTTCCTTCAGCCCAAGTCGACAAAAACCATTATGTATGTATGTATGTAGGTATGTATGTAGGTATGTATGTATGTATGTATACATTTAGAGGCAAGGTCTCTGTTGTCCAGGCTGGAGTGCAACAGTGCAATCAAAGCTCACTGCAGTCTCGACCTCCAAGGCTCAAGTGATCCTCCCACCTCAGCCTCCCAAGTAGCTGGGATTACAGGCACATGCCCCCACACCCACTGCCCAGCTAATTTTTGTATTTTTTGTAGGGACGGGGTCTTGCCATGTTGCCCAGGCTGGTCCTGAACTTCTGAGCTCAAGCAATCCTCCTGCCTTGGTCTCCCAAAGTGCTGGGATTACAGGCATGAGCCATCACACCCAGCTGGATCCAATTATTTATAAAAGAGATACATAAAGTAGTGTGTAGAACCAATTGAAGGCTGGGTGTGATGGCTAACTTCTGTAATCCCAACACTTTGGGAGGCTGAGGCAGGTGGATCACCTGAGGTCAGGAGTTCAAGACCAGCCTGACCAACATGGTGAAACCCCGTCTCTACTAAATATAAAAAATTAGCTGGGTGTGGTGGCACATGCCTGTAATCCTAGCTACTGGGGAGGCTGAGGCAGGAGAATCGCTTGAACTTGGGAAGCAGAGGCTGCAGTGAGCCGAGATTCCACCATTGCATTCCAGCCTGGGCAACAAGATTGAAACTCCATCTCAAAAAATAAAAAAATAAAAAAATAAAAATAAAAATAAACAATTGAAGTCAGGAAGCTGTTGCTAAACTTCCAGGAATGAAGTAGCAAACTGCTAAGTTTATAGGTCACTTCCTAGAGAGCAAGGAGGTATTAAATTGGATGATATTAGGGCACGTCCTTCTCCTTGTTGAGTCATCCACGTCTTAGGCAGAATCTTCCCTCTGGTGGGCACAGAATGAAGACATGATTTAACAACTAAATTATTGGTAATTTATTGGGAAAAAAAGACTATTATTTTCTAACCAAAACTCTCCTAATTTTTGTTTGTTTGTTTTCTTTCTCAAACTGCAAAACCATTGAAAGCAAAGACCTGGAGTGAACAGAGCAAAATCCAAATCAGACAGGTGGAATGGTAGCTGCCTTTGGCTATGGAATTGGGAGTAAGGTGGTGGGAAGGGTGTAACTGTGTGTTCAGCTTCTGTAATCAATCAAAAAATACTTACTGAGCACTTATGTGTCAGGTATAATGCTAAATCCTGGGAAACAAGCATGATTCTCAAGTTTGCAGTCAAGAGCTGACTGTGCATACTATAATAGGGGAATTAATAAACTGTTATTGTAGGTACTTGGAAAGGGATACTAATATCCAGTGTTTATGGAAGAGGTGATGTTTGAGCCACGTCTGAGAACCTGAATATGAATTCAACAAGGAGAGAAAGGGCTATTCTGGGCAGAAGGAGCAGCACACAAAAAGCTAGAAAGAAGACTTTAATGTGGTGAGGGCCATGAGGAACTGGTGAGGCTAGAAACAGGAAATGTGGGATGACAGCAGGAAGGGAGGTAGGGAGCAGCAGGACATGGGGCTACAGAAGTAGAGTGGGCCAACTTTTAAAAAGCTATGGGTGCTGTAGGAAGGAATTTGGTTTTTATCCTGAGGGCAATAGGGAATCATGGAGCTTTTAAAGCAGTGACATAATGAGATTCACGATAACTGTCACATTTTTGGTGCTGTCTTCTGTAGTTGCTTAATAATATACCTCAGTTCTCTCAAACCTTGCTATGCACTTTCTCATTAGTTCTTTTTTTGAGATGGAGCCTCGCTCTCTCGCCCAGGCTGGAGCGATGACACGATGTCGGCTCACTGCTACTTACACCTCCGAGGTTCAAGTGATTCTCCTGCCTCAGCCTCCCGAGTAGCTGGGATTACAGGTGCGTGCCACCACCGCCCAGCTAAATTTTTGTATTTTTAGTAGAGATGGGGTTTCACCACATTGGCCAGGCTGATCTCCATTTCCTAACCTCAAGTGATCTGCCAGCCTTGGCCTCTCAAAGCATTGGGATTACAGGTGTGAGCCACCAAGCCTGGCCCTCTCATTAGTTCTCAAAGAAGATATTGTAAAGAGAAAAAAGTACAAAGAGCTGGAAGAGTTGGGAATCTGTGATTAGGTAGAGCCCAAAGTAGCACTTACAAGGAAGGCTCCCTTTCTCTT
The DNA here is from genome assembly GCF_001698545.2 of Rhinopithecus bieti. Lineage (NCBI taxonomy): Eukaryota > Metazoa > Chordata > Mammalia > Primates > Cercopithecidae > Rhinopithecus > Rhinopithecus bieti. Next base: position 1,789,423 of record NW_016810602.1, on the reverse strand, counting down.
TGTACCTTGAGGTAACTTTCCAAATCCACTTCCTGGAGGAGCCTGGCCTTTCTCCTTCTCCATCTCCCATGGTTTCCCTCCCTAACACGACCCTTTTACAACAGCATCCTCTCCAACACAACATGCTCACTCAGTTTTTCTAGTTACACACAAATCACCTTGTTCACATTTGTTAAAGTACACTGTCTCATATTATCCACTTCAGCAGACACCCTTTCACACGTCGGGCAGTTTGAGTTATTGCAAGTCCTCCTCCTTAATTTATTATCCTCCCTTCTACCACCTAAGGCTTAAGGCCAGAGTTACTTTCCTTAAAACCCTTAAGTCATATGTAGAAACACATATATCGAAAACATTTGTGTATCATTTTATGAAGCAAGCCTGTGAGGTAGGTATATTTATTACTGTCATTATTTTACAGATGAGAAAATTGAAGACCAGCCAATAAGAAACTTGTTTAGGGTTCTTGAGTTATTAAGTTACAATGAGGACTGAAATCTAATATTTTAACTTTAAATCACCATGTTATTTTCCAAATATTCCTTGCAGCTTCTATGTACCCCTTCTCCATTCCAAGTCAAAACTACTCTTTTCAACACTACCCAAGATTTTTGATTTCTGTGGATTTTGTGCTTACCTTGAAGTAAACCCTCCATCTGCTAGCCATTCTCCAGGACAAAACAGAAGTCTGTTGACTTCCCTTTCTTCACTTCCACAGTTTCTCTAAAAATTCCAAACTCCTTGAAGTCTCAGAGTCCATAGGGGTGGAAGAGAATAAAAGTCTGCTCTAAGTCTTACTATATCCTTGAGGCACACATTGGGGGAAAAAAACCCACAATAAAATATCTGAAACCCAATTGCATTTTGATTATTAAATTCCTTTTGGCTAGTTGTGGTGGCTCATGTCTATAATCCCAGCACTGTGGGAGGTCGAGGCAGGAGGATTGCTTGAGCCTAGGAGTTCGAGACCAGCCTGGGCAACACAGTGAGACTCATCTCTATATACATACATACATACATAAAATATTTTAAAATCCACTCCAATCCATGCAAGATTTGAGAGATAATATTTCCTCAGAAGCTACAATTTAAGAGACTTCAACATATATGGTGAAAACTTTAAATGCAAATAATCTGTATTTGAAAAAAAGTGAGGAGAACGAAAAAAACAGAATCAGAGGGAAATAATGGCTATTCCCTTGCTTTTAAGTGTCATATGTTTGAAAAAATGGACATGTTATTTGTAAATTTATGTTTAGTGACTAGCAATAAACTTGAAATACTAGAATACGTTATATAGGTGTCTAAGAAAATGAATTCTCTAGGGCCGGGGGCGCGTGGCTCAAAGCCTTGTAATCCCAAGCACTTGGGATGCCGAGACGGGCGGATCACTGAGGTCCAGGGAGATCGGAGACCATCCTGGCTAACCACGGTGAAACCCGTTCTCTACTAAAAAAATACAAAAAAAAAACTAGAGCCGTGGCGACGGGTTTGCGGCGCCTGTAAGTCCCAGCTACTCGGGAGGCTGAGGCAGGAGCAATGGACGTTAAACCCGGGAGGCGGAGCTTCATGAGCTGAGATCGGCCACTGCACTCCCAGACCCGGCGACAGAGCAAGACTTTCCGTCTTCAATAAAAAAAAAAAAAAAAAAAAAAAAAAAAAAAAAAAAAGAAATATGAATCTCTTTTAACTATCATCTTTTGAACCTATATTCACATTGGTTTTTAAGATTTTTTATTTTTCACTTATTTATTTTTTGAGACCAAAGTCTCGCACTGTCGCCCAGGCTGGAGTGCAGTGGCGCGATCTCGGCTCACTGCAAGCTCAGCCACCCAGGTTCACGCCATTCTCCTGCCTCAGCCTCCCGAGTAACTGGGATTACAGGCACCTGCCACCACACCCGGCTAATTTTTTGTATTTTTATTAGAGATGGGGTTTCACCGTGTTAGTCAAGATGATCTTGATCTCCTGACCTCGTGATCCGCCCGCCTGGGCCTCCCAAAGTGCTGGGATTACAGGCGTCAGCCATTGCACCCGGCCGGTTTTTAAGATATTTTAAGTTATATTTCTTCCTCTTTGTTTTTCAGAGCTACTTCTTATTTGGGGCTACTTTTAAAATTGAGGTGTAATTCACAAAGGGCTGCATTTTTTGATAAGTCTTCTTATAAATATTGCTGAATGTTTTGCTCTAATCTTCTATGCAGGGCCATTTATTTTTTGGAGTCACTTCTAAAGTCATGTGGTCATTAACTTTGGAGACTATTTTGGATATGAGTGCTGATACAAATTAAAACCCAAGTAGACTTCATTGCATGTCACTCCATGAATGTTGACAACGGAAGCAATACGTTGCCCGTAGTACACTGACTTCTGGACTGAAAAGCTGAGAAAGAAATTCCATTTTCTTTTTTGCATACATCAGAAAAACAACTACTCTGTCCAGTTCCCTGATTGACCTTAGCAGATGAAGTGAACAGATAGTGTTAATTCAGATTGAAGAAATTATATGAATCTTGGTGTGTGTGGATTTATAATCTACATGCAATATTCCCTAAACCAGATATTTACAGTTTCACATGTGTACACAGGCTCCTTCGCACCCATTTCCATATCCATTGGTTACTGAACTTTCTAAACTGGCATTGAAGTATTACAACAATGTTTTTTGCACCAATTTTATAAACTTAAGCAGTGCAATGCCTGTTTTTTTTCTAAGGCAAACCAAAGGTAATTTTCTCAAGTTTCTGCTGCCTTCTTTAGCAGAATTTGATGGAGGATCTTTTATACATTTGTAATAGATAAAAAATAAACCAGACTGCAAATCATTTTTGAAATCTTAAACCACATACCAAGTTTTTTATTCAAATTGTGCAGGGTAAGTTTAAACTTAAATTGCATTCTATTAGCCAATATGAGTGTACTTCTGTAAGAATAGTTACGTTGAAATAAAGGTTTAAAAAGCAAAAAATAGCTGGGCGCGGTGGCTGAAGCCTGTAATATAAATGTGTTTGAAAGGCTTCAGTTTATCATCTGAATAGGGAAGTAGCCTGAAGTTGTGCAGGAGAACCCTAAAGGGAAGAAAGTCTAACTCTCCCACTGAACTAAGAAAAAAACCTGCTGACCCTGAACTTCTAGGAATGCTTTCGTGCCTGTCCTCAGCCAGGCTCACCTGTATTCACTGTGTTAACCCAGAAATGCTACTAATTCATTCATACCAGGCAGGTGAAGTCAGGTGACGACAACCACAGACTCTTATTTCACATTTTACCTGAAACAATGGAAAGAATGACCTATACCTTCACCAAGCAGACAAGCTTCTGCTCGGAGATGAGCTTCCTTTACTCCATCTGTGAAACTGGTCTGAGGGCTGGGCACAGTGGCTCACGCCTGTAATCCCAGCACTTTGAGAGGCCGAGGTGGGTGGATCACAAGGTCAGGAGTTCAAGACCAGCCTGGCCAAAATGGTGAAACCCTGTCTCTACTAAAAATAAAAAATTAGCCGGGCATGGTGGCATGCGCCTGTAGTCCCAGCTATTCAGGAGGCAGAGGCAGGAGAATCCCTTGAACCTGGGAGGCGGAGGTTGCAGTGAGCCGAAATCATGCCACTGCACTCTAGCCTGGGCAGCAGAGCAAGACTCTATCTCAAAAAGAAAGAAAAAAAAAAAAAGAAAAGAAATGGGTCTGAGGATACTACCATAAAGGCTGGGGCACTTTTTTGCTCCTTTCAACAAAAGATGAAAAGAATAGATATGATCAGCATTGTGTCATCCTTTCAGCCTCTTGGCTTCAGACATCATAAGGCAAAAGAAAAAATAGGAAGAAGGTGTTAAAAGGAGAGTCAAACTGCACTCCTTAGGGAAAACTTTCATCTTGCCACAGGGATGTAGTTTAGCACATGTAATTGAGCCAGCAATTAGGGCCATTTTAACATTTAGATTTTCTTTAATAAATTCCTTTTACAAGACATGATCTCATATGTAAACTGCAACATGGTTTGTTTGATGTATATCGTGGACATCACATATTTATTAAGGACCCATAGGGGCAGGGTATTGCCCCAGAGAAAATTCTATTAGAAGATAAAATTGATTCTGCAAATGTTATATTATATAATTACCTATAAGAGAAAATTTTTTTTATTGTTTTTCTTATGTTACATCACTACTTGTTAATTTCATTCAGGTGCTAATATTCTTCGGCTTTGTAGCCTCTATTTTCCTTTCTCCCATCTGTCAACCTCAGATACTTTTATATTCCCATTACCACAATCACACTTTAATTTCTGGTCCCGTCTACCTCTTCCACTGAGTCTCATTTCCTGCCTCTCTCCTCTGAATGTGGCTAGATTTAAATGGAGAACTTCACTGGATAGATAGCCCTGAGCTCTTGAGCTATTGTGACCATGAATATGATGACCTTTTTTTTTGAAAAAATCTTGCTCATTTTAATGACGTTATAACTCTGGGAAGGTAAAAAAAATTTCATAAATATGTAGATTGTCTTTCATGCCTTAGAATATGAAATCAATTCATGCTAATGGGTGTACTCTTTGAGATCTATGACTGTAGTGTAATTTTTCATTAATTTATTTTTGTCATGTATAGGCTCAGTGATGAGGCAGAAAGCTACACATCTCCCCCTTGTGGTTCCTGCTAGCGTCTGCCTTTGGCATGTCCTTTTTTTTCCCCCAGTTCCAGTAAGTCCCAATAAAATGCAGCTGAAATAATCTTCTTTTTTATTTATTTAGTTTTTAGGGACAGGGTCTCGCTGTGTTGCCCAGGCAGGGGTGCAGTGGCATGATCATAGCTCATCACAGCCTCAAACTCCTAGGCTCAAGAGATCTTCCCGTCTCAGCCTCCTGAGTAGCTAGGACTGCAGGTGCACACCACCACACTAGGCTAATTTTTAAATTTTTTGAGGTCATCACTATGTTGCCCAAGCTGGTCTTGAACTCCTGGCTTCAAGCTATCCTCCTGCCTTGGCCTCCCAAAGTGTTGGGATTACAGGTGTGAGCCACCACACCCAGCCTAAAATAATTTTAAACCGCAACTCTGACAACATTCTCCTGCTCAAACCTTCAGTGGCTCCTTACCACATGCAGAATAAAATCCAAACTCCTTGTGGTCCACCTGAAATTTCTATACAAAACAAAACAAAACTCTGCTTTTTGAAATTCTATACATGTTTTAAGGCCCAAATTCCTCTTTCCTAATCCTCCATCTGGGCATAGTCGCACCATTTTGTGTTCTAATACCCCAATCTGCCAGTAATTACTAGTATTTGTGCTCATTTTATCTCTCAGACTAAATTGTGAGTATCTGGGGAGTAAGAAAGGATTAAAAGTCAGTATAAGCCTTTAAAAACAGAGAAAGCATTTAAAAACGGACGAAGAGAGAGAATTGGGCCAGGTGCAGTGGCTCATGCCTATAATCCCAGCACTTTGGGAGGCTGAGGCAGGTGTATCACTTGAGCCCAGGAGTTCGAGACCACCCTGGCCAACATGGTGAAACCCCATCTCTACTAAAACTACAAAAAATCAGCTGGTTGTGGTGGTGTGCCCCTGTAGTCCCAGGTACTCGGGAGGCTGAGGCATTAGAATCACTTGAACGCGGGAGGCAGAGGCTGCAGTGAGCCAAGACTGCACCAGTTCACTCCAGTTTAGGTGACAGAGTGAGACTCTGCCTTAAAAGAGAGAGAGAAAAAAAGAATAGACTAGCCCTGTCCAATAGGAATATGAGAGTTACATGTGTAATTTTTAATTTTCTAGTAGCCACATTTTAAAAAGCAGATGAAATTAATTTAATAATACATTTTATTTAACCCAGTATGTCAAAATTATTTCAACATTATCATATAAATTTATTAATGAGATTTTATGTTTTAATACTAAATCTTCCAAATCTAGTGTGCAGAATATACTTACAGCACAATCTCAGTTCAAACTTGCCGTATTTAAAGTGCTTCATAGTCATAAGTGGCTAGTGCTACTGTATTAGAAAGAAATTGAGCCAAGGATAGCACCAGAGTCTTAGCACTGGCTGACTACTGAGTAGCTTTACCATAGACAAGACCTTTAACCACTCACTTCTGTTTTCCTCATCTGAAAAGAGGAGGCATATTTTTCTTACCAACCACATAGGGTTGTAATAGCATAAAATTAGAAACTGAAATGAGGACACTTTTGAAAGGTTGAAAATGTCATACAAATGGGAGGCATTATAATTATTCTAAGAATAAAGTAAACTCTGATGGCTCTAGTTCATGCAGTGTTTCTTAGCATACCTGTGATTTTTAGTAACCGTTGCAGGTACTTAATAGAAGTTGAAATACTAAAGGTTACAATTTCAGTGCTTCCGTGGAAAAATAATTCCCATATTAGCAAGCCCAGTTAAACTAGTGTGCTTTGAAATGGTTATTAATCTCTTCTTTAAGGAATCTGGATCCCAGAGTCTCCCATGCTCCCCAATCTTTCTTCACTGACATGACAGCAATAAAGCAGGGCTGAGGGAGGATGTTGATGTTCCCGTTGGAGTAGAGGAGTGTGATGAAGACACATTGTTCAGAAGCAAAGACAAACTTGGGAGACTCGTATGCAAGTTAATTAGATCGTTGCGAATAAATAAGATCCTTTCGACACAGAGAGAAAGGATGAGGCGGGGCGCCAATCACAAGCATTTTGAGATCCACAGGATTGGGAAATGATGCAGGAACAACTGACCTAGTCATTTGTCTATTTAGTCCTTGCCCCCCACTGAGGTGCTTCTGTGACACCTGAGAGAGATAGAAATACGGTCCCCGTTGCTATGTCCCCCAGAGGACTTCGGAATGGCCAATTATGACTAATATTTTAAGTGTTCTTTGAGGAGATTTTCTGCAGCACTCTGAGTGTCTCCTCCCAAACACTTCAGTTACTGTTTATTCACCTGCTGAGATCTATCTAGTCTCTTATTCACTCTCATTGCCTTAAGAAATGGTACAGAAAGGTATTTATTAACATTTCAGATTTGTATATGTGGTAGCGAGAAATAATTCCCTTTCTTGTATGTTGTGATTTTCCTTTCTTATCAACCTAAGCTCAGGAAGGTGTCTGTGAGAACTTCGCTCAGCCCAAGATCCACCTTCCCTTCCCGTCACATCTGTCAGTGCACACGATTTCTTCCTCTTTCTCGGAAGGAGTTCTGAAGCCCCACCCTTTGCCGACGCAAGGTGCCAAGGAGACTATGCCCTGCCTTGACAACAGTTGCTAAGGGGCGGAGACTTCGGCCCGGTTCCCGAGACGGAATACGCAGGAGTCGAGTACTTGGGCGCATGCGGCAACCGTATTTCAGCTCTCGCGAGGTTTTGTCTTCCCGGAAGCGTTGGAGGACATTCCCTGTTGACTGCGTCGCGATGTGTGGCGACTGTGTGGAGAAGGAATATCCCAACCGGGTGAGCGACTGGGCGCTCCCTTGGCCCGCGGCCGACCCCCGAGGTGTCTCACACCCCAGGCTGGCTTTCCCAGAGAGGCCGTTCGCGGGGCAGACTTGGCCGCACTGCCGGTCCCGGTGACCCGGTAGCGGTATTTAGGCACACCGGGGATGGCCTGTGGCGGTCAGCGCCTCTGGTCCCCGCCCTGGCGGCTGACCTCAGCTGTCGTGGCCGTTCTCTTGAGCTCCAGGGAGCAACAGAGGAACCCCACCACTACCACAAACCCGGTCGACAACCGAGGGACTCCCCACCCCCACCCCCACTTCCGGTCTCATCCTGAAACTCAATTTGATGAAGTTCAATTTTCTTATCGAATTCTAGCGCTGGAGGGGACCTCTGAGGTCATGCGTTCTAACACTTTTGCGGATGAAGAAACCAGTGCCCAGAGAGGGGAAATCACTTGCTCAAGTTCACATTCTGGATGAGAGCCAGGAGTAGAATTTAGGTTTCCTGCCTGTTACTACCTTTTAAATCTCAGTTACTTTCAGGTTCAGGAGTTTGCAAAGCTTATCTATTCTCATTCATTCAAGGCATCCTTGTTGAACATTTATATATGTGTAGTTAGATTACTTTGCTAGGCCAGAAAAGAATTATTTCTCCTCTCTTTGAGACAGGGTCCCACTGTTGCCCAGGCTGGTCTCAGATTCCTGGGATCAAACGATCCTCCCGCCTTGGCCTCCGAAAATGCTGGGATTAATGGCATGAGCCACCGCGCCCAGCTGGATTCTTTATTTCAGAGAAGAAATTAAAAGGCAGCTTTGGTGCTGCCTAACAGCTTACAGTTTTGGGAAGTATGTGACTAACAAAAATGAGTACCTCAGTTCAGAAATGCTATTCAAGTTTAGGGAAAGGGGAGGGCAATAGGAGATAGTGCTGTTCTCCCCTGAGTAAAGGTGGACATCATCTAAAGCTTGAAGGGCAGTTGTAATTAGGGTAGAAAAGAAGGTGAGGAGCTGGAGGATGGGGGAAAATTACAGGAAAGGAATTTGTGCATTGGTTGGGAGGGAGAAAATCTCTGTAGTTGCTTATGTCTTAGTGTCTTATGGGTGATACTTAGGCTTTTGAGTAGCTTGTATAACAGTATGAATTCTCATGGTACAACTACTTTGAAAAAACGGGTGAGCCGTATAAAACACAGAAATGACCCAGCGATTCCCTTTCTAGAAAAATGCATGTGTATATGCTTCTGAAGACCTATAAAGAAGAGTGTTCATAACAGCATTATTTTTGTAGTAGATTGGAAAAGTAACTGTGATATATTCATTAGAATGGAACACCATTAATGAATGAGCAATGGAAATGAATGAATTAGAGCAGTAATTCTCTACCAGGAGTGATTTTTGCCTGTTAGACATTTGGCAATATCCGGAGACATTTTTTGATTGTCAAAAGGTGAAGTACTACTGACTTCTAATGGGTGGTGCAAGGGATGCCCCTTAACATCCTGCAATACATGGGACAGCCACTACAACAAAGTATCACTCCCAATGTCAGTATAGTGCGGAGGTTGAGAAATCCTGAATTATAGTCATGAAACCAAAGTAGAATTACACAGCAACCTGAAGTCTTACAAATAGTGTTGATGAAAGAACACAAAGTATAATTCAGAAAGAGGCAAACCAAAATATATTATTTAAGGATGTACCTGGGTGGTAAAACCGTAAGGAAAGCACACAATTACTGTTAAGTCGAGATAGTGGTTACTCCTAGGGGATTAGGGTGTGATCAAGAAGGGTCACATGAGAAAAAGTCTTCCGGGGTACAAGCAGTGTTTTATTTCTTGATTTGGGTGGTGGTTCTATAGATGTTCACTTTATAATTATTTCTTATTCTCTACATTTATGTTTTATGTACTTTACTGTGTACTATTTCATTTTTTTAAAGTTTAAAAGATTTTATGAAACCGGTAATAAACATGGGATATTATGAGACCATGAGAGAGAAGTTTGCAGTAGAGAATATTAAAAAGAGTAGGTTGGATTCTTAAGAGTGCAGTTATTTTAAAACTTAAAAGTCATATTGAGAAGTTTAGAGTTTACATTTTAGGCATTGGGCAACCATCAAAATTTTAGTAGAGAAATGATTCTGAAATCTGTTATTTAGGAAAATGAATCTTATGGCTGAATGTTGAAATGGTGGAATAGAGGGTGTGTAAAGAGAGAACTCCACAGAGCGTTTCAGGAGCCATGGCAATAGTAATGTAGACATGAGATAATGAAGACCTTATTTCAAAGAAAGAATTAGGCCGGGCGCGGTGCTCACACCTATAATCCCAGTACTTTGGGAGGCCAAGGCAGGTAGATCGCTTGAGCCCAGGAGTTTGGGACCAGTCTCAAACATGGCAAAACCCTGTCTCTACAAAAAAATACAAATAGGCTGGGCACGGTGGCTCATGCCTGTAATCCCAGCACTTTGGAAGGCCAGGGCCGGCGGATCACCTGAGGTCAGGAGTTCGAGACCAGCTTGGCCAACATGGCGAAACCCTGTCTCTACTAAAAATATGAAAATTAGCTGGGTGTGGTGGCCTGTGCCTGTATTTCCCAGCTACTTGGGAGGTTGAGACAGGAGAATCACTTGAACCCGGGAGGCAGAGGTTGCAGTGAGCCAAGATCATGCCACTGCACTCCACCATGGGCGACAAGAGCGAAACTCTGTCTCCCAAAACACACACACACACACACACACACACACACAAACAAACACAAACCCCACAAGTATTAGCCAGGCATGGTGGCATGCACCTGTAGTCCTAGCTACTCGGAAGCTGAGGCAGGAGGTTGCAGTGAGCCATGATCATGCCACTGCACTCCAACCTGGGCAATAGAGCGAGACCCTGTTAAAAGAAAAAAAAAAAAAAAAAAAGAATTAACAAGATTCAACCAGTTTAATGTAGAAGAGAATAAGGGGAGACCTGTACATGATCACATGATCTCAGGGTTTTCAGTCTAGGCAACTGGGATGTTGGAAGTATCATTACAGAAATTGGAGGCATATGGGAAAAAAAACAACATTGGGGACAAATGGTCAAATTGTTATTAATACCATGCTTCACCTGAGGTTGAGAATATCTGAAGGGTCAAGTGAATATATAAGACTGCAGTTTGGGTACAGCTACATAGATAGGTGAGTCAGTCAAATACAAGTGTCAAAATAGGATTTGTTCTCTAAAGAAAAAAATTTAGAGAATCAAAGACTGAGCTCCAAAGACTAAATTAACTTCAGAAGTGAAAATAAAGAAAGTGTAAGGAAGAATAGTAGAAAAAGGGATTGAGCTGATTGGAAAACCAGGAGAGTGCCTTTCAAAGGCACTTTTCTCTGATTTTATTCTGTTCTAAAATAATTAAAAGACTGTCATGAAGAAGAATTAAACTTTTCTTTGGAATTTTGGAAGGCAGATTTAGAAATAATTAGTGGGTGGATGTTACGGGTCTTAGACTTTGAATCAGAATAAAGAACATTCTGACATTTCAAAATGGAATGAGTAACTCTTAAAGGAATTAAGCTCTCTTCCTATTGTTCAGTAGAGACTAACTGACCATTTGGAATGTCAAGGATCCTTCCAACTCTGGGGTTCTTTGAAGTCATGACCTATTTTTAAGTGCAGTAGGAGCAGAAGCCCACTGCTTTTACTCAGCTTTGCAGAAGCTTAGCAAAGGGAAGGGTAATAAGATGGTGGGCCGGGCCTGGTGGCTCACGCCCGTAATCCTAACACTTTGGGAAGCCAAGGCACAAGGATGGCTTGAACCAGGAGTTTGAGACCAGCCTGGGCAACATAGTGAGACTCCATCCTTAACTAAAAATAAAAATTAAGAAACATTAGCCAGGCGTGGTGGTGTGTCTATAGTTCCACCTACTTGGGAAGAGGCTAAGGCAGGAGGATTCCCTCAACCCAGGAGTTCGAGGCTCCCATGAGCTAAGATCACACCACTGCACTCCAGCCTGGGCAACAGAGCAAAACCCTGTCTACTTAAAACAACAACAAAAAAATCATTTGTTGGGAAGCTCTAAGTGTAGAATGAGTAAGTAATAGTTAATTATTTATCTTTGATTACATAAAGTTGTTTGGAGTTTTGTCGTTTATTTTTACAGACTAGGAATATACAGTACTGAATTCTTAATGGAGCTCTGGCCTACTTGCTTATAATGTTAACACTGAGAATTTGAATTCAAACATGAATCAAGTTGGAAATGAACCATACTAATGTTTTGAACCCAAATGTTTTTTAACTCAGCTGCGAACCACATTTTTTTTTCCTTCAGGAAAGCATTTAGCACACCAGTCGGAACTAAACTCTACTACATTTTCTAAAATTCCTGAACAGGCACAAAATTATAATAAAATATTTTTCATATCAAACTGGAAATGAAACTTCATATATTTTAATTTCAGCTTTAAATTTTGTTAGTAATGCAACAGGAATGCAGAAATACATTATTAATCAGTGGGGAAAAATCAGTGTTAGTGATACGTTTAAGTTTAAAATTACATGTTTCATATTTGTCGTTTAAAACTAAGCTGCCAAATTTCATATACTCAAGTTGTTGCTTAGTAGATAACATTAAACCAGATTTAATTAAATGCTGAGTAATATATAATTAGCAAAACAGTTGTAAAATGTTACTCTGCATCTTAAAATTTATAGTTATAAGTGCCTGTATTTAAAAAGTATACTCTTCAATCAATTACCTAACCTTCCACTTAAGCCAATGGAAAAACAGGCCGGGTATGGTGGCTCACGCCTGTAATCCCAGGACTTTTGGAGGCCGAGGCTTGCAGATCACTTGAGGTCAAGAGTTTGAGACCAGCCTGGCCAATATGGTGAAACCCCGTCTCTACCAAACAATGCAAAAATTAGCTTGGCATGGTTTTGTGCGCCTGTAATTCCAGCTACTTGGGAGGCTGAGGTGAGACAATCACTTGAACCCAGGAGGCAGAGGTTGCAGTGTGCCGAGATTGTGCCACAACACTCCAGCCTGGCTGACAGAGTGAGACCCTATCTCAAAAAAAAGAAAAGGAAAGAAAAAGACAATGGAAAAAAGAGCAAACTAAACCCAAAGCAAGCAGAAGGAAGAAAATAATAAGGATCAGAGTAGAGAATACTGAGAGAATACAATAGAGAAAATCAATGAAATAAAAGTTGGTTCTTTAATAAAACCATATTTTCCATTTTTAAACATTCCCTGGCAAAATATATACATTAGCAGAACTCCAAACAACTTTATGTAATCAAAGATAAATAATTAACTATTACTTATTCTATACCTGTAACTTGTATCATCTGAAATAATTTACTGGAAAAAAATTAATCCAGTCTTTATCAGAATAATTACAGCTTTCTCGTAAGATTTTATAACATACTCTCATATTAATTATCCTCATAGTTTTCAGCCATTTCTTCTTGCACACTTGTATACCTTTACAAATCCTTAACCAGGATTTATCTGAATCAAATTTTCTAAGGGTACTTAACATGTTGACTTTTTTCCCTTTCTTCTTGAAGTTGTTATGGTCTACTGTTATTATTGTGGAATTGATTTGAATTGCATTCTTTTTCCACCTGTTACGGGAACCAGAAAACCTTACCTGAATAATGTGTGCTTTAGTTTACTTTCCCAAATTTGGATGTTAGTAGTCTTGCCTTACCTAGTAAAAGAGCTACGCCTCACTGATGAAGGTTACTCTTGCTGCTCTCACGTGACCAGGGCTCTTAAAGAAAGTCCCATCCGCTTCTTATATACTGTACTTGTATTTTGCCATTTGAAGCATTTACTTCCCAGAGAACAGATACGTAGATACTTCTCCTCCTTCAGTGTTTCCTTAGAGTCACATTCTGCCTACTTACACGGTGAGATTAGAGAGGCTAGGCCACATTGTGCAAGGAACCTGTGTCTGGATGCAGTCCAGTTCAGAGTTATATTTATTTGAAATTGACATTTAGATCTTTTAAAACTGTTTTGCTTTCCTTAATTTTTTGGAGTCCTTGGCAGTCAGCTTTTATAGATTCAAGGGAGTCCCAATTCAAACTCTGGTAGACTTTTTTGTAAAGTGTGTAAGCTGATGTTAAAATTTACATGAAACTGAAAAGAACCAAGAATAGTCAGTTTATAGGACGTAAACTATCTGATTTAAAGACTTACTATAAAACTATAGTAATCAAGAGAGTGTGATATTAGTGGGAAGGTAGATATATATATCAAGGGAACACAATAGTCAAAGCAGACCCTCATATTTGTGGTCATTGACTTTTTTCTACAAAAGCACCATTGTAATTCAGTGGGGGAAAAGATAGTCTTCAACAAATCTTGCCAAAACAACTGGAAATCCATATGGAACTAAATAAACCTTTATCATTACCTCATATATAAAATTATTTCAAAATGGAGTATAAACCTAAACCTATAAACTAAAACTGTAAAACTTCTAGAAAAAAACATAAGAAACTTTTTGCAACCCTGGGGTAAGCAGAGATGTCTTAGTAGAAAAGAAGAAAAGTAGAAAAGAAATTATAAAAGAAAAAACGATAAATTGGACTTTATGAAAATCAAAACTTGTTTGATCATCAGAAGAAACCATTAAAAAAGGCAAATCAATGACGGAGAAAATATATTTGGGAAGAAAACTTGTGTCTTAAGATATATAAAGGACTCTTATAACTCAAAATAAACAACGTAACTTTTTGAAAATGGGCAAAAGACTTGAATAGACACTCCATAAAAGAAGATACATGAATAAGCACCATGAAAAGATGCTCAACATCATTAGCCATCAAGGAAACAAAAGTTGAAACTACAGTGAGATACCACTTTACATCACTGGAAAGGCTAAAATAAAAAGCAATACCTAGTATTGATGTAGATATAGAGCAACTGGAACTCACACATTGCTGGCAAGAATGTACACTGGAAAACCATTTGGCAGTTTCTTGTAAAGTTAAATACACCATATTTTTACCATATTAGCAATTCCACTTCTACATATTTACCCGAGGGAAGGGAAGACATATATCCATCCAAGACTTGCACATGAATCTCCATAGCTGCTTTATTCATAATAGCCCCGAATGGAAACAACCCAAATGTCTACCAAGAGCTGAATCCTACAGGGAATACTATTTGGCAATGAAAAGCAACAAACTACCAGTACCTAGAACAACAGGGGTGATGAACATAGGCATTGTATCGAGCAAGGGAAATTGGATGCAGGAGTATACTGATTCTGTTTATATAAAATTCTAGAACGTGCAAGACTGTGGAAATAGAAATCAGATCAGTGGGTGTCTGAGGTAGGATGGAGGTTAGAGATAGACTGAAAAGCACGAAGGAACTTTTTGGGTGGATAGAGATGTTTTATACCTTCACTAGGGTAGTGGTTACATGGATATATACATTGGTTAAAAGTCATTAACCTATGTGTACCCTTAAAGTGTGTGAATTTTATTGTATGTAAATTGTACTTCTGTAGATTTTATTAAAAAAAAAATCAAAGCATTCACTCTTAATAACTGGAAATGTATACTTTAATCCTAAGGCCCTTTTCCCTTTTGGTAGTTAAGGCAGTGCACCTATGATTTAATAACTCTAAACTGTGTAGTAATCTCTTGATTTTTCCCACCAGAGTTAATCTCTAACTCATACATAGAAGGGAGACATTCCTCAATGTATAGAAGGGAGAGATTAATTCTCCCACCAGAGTTTGTCTCTTCCTCAGTACATGGAAGGGAGACATTCCTCATTACATAGAAAGGAGAGATTAATTCTGGTGCTTGGAATCCAGAAAGACTTCCTAGTGGCATTATTTATGGTGAATCTTAATTTCGCTGATGCTTCTTAAAACTCCTTGAAGGTAGGAACATATTTGGCTCATCTTTGAATCCTCCATTGTGCTTTGCACAACACCAGACATAAGAGATGCACTGGAGAAACGTTGATTTGAGTGATTTTTTGTCACATTACTTAAAAATACTCTTACGTTTGTTGCTGAGAAATGGGATTGGACTAGATTCTTTATAAAGTAACTTTTAATTCTTAATAAGTATTAGTAAGCCTTTAGCAAAGACTTGCTTTGGGTTGGGGATGGTGGCTCCCAACTGTAATCCCAATACTTGGGAGGCGGAGGTGGGAGGATCGTTTGAGCCCAGGAGTTTGAGACCAGCCTGGGCAACATAGCAAGACCCCATCTAAATTACCAAAAAAAAGGCTTCCCTTGAGCCAGGAGCATAAGTTATTTAGAATTTCTTTTTTGCCGGGCGCGGTGGCTCAAGCCTGTAATCCCAGCACTTTGGGAGGCCGAGACGAGCGGATCACGAGGTCAGGAGATCGAGACCATCCTGGCTAACACGGTGAAACCCCGTCTCTACTAAAAACTACAAAAAACTAGCCTGGCGAGGTGGTGGGAGCCTATAGTCCCAGCTACCCAGGAGGCTGAGGCAGGAGAATGGCGTGAACCCGGGAGGCGGAGCTTGCAGTGAACTGAGATCCTGCCACAGCACTCCAGCCTGGGTGACAGAGCGAGACTCCGTCTCAAAAAAAAAAAAAAAAGAATTTCTTTTTTAAAAACTTTTTGAAAATTTGTATAGTTTCTTAGTAAAGATGTAAAACCCGTTCTCTCTTAAATGCAAATGTGTCAGTCTTATGAAATGAAGAACTTAAGCTTCTGTTCCTCAGTCACGTGTATCCTTAAGGACTGACATCTGTAGAGCTGAGAGTTTACTTTTGTTTGTTTATTTTGTATTATGATCAAGGATCAAAACTATTTGAACAAACAACTGAACATCATAGTATGTAAGATCATCTTTATCATTGACTCAGTTTCTGTTTTGATTGAATTTAATTCTAGTTTTGGTATGCCTCGTTTAATATTGTTGGCTATTAAATTTTTCTAGTTTTCTATTTTCATATTTTATATTAAGGTTTCCTTAAGTTGTTTCCAGATATCTATTTGCAGTTTGTCCTCCCTTTTCAACATATGGCAGTCCTCAGAGACTTAAGGATCTAACACTGTGCTTTAGTTGCTTTTTTTTTTTTTTAACATGAGTTTTCCTTCTTTAGGAAAATATGACCTAGAAGTAAATGCTGTCCATTTTTTCATTTTGTTTTGCCTTTAGAGATTTTAAGTCTATTAATCATCTCACTAAAGATTTTGAAATGTAAAGAAATTAAATTCCTGTTTCTGATATTTTAGGGTAACACCTGCCTAGAGAATGGATCTTTTTTGCTGAACTTTACAGGCTGTGCAGTGTGCAGTAAGCGGGACTTTATGCTGATCACAAACAAATCCTTGAAAGAAGAAGATGGAGAAGAAATAGTTACCTATGATCGTAAGTAGACTTTTCTTTTTTTTTTTAACCTGAGTGTGTTAGCAGGTGTCAGCTTTTGGAAGTTGATATGTTACACAAAATATTCTGAGGCCTTATTTCATTATTGTATTGCACACATAGTTACTAGTTAGGTTTTTAAGAGGAAAATGTCGTTAACACCTCATTTATCTAGGATCATCAAAGAGTTTATGTAAATGACTTTTGCAGATAACTAAAGCTTATGATTCAGACACTGAATTTTTTTGTTTATCAAATTATTTTTCAGGGACATACTTTCAAAAGCTTTATGCTGCCTTAACAAGATGTATTTTTTATTATTGTTATTATTGTGACCTTAGGGTCATCTCTGTGAGTTTTCACTTTCTGCTACAGTATAATACCATGATATCCTCCAATAGCTATTAAAGTATTTAGGGCTGCTTGTCCCTATACTAAATGACTTCCAGAATGCAGTGTTTTTTTTAGTCTTGTTTCTGCTCAGAATGTCTAGCTTTTTTTTCCTCCAGTCTCACTGTCAGTCTGTTGTTCCTTACTTTTGCAGCTAAATAATAAGCTGCCTTCATATCCTTCTCCTCGTCCTCAGTATTGGGAAGCCAAATAAACTATGTATAAAAAAAAATGAATTCTGAGGTTAGCACTAAGGATTTCTGTAAGTTAAGTATATGTATACGTCAGTGCCCAGATATTGTGACAAGTATTTAACTGTTCACATTCCCTTTTTGCTTGTCTCCTGGTTCTTGGGTACCTTCTGAACACATGATGAATAAATGCACAGGTAATGGTATTTTGACAGAGGAGTTTGAAAGACACTAAGCCTTTAGAATGGAGTCAGATAATAATAAATGTTCTAAGCTAGAAGAATCTTTTTCTTTCTTTTTAGTGTATGTTTTCTTTAAGCTGTATTTCATTCCAGGCAATAGGGCATAGTGGTTTAAGAGCAAGGGCCCTGGAGCTAGGCTGTTTGGGTTTGAATTCTAGTTCCACTACATCCTGGCTCAGTCCTCTTCCTAGTTATTTAACTGAAGTATGCCTTTGTTTGCTTATCTCTAAAAAGGTGGTAATGATAGTATCTACCTCATTGAGTTTTTTAGAAGATTAAATATTTAAAATAGTAAGCACTCAATAAATTATAGTTTTTACTAGATTATTTTGTTACCATTAAATTCACTTTAATGCCCAGCTTTGGTTTTCATTTATGATTGGATATAGTAGCACAGTTTATATTATTCATGATAATGAAAGCTTTTACATATTTAAATAGGTACAGCTCGGATGGGTGTGGTGGCTCACGCCTATAATCCTGGCACTTTGGGAGGCCCAGGAGGGAGGATCGCTTGAGCCCAGGGGTTCAAGACCAGCCTGGTCAACATAGTGAGAACTCACATCTACAAAAATTCAAAAAAATTAGCTGAGTGTGTTGGCGCATGTCTTGAGCCCCTCCCGGGCTCAAGTTATTCTCCCAGCTACTCGGGAGGCTGATTTGGGAGGATAACTTGAGATTGGGAGGTTGAAACTGCAGTGAGGCGTGATCATGCCACTGCACTCCAGCCTGGGCAGCATAGTAAGACTCAGCCTCAAAAAAAAAAAAAAAAAAATTGATCTAGCTAGTTTAAAAATACACTTAAATATCTTTTAACTGGTTCTCTTAAAGAACTTTTGGTGGCAATTAATAAAAGCATATTAAGTCTCTGAGCTCAGACTCTTAATTATGTAGTATTGCTATGTGGCATATTCTGAATTTTTTAAAAATCAAGGTAGATTTTATAATGGATTTCCTCTTGTGTTAAATATGACAGACTTAAGATTCTCTTTAAATAATATGCTGAGAATAGAAATTTTAATAGAAATTTTAAGAAACTCTCTAAGACTTAATTACATAAGTCTCTCTTGTTTTAGCAGATTTGTGTAAGAATTGTCATCATGTAATAGCCAGACATGAGTATACATTCAGTATCATGGATGAATTTCAGGTAAATATAAATGTGGGTATGTTGTGGGGAGGTTAGGGCAATAACAAAAGTGCCCTTGAGAATCTAAACACAGTTTTCATAAGTGAAGTGCAAAGTGTTAGCATATATTAAAGGAGACTATGGTTTTGTTTTGTTTTGAGATGGTGTCTTGCTATGTTGCCCAGGCTGGTCTTGGACTCCTGGGCTCAAGCAGTCCTCCCACCTCGGCTTCCAAAGTATTGGAATTACAGGCATGAGCCACTGTGCCCAGCCCCATGCCTTTCTTATATCTGTGCAAGTTGAGAGAGAGACTTTAGATGTGGGTGGATTTGTGCAAACCTGACTTCACGAGAGTCACAAATCAAAATGTGTAGTTTACAACTGATATCTCAGCCCTGTCATTTTTGTTTATAACGAATAGTAGCACATTCTGGCTTCTTCTGAGGTTTACCATTGTGCTTCTTTTTTTCTGCCCAGTTATGTGATTGCACAGTTGTGGGCTTTTAAGTGGTGGCCTGTCCGCTGCCACCATACTTGCCCAGCATGGAAATTGTGATAAGGAGGTTATCTTTGTTTTCCCAAGTTGGCATGTAGAGTTGAATAACTCTGCAGTCTCATCTGTGGTAAGACATTATGATATTATTAAGTAAAATTACAAGCTGTGTGTATCAAAGTTGGAGGAGAAATACTGAACCACTGTGAAGCTGGAAATTAAGAGATTTATCATAAGGATTAATCCTTACACAATTGTGAGAGCATGTGAAGAATTCTCTGGAAGGTTGGTATAGGCCTGAAATTGCTGAAGATTCACAGGTCTGATGATCAGAAAGAAAAGCTGAGCAGTAGGGGAGAGCCAGGGACAAACTGAAACCTGCCTCTGTCCCTCACTGCCTGTTTTCAAGCCTTCAAGTTGAGTTACTTATTTTGTGTGAACTACATATTTGTCCATAGGATATAAATATCAGGCTAGGGCTTTTAACAGCCAAGAGAATTTTTTCAATTCCCTTCACATTTGGATAGTACTTAATTAGGAAAATAATAATAATCTTCCATAGAAGAATCATAAGATAGTAAAACCCCTCTTATTCCTTATTTTAGCATGGAAGACAGTGCTTAGTCACCTGTCAGAGTCTGGTCTGATGTGTTGTGGTTAATCTAAAATAACATCTTGACTATATTTCTTCAGCATCCAAAAATTATGCCTCAGGAAATATTTATATGATATGTGTAACTTAGGGCAAAATTGACATCTTAGTGAATGAGTAGTGGCCACATAGGGGGATGAGCACCTCCCGGGCTTAAAGAAACAGTTCTGTTCTTTTATGGGAGGAAAAGAGTGCTTATAGCTATTTTCAAGAAGCTAGTGAAACTCACATGAGTTATGTACAGCTCCTGAATGAATATTGAGGTTACCTGTTTATGTCCTAACCAAGCCATTGTAAATTAGCTAGACCAAAGTCTAGCTGATTTTTCCTTTATGACTGAATGCAGCCATTTTCAAAGCTGCCCTAGAAATTACTCTGGGACAAGAAGAAGGTAAAGGAAGGTGGCTTATCACAATGTGAGAAACTATGAAATGGTGGTGAAAATGATTCTAAAACTAGACTCTCTTCTCCCAGTCTACTCCTCCCCAACATCTACTTCCCCACCCACCCCCCAACTCATATTCCATACTCTACCATCAGATTAATTTTCTTAAAATGATGTTTTCAATGCTGGGCATGGTGGTGTGTGCCTATAGTTTGAGATACTCAAGAGGCTGAGGCAGGAGAATCTCTTGAGGCCAAGTGTTTGAGTACAGTCTGGGCAACATAGTGAAACCCTGTCTACTAAAAAGTAAAAATAAATGATACTTTCGGGTGACCTCATTGGCCTTCCCATAGGGCGCTTTTAGCTACAGTACAATATCAAAGCTGCTCATTTCAAGGTTCTCACTGGACTGGCCCAGCTTCCCTTCTTTTATTTCCCGCTACTCTTTCGTATATACACCATACTTAGCATTGTCCCAACTTTAGACTCTTCCTTCTCTCCTGTTAGAGAGGAAGATTTTTATTTACTCCTCTCTAATGCTACCCCACTGCATTTCCTCAGGAATCTCATGTTATCGTCTCTCTCTCTCTAGTGTACTTTGATTCATCCTGTAATCATTTCTTCTTCCTCTTGCTTCTTTATTTGAATAGGGTGTTTGTTTGTTGCAACAAGGTCTCACTCTGCTGCCCAAGATGAAGTGCAGTGGTATGATCACAGCTCACTGCAGCCTTGACCTCCCGGGCTCAAACGATCCATCTGCCTCAACTCCTCAAGTAGCTGAGACTACAGGCACTAGCCACCATGAGTGGCTATTTTTAAAATTTTTTTCTGTAGAGATGAGGTATCACTTTGTTGCCCAAGCTGGTCTTGAACCCCTGGGGTCAAGCAGTCCTCCTGCCTCAGCCTCCCAAAGTGCTGGGATTACAGGTGGGAGCCACTGCCCGGCCACTTGAATAGGTCTTTACCCTATTTTCCTTATTTCCATATGCTCCTCTTAACACCTACAAACTGGTTTTCATTTTCACTGTACTAAAACTGTTCTCTCATAGGTTTGCTATAATCTAACCACATCCTGTGACTTTGCCTTAGTTCTTTTCTCTCTTACATGGCTTCTGCATGTAGTTTTATTAACCATTGTTGTCTTTTTGTAGCATTTCTGCCCTTGAGGTTCATAGTGCTTTACTTCTCTCCTTTTTAAATCATTTTAACTGCTCCTTTGGGTTTTCTCTCATTTTTCTTTCCTGTTTTCTCTAAGTGACACTCCTGAGCTTTTGGTCTGTGGTCTGGAACCTTCTTTATGCTCTCTCATGTAGTGAACACACATGTACTCAGTCTTAGTAGAGACCTGTTAGATACCTTTCACATTTCCTTCTCTAGCCTTCATGCCTACACCGCTCATCCCCTCTTTGTTTTCTTTGTTTTTCTTGCTTTTTCTCTGACTCTAACATCACACCTCATGTCAAGGACCATACCCATTGAAGCCTGAATTACTGCAGCATTTTCCATACTGCAGTTCTGCACACTGCCATCAAGTTAATCTTCTTAAACATGTCATCCTCCACTCCCCTGCTGACAAACCAGATGCTTCTTCTTTCCCTTTTACTCCGTAAGCGATGCACATGCTGTTTTCCTTATTACTGTCCATATTCATGCCTTTTCCTTGATTTGAATTGTCCCTCTCTCTACCTTCAAGTCAACTAAATCTTACCTCTTTCTAGCTGAACTCAAATTCCATCTCCTCTTTGCTCTTCAAGCCCGTGCATCTTCTCCCTTTTCTGAACTTTTCTTGTACCTATGTCAGGCCCTGACTTTAGTGAATAGCCACTTGGGAACTTCTACCTCAGCCTAATGGCCACAAGAACCCTCTATTCTCAGCTGCCATTACTTACTATCCTTGTCCCCACCCTACCCCAGCCCCTCATCCTATCCTGGCAGTAGTTCAAGTTCAAGGTGGGATTCCCAGCCACCATTGTTGTATTATATTAAACATCTTATAGGAGATTTAAACATAGTCCAAAGTAGGCAGAACAGTGTACTAATGTACACTACCCATCTTCAAGTTGCTTTATTTGTACTTCACCTTTCTCACATCCCCCCCACAGGATTATTTCCAAGCAAATTCCAAACATATCACTACCTCTTTAAATATTTCATTAGCCTCTCTGAAAGATAAGTATTCTGTTTTTAAAACAACTGTAATGCCATTATTGAACAAAGTAGAATTTTCTGGTGGCAAGACTAGGGGAAAAGTGGCGACAGAGAGACAGAGTTTACATGGAAAATATATCATAAATTATTATAGGTATCCTTTATTTTTTAAAAAAATTCCCCGGCAAAAGGCCCCGCTGCCCCCCGACCAAAATGTTCTGTGGTGTTTACTTCAAGAAACAAGACAGAAACTATGAAGACTGCTTTTGTTCCTTCTGTTGGGCCCAGGGGAAGGAGAAGAACTTGGAGTGTAGATATGAACCAGGGGATCTAATAGAGGGAAAAGGAGTAAAGGCGCCTCAGAATAAAAAAAACAAAAAAAAAAAAAAAAAAAGATCTAGTTCTTACTCAGAGGTAATTCCACCCACTGTGCTCTTCCCTCCCAAGTCTCTTCCCCTAGGCCCTGCCCAGTTGGAGCCTTTGAGAGTCCCTGTGAATGACTGGGGGAATTATTTTCTCTACTTGAATGATTTTGATAAAAGGTGTCCTAATCTCATCATATTCCTGGCAGCCAAGGAGATCTGTTCCTGGCATCCCAAGTTAGAATTCTAGACGTATTTTCCCACAGAAGCACTTCTATATATGGTTAGATTCTATGGTATTTGAACAATATAAATTTAAAAGACTTGTGGATTTTCCTGGGAACCTAACCGCCATGTATGACATTAATTCTGTGGGAAATTGCTTTTGAATTCCTAATAATTGACTTGCAATGAAATTTGAGTTCCAGACTGCCTATAAAGATTATAGGTGTAATCAGTCTCACTGATTTAATAATCTTGCCAGATTATATGTTAGGTTTTTTTCCCCCTTCCAAGTTAGACTGTAGATTTTATAAAGTCAGACTTTGTTCTTTCATGTCTGTCAGCACATTGCAGAGCATGTAGGCACTCAGTATAAATTTGTCAGTGGCTAGATTGGTTGAAAACTCAAGTATTTGTTTAGCCTCACACATTTTCTCTTTTTGACTCTATTACTCTTTTCCTTCTTCTTTTCCTGTAAAAGGTTACCATCCAAATAGCAATGCCTGGTGGGTTAAAGCAGTGGAAGTATTTGACAGCTGTAAAAGACCTTGAAGAGGATGTATTTTTATTTTATTTTTAGTTCATAAAGCAATCTTTCCACTTCCACAACTAAGCTCCCCTTCTGAACTCACCAGTAGAAGATGGAAAAGGCAGTTGCCAGCTTCAATGTCTTTGTACCACAGTCATTGTTTACCTCTGTGGCCCTCTCTAGTGACTGTCTAAACCCAAGAAACACAAACTGCCTTGACCAATCAATTTCCAGACAGCTAGCAAACTCAGCATCAGGTGTGGAAATTCTAGAAGACTTAACATAGATGTTTGTTTTCATACAGAGATAAAAGGCTTTTAAAGAAAAGGTTTCAAAGAAATATGTCTCTGTAGTTTATGACTGTTAAATATTCTAGAAAGGGAAAGCTATAAGAATAGGACTTTGAAGGCCGGGCGTGGTGGCTCACGCGTGTAATCCCAGCACTTTGGGAGGCCGAGACGGACAGATCACAAGGTCAGGAGATCGAGACCATCCTGGCTAACACGGTGAAACCCCGTCTCTACTAAAATACAAAATTAGCCGGGCGCAGTGGCAGGTACCTGTAGTCCCAGCTACACGGGAGGCTGAGGCAGGAGAATGGCATGAACCCGGGAGGCGGAGCTTGCAGTGAGTAGAGATCGCGCCACTGTACTCCAGCCTGGGCAACAGAGTGAGACTCCGTCTCAAAAAAAAAAAAAAAAAAAAGAATAGGGCTTTGGGCTGGGTGCAGTGGTTCACACCTGTAATCTTGGCACTTTGGAGGCCAAGGTGGGAGGATCACTTGAGCCTAGGAGTTTGAGGCCACCCTGGGCAACACAGACCCCATCTCTACAAAAAAATTTAAAAATTAGCCAGGTGTGTTGCCAAGTGCATGTAATCTCAGTTACTTGGGGGACTGAGGTTGGATGATCACTTGAGCCCAGGAGGTCAAGGCTGCAGTGAACCATCATTGCGCCACTGCACTCCAGTCTGGGCAACACAGTGAGACCCTGTCTAAAAAAAGAAAAAAGAAAAAAAAGAACGTTGCCCTAAGGGTTTTTGCCTAAAACAAACTCTCCTGTGTTACCAGTCTGGACATTTGTTAAACCTAGGAAACAAATCTCTTAAATGGATCGAATTCACAGACAACTAGCTATCTGAAAATCAGACAGGACATACTAGTGAATTTAACATAATTGTTTATTTTCCTGGAGTAGGTAAAAATAGCTTTTTCGGTTTGTGAATTTTCTCCTTTCAAAAAATTATTTCTGTTGTTAAATATCCTTAGTGTTAAATATCCTAGAAAGGAACAGCTATAAGAATAGGAATTTTTCCATAGGGACCCACACTCAAACTGCTTCATTACTTTAAATAGTAGCACTAAGCTAAATATATGTGCTTTCTGAGAAATAGCCATGTATTTCCAAGATGACATTTATGTATCAATTTATATAAACAACAGGCTGTGGAATATACAGAGTAAGCCTAAGACATTGCTGATACATGTTGAAGAAATTGATCCAATGTACAGAAAGAATATTCCTGATAATTTGTAGAGAACTTTTTAACTAGAGTAAGTTATAAAGCATCTTTTCCCTGTTCCTCGAGATAATTATGCACTTTATCTTGTTCTAGGAGTATACCATGCTGTGTCTGTTATGTGGCAAAGCTGAAGATACTATCAGTATTCTCCCTGATGACCCCCGACAAATGACCCTCTTATTCTAAGGATCCTTCTACAGATCTGTTATAACTATGTTGGGTTGGTTTACAATACAGCAAGCCTGATGGTTTGTCTTATTTCATTCACACTGAAAATTCTTTGCATATTTTTTTTCTGCTTAGACTCACTTATTCTTTGAGGAAAAAAAGTAACGTAGGAGATCATTGTTCTCTAGAGCTGAGCTCTTCTGCTAAAGTTCAAAGTTCACATCGGTGTAGCCAGAGTGAAGCATCTTTGTTAGCAGTTATGTGGTCAGAAAACAACTAGAATGGGAGCATACCTGCTGCCCAGATTTTGGTTTCCAATAAAAGGAACCAGGGCTCCTTGGAAAATCAACTGATTCTAGAACTGGGGTGTGAACTATACAAGATGAGCCTAGAGTATCTTGTGCCACAGAAAAGTGAAGTACTGAAATTAAAAAAAAAAAAATCACAGTGATTGGGAGTATGTCAGTATGATCGAACTGAAGGATCTCCGAAAGGCCAGAGCTGGAGCAATTTGAGTAACAAAATAAATAAAGTAGTATTGGGTTATAACCCAAACTATATAATAAATATTTACAAGCCCAAACTAATATAAATGATTGAATGGGAACAAATCTCTTGTGCAGAAGAATTTCAAATAATTTATGTAGATACTCCCCACTTAGTGGGCTCCACATAGTGACTTCTGTGCAGAGTCTAATATGGAAAGGGGGGGAAAAGAGTAACTTTACAGTGGAGAAATCTGACAGACACTAGCTCAGCCAGGTGATTAAGGTTAACGTCATCCATGATAGGCCCTTTTGATAGCATGTATCCTTGATAGCATCACATCATACAGAATGTGATAAGAATGGCACTTTACCTCTGTGGTCCTCCTCCCCAAAACTCAGAACCCAAGTCTGATCAGGAGAAAAACATCACACAAATTCCAGTTGAGGAGCATTCTACAAAATACCTAACCAGTACTCCTCAAAACTATCAAGGCCATCAAAAACAAGGAAAGTCTGAGACATGGTCACAGCCAAGAGGAGCCTGAGAAGATGTGACTGCTAGATGTAGTGTGGTATCCTACATGGGATTATGTACGGGGGACGGGGGGAGATCATTTGGTAGAAACTAGGGAAATCTGAATACAGTGTGGACTTCAGTTAATATAAATGAGAAAATGGTTTCATTTGCTCTAAAGGGATCTTAGAATATCTTACTTTGCATAGTTGCATGAGCATTGGCTAGGAGATGGTAAGCTCTGGCATTTAGGCCTCTCTACCATTTAGTAGCAGTATAGTCATTAAGCGAAGCATTACTCTGGACTTTATTGTCCTGTTTCTATCAAATTGGACTAATAAAAATTGATATTATACGTTCATCACAGTATTGTTAGGAGATTTAAATGAACTAGTGAATGTAAAATACTTTAGAAAGCATATATAAAGTACTAGATACAATGAGGTGGCTTCAGTTAGTGCTCATTCTGAGACCTAAATTTAAAGGTTCAGGCATTGGAAACAAAAGTGTTTCTTCATATCTAGGAGATTTGGAAATTCTGAACTAAGGCCTTATAACAAAAAAGAAATGAGCATAGTGTTCATTGTAGATACCAGGGAAAAGCTTTGTTGAATAGCAGTAATAATAGCTGAGGTTTATTAAGTACTTCTTATGTGCTAAAACCTTTTTAAGCACTTATTTAATTCTCATTAACAAATTCATAAGGTAGGTGCTATTGATAGTTTAGCCATAACCAGATATGGCTTGTTTTTTGTAAGTTATGAAGGGGTTTATATTCACTGTTCTTTATTTCAGTGTAGCACTTTTAGAGCCAAAAAAACCTCGGACACAAAGAAGTTAAATAACTTGTTTAAGATCACACAGCTAGTGCAGTTACCCCCTCTCAGTAATAATGTTTGGTAAATATGAAGTATAAGGATCCGGCAAGGTTAGGAAGAGGTTAAGAATATCAGTGACAGCACTCTGAGGCATCTGGGCATGTCAGATGAAGATTTATTCAGAAAAGTTAAGTCAGCTGTTGTAGGGATCAGTTGTTTTATTCCTGGAAAATGTGCTTCATTTTGCTGCAAATCTATATCTGACCTGCTGAGGAAATCATTTGGTGAAATGAATCCAGAAAGCAGAGAAAATGCTTCATTACTTTAAATAGCAGCATTAAGCCCATTATAGCCTCTGAATTGTCCCTTCCTTGAGTTTGCTATTGCTTCCAACTTAGTCATTTGAAGCTCAAGAGTCTAATTTTATATGCCCTGCCAATGTCCTCATCTATTGCGGAATGTATAATTATCTATTTGTTTTGGACTGTATGTTACAAAAATTTAAAATATAAGATCCTCTCTCTCTATTTCATTATTGGTAAACCAACATTGTGCTGTGTTTTGTGATATTTTATCATTTTAGATTATTCTGTGGATCTAATAAAGGCCACTTGAACCCAGTTTCACAGAATCCTTATTTTTCTGTTCAAATTAGGAATTAGGCAAAACATGGCTCTCTTTTTACTTCCCTTCCTGAGATATAAGAAGGAAGAGAAATCCCCTGTGGGTATAATTGGAAACGTGGGCTTATCCTGGCACCTCCTTTTTCTCTAATCATTCTATGATGTACAGGTCTGGCTACTTAGGCTCTTGAAATTAAAAGCTCAGCCAGTATTTGTTGTTTTGTTTAATCTAGCTCTTTCTCATGTGGTTTTAGGTTCTCCCAGTACTAACTAATTGACACGAGATAGCTTGGGCATATGGCTTGTTATTTGTAAGTTACCATGAAGAGGTTTATGCTCACCGACCTTTATTTCTGTGTATCAGAAGTCCTTTCTGTTTCATTCTTTCATTTTGTGGGCAGGGCTAGTTATTTGAGGCTCTCAATTTTAAAATGTTTTTTTTTTTTTACTGTAGTACAAGACTGTTGTAAGATACAGTATAGTTGGATAGAAAAGGAACTAAAAGATCTGGGTCTAGAATTAACTTTGTCACCTGCTAATGATGGGACAATGGGCAAATCACTTATCCTGTCTACCTCAGTGTCTTCAGTGGAAAACTAGAAACCATCATGCCTCCACAGAATTTTTAAATGTAATGATTTTTAAATCTAATGCTGTGCGCAGGCAGCTGTCAGTGGTCTTTATGAAGAAAAATCTGAGCTAGAAGAAAGCACTGTTGTGTTGTGGTTAAGAGCAGAGGCTTTGGAGTCAGACTGACCTGAGTTCAACTTTCAGCTTTGCTACTTCCTAAGCTCTGTGTCCTTGGCAAGTGTCTTGCCCAATTACCTTTTCTTTTAATAGAAATAAAAAGTTTTCATGGGATCTGTATGAGGATTAAATAACCTAGTGTATATAAAGTACCTAGCACAGTCTGTGCCCATAGTAAATATTAAATGAATGGTAGTTTGGATGATGGTTGTGATGGTGATTGTAATAAAGTTGTAGAGTTTGGCTCAGTGTTTTTGAGACAGGGTCTCACTCTGTCACCCAAGCTGGAGTGCAGTGGTGCAGTCATAGCTCACTGCAGCCTTGAACTCCCAGGCCCAGGCAATTGTCCCACCTTAGCCTCCTGAGTAGCTGAAACCACTACAGGTGTACATCACCATGCTCAGCCAATTTTTTTTATTTTTATTTTTTGTAGAGATTAGGTCTCAGTATGTTGCCCAGGCCGGTCTCATTCCTGGGCTCAGGCCGTCTTTCTGCCTCAGCCTCCCAAAGTGTTGGGATTACAAGCTTGAGCCACCACACTGGGCCTCAGTGTCTCATAAACTAAGGAGAGATAGCTGTGGGAACATAGTCATGGAGATAATTATCAATTTCACTGTCTGTGCCTTGGCCTCCTAAAATCACTTGTTCCAAGCTCTGTTTTTGTCTTTTTTTTTTTTTTTCTTTGTAAGAGCCCTCAGGTTAGTGATTCTCTCTGTCCCTCCTCTGAATTGAATAACATTATCTCAGTACTTCTGGGGAAGTTGTTAATGAGATTTCCCCCTCCTTCTGAGTGCCCCTAGGGAAATTTGATGAAAAGATTTTTGTTTATCTAGGAAAGTGGGTGCTATTTTAAAGCTTTGCCTTGTCTGTTTATGACCACAAGCTAATACTTCTGAGGATGATAAGGGGGACAAACAAGATGAAGAATAAAGGAAAGGAAACACTTTCTAATTTCTCTTCATTTTAACAACAGCACAACTGAATATTTGGTAAAGCTAAACATCCTTGTAAAACAGGATCCTTCAGTCTTGCCTTCCCTGTTTCCTCGTGAGCGAAACAGATCAGGTTCTGTCTGAAGCAAAGAGCATTTCCCCTCCCACGTGAGGAGCCCTCATTCTAGCTTTGTGGCCCTCTCTTGACTTTCTGCAAAATCACTTATACTGTAATTCCCATTCCTTTGGGAATCCCTAAATAATTCTTTGAATTTGGGCCTCAAGGGAAAGACCGAACACATTGTACTGGTGTATCAGGCTCTAAGCTGCTGGTAGCATGTTTCCAACACCCCGGATAGCTGGCTCTGTTACTGGATGTAACAACAGGCTATGGTACTGTCAAGATGATGACTACCTTTCAACAAGAATTCTCTATTTGTCAGGAAAGCAACTTGTCTGCAGTCACTGCTCTAAAATCAGTACATGGGCCTGCCCCATAATCATTCATACCCCAGCTGTTGGCTTTCAGAGCGCAAATCTGAAAGGCTTGAGGTTTCAGGAGTGAAGTTAAGGATAGCCTTAAGTTAGCAGAAGGCCCTGCAGAAGGGTGCCAGGGGATTTCCACTGTAATACTCAGGTTACCCTTTTGAAATAAAGCTCTGTTGATGACAGGTTTAGTTGAAGGTCAGACAGTGGGGATCTTAAACATCTATTCCACGTTCACTCTCATATGATGCAAGTGCTTAGAAAATGGTTAGGGTAAGCAGAACAATTAAAGGAAAGACATTTTCCCTTCAGCATTGGGATTCTCAAACAGTGTGTCCAGTTTGGAAAACTGTCCCTTCAGGGCTTCAGTGAATAGAAGTGAAAATATTCCATCTAGTGGTCAAAGAAGGGATGGTGAAATGAGAAGTTTCCAGGATGAAGTCTGTGGGGCAAGGTGACAGGCGATGACCTCTCAGCAGGTATCTTTTCCAGACCATGATAGAATCTGACCTTGGCGGTGGTGGTATGTTTTGATTATGTCTGCACTGGATGAGGAATTGGGGACACCATCCTTGCAAGGCCTCTGAGCAAAACTGTCCTGATGGTGAGGAACAATGATGTTGCAAATGGCAGATTATAAACAGTCTGACTCTGAAGGGAGGCTCTCTCCCATCCCCAACCCCTTCCTTCTTATGGAGGAAGAAATGAGTCCAATCATTCCTGCCTCGATTTGTCTCGAGCCTGAATTTGTGAATAAGTGAGTTTGAGAAGAATGAGGGTGTAATGTGAACTTTATTTATTTATATATTTATTTAGAGATGAAGTCTCACTCTGTCACCCAGGCTGGAGTGTAGTGGTGCCGCCATCTTGGCTCACTGCAGCCTCCACCTCCCGGGTTCAAACAAGTCTCCCACCTCAGTAGCTGGTATTACAGGCGTGCACCACCACACCTGCCTCATTTTTTCGTATTTTTAGTAGAGACGGGGTTTCATCATGTTGGCCAGGCTGGTCTCGAACTCCTGACCTCAAGTGATCCACCTGCCTTGGCCTCCCAAAGTGCTGGGATTACAGGCGTGAGCCAACACACCCGGGCCATGAACTTTAAAAGGGAGGGAGAATCAGTCTAGCAAAGGATCAAACACCGGAGAGATTTGATGATCAGGAAGAAGATAAAGTGCTCTTTGTGTTCTCAGTAACAACACCCTCTATGCCTTTGCTATCAGTAAACATTAAGCTGACTTCCCAGGAATTTCCCAAGGCACAGGTCAGATCTAGTTGGCCCAGTACCCACAGTGCTATTGATGTCTTCCTGACTGTAATCCTCCTAACAGCCTCCCAGTATCCCCAACCAAAGGGCTCGTTGTCTTTTCCTCCCCTACCTCCTATTATCACTTTCTCTTTTTCCCCAATTCTGAAGAAGAGCTGTAAAGGAATAATATAATTCACATTTCCCATAACTCCAACTGCCACCACAGACCTTGGCCAGAGCTTGCTTTCCAGTCAGTAATTAGGGCATCCCTTGATACATCAGATCCTCCCCTCCCAAAGCTTGGCGTGCTAGCAGCTCCTCTATCCCACCTGCAGTTTGTAGCTTCCCTCCGCCCCCTGTCAAAGAAGACACACAGAGGCTGGCTATTTCCACACGTGCCGTTTATTGGTTTCTTCTAGCAGGGTGGCTTCAGGCCCTTCACGCCTCTCAGACACCACCCATGAAGGTTTAGGAAGGTGCCATCATTCTGTGAAGGCCCAGAGCTTACCCAAGTCTTAGAGCCCAAGTTGAATCACCAACCAGAGGGTTGGGAGAGGAAAAGGAAACAGGCAGAGGGGAAAGACAAGGCTCTGCAGTGAAGGGGACTGATACCAAGGGAATGCTGAGGTCCAGCAGTGTCTCCTGGGGGCATGCTACATCCTGAGGCTCCTCGGGACTGGATGGAGTAGATCTGTGTGCTGAGAAGCTCATGTCTATATGGCAACTTTAAGGAGGCGCTTGATGTCAGGCTCAATGTTGATGGTTGGGAAGGTGCGGCTGTAGCGTCGGAAGGGCTCTCCCTCCGGCCCTATGAGGAACTTCTCAAAGTTCCAGGCCACATCTGAACGGCGCACAGGGCTCCAAATGATGAGCTTGGGATCGGTCATGAGGGAAAATGGGTCGTCATGAGGGTAGGGAAGCTTGTCCTTCAGGTAGGCGAAGACAGGATGCTCATTCTGCCCATTCACCTCACATTTTTGGACAAGGGTGAAGGTGGGCTGGTATCCACCCCCAGGACGGACATACTTGAGACTGTTCAGGATTTCCTCATTCTGACAGTTCTCCTAGGGAAGAAAAAGACAACGAGCATGGACAAGGGACAGGGGAAAAGAAGGATCTACAACATGAAACTCTTTCACCTTCCTACACTCCCTTCCCAGGATCATTCTTTTCACTGTGTGTGAGAGAGAGAGAGAGAGAGAGAGAGAGAGAGAGAGAGAGAGAGAGAGAGAGAGAAGAGAGAAGAGAGAGAGAGAAGAGAGAGAGAGAGAGACAAGGTGTCGCTTACTGCAGCCTTGAATCTCTGGGCTCAAGCATTCCTCCTGCCTCAGCCTCTTTAGTAGCTGAGACTACAGACATAGGGCACCATGCCCGGCTAATGTTTTGTTTTGTTTTGTTTTTGTTTGTAGAGATGAGGTCTCATTCTGTTGCCCATGCTTTGGCTGCTCTTCAAGATTTAGCACTTCTGAACTGTTGCTTTTGTTTCCAGTCTACCCTAAGCAGTTGTTAAAGTGTCTGAAGCAGGCCGGGCGCGGTGGCTCAAGCCTGTAATCCCAGCACTTTGGGAGGCCGAGACGGGCGGATCACAAGGTCAGGAGATCGAGACCATCCTGGCTAACACAGTGAAACCCCGTCTCTACTAAAATACAAAACTAGCCGGGCGAGGTGGCGGGCTCCTGTAGTCCCAGCTACTCGGGAGGCTGAGGCAGGAGAATGGCGTAAACCCGAGAGGCGGAGCTTGCAGTGAGCTGAGATCCGGCCACTGCACTCCAGTCCGGGCGACAGAGCGAGACTCCGCCTCAAAAAAAAAACAAAAAACAAAATAAAGTGTCTGAAGCAGAAGAAAGAGAAAAGAGAGTTAGGTTATACTGCTTAGAACCTCCTCTTCAACTAACCTACCGACCTACCTTCCCATATATCCATACCTACACACACACCCCCTTTCCCTCTGCCCTGGTTTTGCCTCGCCTGCTTTCAATCACACGTGTGTGGAGTATAGCCTTTGCCTCTGCCTATTCAGCTTCTTGAACTGAGGGTGAAATTGAGACCCAGAGGAATGGGATTTACAGCTTCTTGCTTTCTTCTTGCCTTGTCCTAGAACTGAAGTACAAATGGGAAGAAGCTTTGATGAAGGAAGACCCCCATCCAAGGACATCTAGTTTTCAGGTGCCATAACAGCAGAGCAAGTTCAAGGCAACAATGGATGTGTACTCTAAATGGAACTACTTAGTACCAACAGGAGTGAACTAAATAGGATACAGGATTTAGGGTTCGGGAATAGGCCAGGGGGAGGGGGCGTTGAGGAAATAAGTGCTTGATGGCTAAAGGTTGTATGTAATTATCATTGTTTTCATGAGTAGGCTGCTACCCAAAGACTGCTGCACCTCCTGTCCACTCACTGCTCTCAGCTACGCACGCTTTGGCTCAAAACCTAGTCCCTGCCTTTCCCTCCTGACTGCCATCCCTGTCCTATTCCCTCTCAGCATCCCCACTCATGACAACCCAAAAGGCCCGTGGGAACCTTTCTTTTCCACCTGTGCCTTTCCAGTTTAAGAGGCAGATATCTTCCTCTGGGAGAAAGTTCCTGCTTCTGACCTGTGAGAACAAACTAGTTCAGTCAGTTCCAGGCCATCATGACATCATGAGCCCAGAGCTGCTCTCTAGTAGACTTCTCTGTTTTTGTTTTTTTTTCCTGAGACAGGGCCTCACTCTGTCACCTAGGCTGGGTGCGGTGGCACAATCATAGCTCACTGCAGCCTCGACTTCCCAGGCTCAAGCGATCCTTCCACTTCAGCCTCCCAAGTAGCTGAGGCTACAGGCACATGCCACCACGCCTGGCTAATTTTTGCAATTTTTGTAGAGGCAAGGTTTCACCATGTTGCTCAGGCTAATCTTGAACTCCTGAGCTCAAGCAATCTGCCCACCTTAGCCTCCCAAAGCACTGGGATTGTAAGTGTGAGCCTCTGCACCCTGGCAGACTTCTATTTCTTAATGCAAATGGGTGGCTGGCTCCTGGTAGGTTATAACTCCCTCCAGCAACTTGCTAGGCTGAAGTGATGGTGTGAGGCTGGAGGTATTTCTGGGGCTGGAGGGACATCTCGAAAGAAGGTTTGCCAGTCCTATCTCTCCTGCTCTAGAAGGCCAGACAGAAAACTTAGGGAAGAACAGTGAGAGCAGTGAACAGTTTGGGCTCAGATTAGTCACAGCCAGTGATGCTTCAGCCTTCCTGCTTTCCTCTCTCCCACGCCTTCATGCCACTGTGAATTGAACTAAGGGGATTATAATGAAAGGGTTCACTTGAGTTCATTCTCCCTGCTTGTACATTAAAATCATAGGTGGAAATAGAAGAATCCCTAAAAGAGAACTCGAGGTGTGTGGGCTGAAGATCTATAACAACTTGACCCATTAATCTGAAATAGAGAGGTTCATGTGATGCCCAGAGGAGGCACGTGCCTGTTGAAAACCTTTCTCTTTCCCGCTTATTCTCTTTCCACTTGGCTAATTTAAACCAACAAAAATCATCCTCAATCTAAATAATCAATTTGCTTGCATTTGCAAAGTACTTAATATTCTTCAAGTTACTTTTGTATATCCTATCCCCTAAACATCATAATCCTATGAGCTAAGTGTTATTATCCCCAGTTTACAGATGAGGAAACTAAACTGAAAAATGAAGCACCCTTTCCAAGGGCACAGAGCCATTAAATAGCAAAACCAAGTCCAGCTACAGCTAAGATCTCTTGACTCTGTCCAATTCTTGTTTGATTCCTGGCCTCTATTTTCTCCACTCATTTATTCAAAAAATGCTTAATGAGTGCTTTCTATGCCCTAGGCACTGAGGACACAGTGGAGAGAAGCACAGACCTGGCACCAGCCCTCATGGAGTAATATAGTAGAAAGATAGTAAACTATAAAAATCACACAGCCTTAGTGTTTAATCTTAAAAAATACATACCTTCCCTTGGTATGTCACATGCATCTAAAGACCTAGCTTAACAAAACATACCCCATTATTCCAGACACTCCAACACGGTCATTCAGCCTCTCCCCTTATCCCACTTGAGCTACACCAACCCAACACCTTTGGTGCACTACAAGGAGGGACCCCTCACCTGATGTCCAAATTGGTTGCAAGGGAAGCCAAGGACCACCAGGCGCCTGGGAAAGCGGCATTGCAGCTCATTGAGCTGGGTGAAGTCCCGAGTGGTTGTGCCTCAGAGCGAAGCCACATTCTCAATCAGCACGGCCCTGCCCCGGAACGTATTGAAATCTACCTTCTCCCCATCCAGGCTGATGGCACTGAGGTCATAGAACGACTTGGCAATGAAAGCCATGGTGAAGCGCAGAGTGAGCCCCGCAGAGAGGCCTGAGCCCCTTATGAGTCTGTTCTAGGTGTGGGGAGGAAGGAGGAGCCAGGAAGGAGGATAGAAGGATCTAACAATGGAGCTTTGAGCATCCCCAGGATGACTTAGCAAAAACAGGCCCCCACCTGTAAGTGCTGTTTGAACAAGGAGGTTTGCTCCTCCTATTAACAGACTGAACAAAGCCGCCTCCCCACCCCACCCTGCTGCACCCTGGGAAGGGCCAATTTGATATCTATGAGCAGAGGTAAATAATTCACTGCTTACAGGAAACCAGAGCCCTAAAGGTCGAATGGAGAGGAAAAAAAGGGAGGGAGGGATGCAGGATTGACTCCTACTTGCCCCATCAAGCTGTTCTCACTTGACACAGACATTTATTGAATGCCTGCTGAGTGTCAATCTCTGAATTGTACAGGGAGAGGGCAGGGTCTGCGGAGATCTGAAAGATGAAGAAGAGAACTGAGCCCCCGTCCACAGGACTCAGATGACAACTGAAATATACATATTCCTGTTCACGTTCTTTTTGTTGCTTTCCACCAGAACAAAATCAAAGGGACCCTTAGGAGGAGAACATGTCATTTTCTAGAGGAAAAAACAAGCTTTCAGTGCCTCAGCTCTTGCCAGGCTAAAGAGACAAAGTTGTGTTTATCTTGAGAAGTTTTTCAGTGCGTGGTGCCACTTGTCCTGGAGAACACACCGGCCTCTGCCCCTGCACTGTACTGTCTCCTATATTATATCCCCACCTGCACCTCATCCCCAGCCCCAAGTCATGAGGCTCAGTCGTTGCTACGAGAATGGTGAAGAGGAGTCACAAAACAGGTGGGTGAACTGCACCTACCTCCCTCAGAGATTCGGTCCCCAAGACTTTTCAGACCGGGTTTGTGCTGGTCACCTTCCCAGAGAAGGAAGTGTGGAGGAAGTTGAAACTGCTGTGGTTCCAGACGCAGGCAGGCCACCCCTGATGCTTTCTACAAGAGCCATGCAGTGCATCACAGGACGTCTGCTAAGGGCCATCTCAGAGGACCCCTGGAAGCCACAGAAACTGAAAAGACCCTAAGCCACTTCATTCTTCCAAGCACCCGCCAACTCAACAAGTTACTCTTTTAAAAATGCCTTGATTAAGGCCGGGCGCGGTGGCTCAAGCCTGTAATCCCAGCACTTTGGGAGGCCGAGACGGGCGGATCACAAGGTCAGGAGATCAAGACCATCCTGGCTAACATGGTGAAACCCTGTCTCTACTAAAATGCAAAAAAATTAGCCGGGCGTGGCGGCGAGCGCTTGTAGTCCCAGCTGCTTGGGAGGCTGAGGCAGGAGAATGGTGTGAACCCGGGAGGCGGAGCTTGCAGTGAGCCGGGATCGCGCAAAGCAAATGTTTACTAGAGTGTTTTCACAGGGTCACATCCATTGGGAACTGTCTCCTTGAACAAAGAATAAGCAAGTCTGAGGGGCAGCTGGTCTTGAGAATCTGATTTGTTGAGATGAGATGAAGGAGCTACTCGCCAGGGAGCGCTGAGCTGCCTTGCAGCTTTTCCATGGCTGTTCAAGTACACAGGGACCATGTGTCTCAGCTGGCTGCTCCCTAAAAACAAGTTTCCATTACCTAAGTGGGCAGAAGGAGTGACAGTCAGTGTAGGGGGAAGTGTGTCCCCTGCTGAAGCTGGGTGGAGTTCCTAGAAGCAACCAATAAGAGTCCCCACCAGGCCACTGAGTCACAAGGACTTGGCACTGATAGTGGGCAAAACTGTAACCTGCCAGATTTATGTGCATACCAAGAGCTTCCCCCTAGTACTCTTTGGGCCTCCAGAGACACCTCTTATTCTCTGCTCTTTTGCAAGCCTTCTTCAAGAAGGCCATAGGAGTTCCCCAGCTGCTGTAGTGGGGGGTTCCCTCTTCCTTAGGTACATGCCATCCCTTTTCTCCGGGTGTGACCTTGGACCCTTTAGACTCTTTTTTTTGAGACGGAGTCTCGCTCTGTTGCCCCGGCTGGAGTGCAGTGGTGCGATCTCGGCTCAGTTCTCACCTTTCCTAATGGAATATAC
This sequence comes from Rhinopithecus bieti, assembly GCF_001698545.2. Taxonomy (NCBI): domain Eukaryota; kingdom Metazoa; phylum Chordata; class Mammalia; order Primates; family Cercopithecidae; genus Rhinopithecus; species Rhinopithecus bieti. Next base: position 1,751,953 of record NW_016810602.1, on the reverse strand, counting down.
TTGGTGAGGCTCTCCTAAAATATCTGTCTCCAAATTTACCTCAAACTGGCCTCACTTTCCAAAAGCTTACAACTTTTAAGCATACACTAAGCAGTATGTAATTCTCATGGCTTTCTGCAGGACAGTGCTTGCTCTGGACACAGCACTGGCTTAGGCAGAAAGCCTGGGTTGGTGGTTCTTAATTCTGACTATAAATGAGAATTGTTTGTAGCGATTTTTCTAGAGATGCCAAAACTTTGCCCTCCAGTGATTCCAATTCAGTGCACTGTTTCCAGCCACAATTCTGCCACTGTACTTGGGACCCTTAGGCAAATCTTTAAGCTCTTTTTATTGAGACAGGGTCTCTCTCTGTCACCCAGGCTGGAGTGCAATGGGGCAACTGCAGCCTTGACCTTCTGGGCTCAAGTGATCCACTGGCCTCAGCCTCACAAGCCACCACACTCAGCTAATTTTTTCTAGAAACAGTGTCTGTGTTGCCCAGGCTGGTCCCAAACTCTTGGGCTCAAGCAATCCTCCTGCCTCAGCCTCCCAGAGAGTTGGGATTACAGGCATGAGCCACTGCACCCGGCCAAATCTTTAAGTTCTCTGAGCATCTGTTTCCTTGCCTGTGGGACATGGATAGATAACCACCCTCCCCATCTCACACAGTGATGGTTAGGGTCAGAAGAGTTTATCTATCACTAGTGCCCTGTAAAGTGTAGTGAAGATCTTAAGACTACTATTGTCCTGCATTGTACTACTCCTTTCTTCATTCAATCCTTATCCCCAGTATTCTCCACCTCCATCAATTCCATATCCCAAAGTATGAAATACCTGCAGTCCTGAGATCCCAGTCTGCCTCTGCTCCCCTGAGGTATCCAATCACAAATCTGAAAGATTATCCAGTCCCTCTTCATGCCTTCAGGAAGACCCATTCCTCACCCACACAAACAGATGAGAACGTCTTGGCTTTAAAACCTGCTCATTCATCCTGGCTAACACAGTGAAACCATCTCTACTAAAATGACAATGGCGTGAACCCGGGAGGCGGAGCTTGCAGTGAGCCGAGATCACGTCACTGCACTCCAGCCTGGGCAACAGAGCGAGACTCCGTCTCAAAAAAAAAAAAAAAAAAAAAAATTCCTGCTCGTAGATGTTCAGCATCCTCTCGATAACTGTGTTTCATCTTATTTCTGCAGTGCCAGGGCAATGGGGCTTTTCTTTGGGCCTCCCTGCAGGTGGCGCTAGGGAAGGTAGAGAAGGGAAGACAACTGCTGTTGCCTTCATCACTTCTGGAGCCGCTTCTACTGCCTTTCTCCCTCTCACATCACTGCCAGGGTCCAAGTGAGACCTACCCCCAGGGACTCATCCAGGCAGCCACACCAGTGGTTTGAAGTAGTCTTTATTTTGTAAACATCTGTGTTTAAAATAGATGAACCCTGCTTACAATTCATATATGGACCCAAGACACAGTACACGAAGTTCACCCGTCACAGGGAGATAGTGGGGGCTCAGGAGCAGGTGGCGTGCCTGGGGCTGGGTGGAGTCTCAATACAGCAGGTGCAGAGGTGGTGACGAGTAAACAGACCAGCAGAGCCTGCTCAACAGTCTGGGCCTCAAGACATGCCCCAGGCCACCAGAAGTTTAGGGTGAGCGTAGCTGCACCCTAAAATCCCGATTCTCCTTCTGCTCCCATACCTTTTCCCAGTCATGGCCCTTGTGGGGATAGGGCCTATTAGTCTATAGAATCCCGATTCCATGTTTTCCCTTCCAGAACCCCTAGGGTACAGTACAAATATAGTCCTCCTTTCCTGAAGGGGCTAGGAGAGAAAGACAATGAATGGCACCCTGCCTGATCTTCAGGGAAAGCTGAAATACTGGTCCACAGGTTGGAGCCACTGCCCAATATAACTTCTCAAGTCCCTGGCTGAAGACAGAGGGCTGGCATCACCCACCTCCCTAGCCCCAGTGTGATGTGGCATAGGTCTTGGTACTGAGGAGTCCATCCTCAAGGAAGCAACTCCAGCCTAGTCACAGCTTCATCCTAGAGTCAGCTCTCTCCATTTCTCATTAAGCAGTGATTTATAACTTCCTGCTCTCCTTTGCTTTCCACTATCTAACCCACACCCTGTCCCTAAGTCCTGAGCCACGCTCTCCTGCTGTTTCCTGGTTTGGTAAGTCAGGAGGAAAGGTTTGGTGGTTCTATCCCCACCTCTTTTTGGAGGAGTAAGGAAGTGGGGTTCTTATCCTTCACATATGTGTGCCCTGGATTTTGGTCCTTAGTTGATGAATGCTCAATACCCAGTTCTTTGTTTTGGCTGCAGCCACGCAATGCAGCTAATGTGTGGCTTAAGAACAACCCTCTTCCTAGGCCTCGCCCACCTTGGGAAGGCGGGCAGAAACCCCAGTAGGACTGGTAAATTACCTGTTCCATCTTCAAAGGTCCTCCTACAAGCTACTCTTGGGCCATATGGGGTTAAAGAAACTTCCTGAACATAGCACTCTGGAGGAGGGAGTCCTCTTCCCTCCACCTGTAGCCACAGTGCAGTTGGCAAACCCTCAAGCCTATCAGGAGCTAGAGGGCAAGATGAGCGCTTTGTCTTAAAGGCCGAAGAGAACAGCACCAAGCGTTTCTACCCAGGGCCTTCCTTCTCTCTTCCCATGAAGGATTTGCCCTTCTCCCATAAACTTTGGGTCCCAGGAGAACCTTGGTTGCTGAAGACTGGGCTCAGTCCTCTGGGAGTCTGAGGAAATGCTCTTCTTACCTAAGAAATGGAAGATGGGGCCCAGGAGGCCCTGCTGTTGCTACATTCCCCTCTGCTGTGCAAACTGCCATCCCTGGCCAGCTCTCCCTTATTCTTAACCTGATATAAGTCCTTCATTTCCAAATGCTGCCCTTTCTGGAGTACATGGTTGGCCTGACAGTGTCACTGACCCCAGGGCCTCCTTGCCCCTGGAGTACCCACAGGCCTTGGTCCACGTCTTTAAATTCAGGAGTCCGGTGGAGAGAAATTGTGTTCATGCTGCATGGGAGGTAGAGAATGGAGGTGACTTTTTATCCCTGCCACCCCTCATTTTGTTTCCTTCTCTGAAGCACCTGCCTCTGAGCTCAGTTCCCCCAAAGAGGCAGGCGGGCAGCCAAGCAAGGGCAAAGCTCTGGAGGGGAGTGGGTAGAGGTAGGGCGGCCCCAGGCTCAAGGACTCCCCGGTTGCCCTTTCCTTCCTACCTCGATGCTCCACTTTCACAGGTCACTGGGGAGGCAGGCCCATGGCACACAAGGGACAGTGGGGAGGGTAAGAGGAAGAAGCACCCTGTAGCCTTTGGCCCACCCACGAGGCAGGGTGGAGGGTTCTTCCTGGATCCAAGGGTGGAACCTCCCCACGAGACTGGGTCCATCCCCTCGGACAGGTTAGGAAGGAAGGAAAGCGAGCTGCAGCAGCCGCCATACAGCAGGACACACGGGAGGGGGTTTGAGGGGCTTTGATACGAAACGCACTGGAGGGGAGGGGTCAGAGAAAGAAGTAGGGGAAGAGAGAAAAAGCAGAGAGGAGACAGGATACACGGAGAAAGGAGGAGCTGAAAGTGGCCTGGACTCCAGCCCTGGCTGTTGTCTGGCGGGTGCAGGGTGGTGAGTCGGTGCTTGCAGCACATCGTGGGGGTCATAGCAGGCCTGTGGCTGGGGAAACAGGCTGAAGAAGACCACTCCAGGGTGGACGGGCTGGGGGCAGGGGCTGCTTGAGATGACAGCAGAGCCGCTCTCAGGGCCAGGCAAGGGGAGTAGTGGCTACTGATACTCAATAGGGTCATCACACAAGAGGACAGCAGCAGGGCAAAGCCCCGGCTCCCCTGTCTGCCCACGAGCCTCCTGAGGGAAGAGGGGTGTCGTGTGGGGTGCCCCACACAGGACTCAGCACCAGCAGGTTTTCGAAGAGTTCGCTGGGCCCTCGGGTTTGCCCTCCTCCTCCTCCAGCTCTGTCAATGCCAACTCATTGCTGGCACGCGTCCGGAGGCCTTCCAGCTCCTTCCTATGGGCCTGCAGCACCAGCTCCGTCAGACGCGTGAATGACTGGAAACCAAAGGGCACAGGTTAGTCCAGTGTCTCCTCCTCTCCTCTGGCAACCCTGCAGGGGCCCAAGGGATGAGGTCCATCTTATGGCTCCTCCTCCCGCCTCTGCTGGACTCGGCCTGAGAGCAGGTGCCTGGTCGCCAGGGCTCTCACCTCTTTAATGTTGAGGTTGGTGCAGGCACTTGTTTCATAGAAGTCCATGCCATACTCCTTCGCCAGCTGCAAAAGAAGGACATTTCTGAAAGAGAGTAAGGCAGGGGAGGGGCCCACACAACCAGGCACAGGCTTCTGCCACTGCACTTAACCATGCTGTGTTGTGACGATTTCTCAGAGTAGATAATTTCTCAGATGGGACTGGGAGCTCCAAGACAGGGTAGCAGAGAATGGGGGAAGATCCTCCACAAATACACCTCTCCATTCTTCCAGCTGCCACCCCACACCCCTCAACACACAATCATATATCAGGAGATAAAGACACCATCCATTGTGGCAGTGTGGCATCCTCATAAAAAGCATGGGCTCTGGAGTCCCACAGTCCCAGACCTGAATAGCAGCACTGCCACCGACGGCTAGCTGTGCAACCTTGGATAAGTTGTTCATTCTCTGTAAGCCCCAGCTTTATCTTCTGTTAAAGGAGACTGAGAGTGTCTCCCATCCATGGTTGTGGGATGATTAAATGGGGTCATGCACTTAAAAGCGTTTGGCTTAGCACAGTGCCACACATAGAGTGCTCAATAAATACTATCCTAGTAGGCTTTGCCTCTACTTTCAAATTGGTTGAAATGACCAATGTATTGGTCAATGACCATGTATTATATTTTATTACCAATCAGTTTCATTTTAATTACTAATGGAATGCTACTGACTAAGAAGGGAAAGGAAAACTCTTGAGATCCATGGACTGGGTGGATAACTTGTCTCAGAAATACCAATCCTAGTTGGGTGCGGAGGCTCACGCCTGTAATCCCAGCACTTTGGAAGACCTGGTGGATCACCTGAGGTGAGGAGTTCGAGACCAGCCTGGCCAATATGGCAAAACCCCATCTCTACTAAAAATACAAAAAAATTAGCCAGGCGTGGTGGCATGCACCTGTAATCTCAGTTACTTGGCAGGCTGAGGCGGAAGAATTGCTTGAACTCAGGAGGCAGAGGTTGCAGTGAGCCGAGATGGCACCACTGCACTCTAGTCTGGGTGACAAAGTGAGACTCCGTCTCGGAAAAAAAAAAAAAAAAAAGAAAAGAAAAAAAGAAAAAGAAAAAAATAATGACCAATATTTCTTTCTGCACTCTGGGAGGATGGTCTCCCTGCATGCTTGGACATTTCCTCAGTGCCATCCTCCTACCCTTTCTGCCCCCATGGCTTCTCCAACTGTGGCTCTTTGTCTCCTCATTTGCCTCCCTGGCTCTTTCCTGGGTAAGAAGGACAGGAGTGGGGGAGTGTGGGGTGGGATGGGAGATCATTTCCTGACCATAACATGGCAGCTAGGCCTGGATGCTGTCAGAGAAGAAGTTGACAACTTGAAGTCCTTCATCACTAACACCGGGATGATCTCTTAAGCAGAGGGCAATCCTGTATTTGGGGACCTGGACTTGGGAGAGTTGCTGCCTATGACATCTTTGTTTCTGGATGGACCCCGAATCTCTGGGCTTCTGTCCTGAAACCCAGAGAACAAGCCTTCCGAGGATGGCCACTCCCCCAGGGCCTTGGAGTGCTGGGGGCACTTGGGAGGACTTGCTGATGGGGAACCCACCCCTGGGTCCCCGTGCTCAGGACTGGCCCTGGAGGCCCAGCAGAGGACCTGGGGTGGACTTGCCTTTTCCCTCCACTTACCTGCTGCCCTTGCTCTCTTCCCACCTGCCGTTTCTGCTCCTCGTCGGCCTTATTCCCAATAAGGATCTTCTGGACGCCTTCTGGTGCGTACTAGGGACAAAGGATGGGCAGAATGGCCAGTGAGTGTTGCCCCCGGCCCCATTTTCCCCACAGAGTCTGCACTGCCTCCAGCCCACCACCAATTCCAGAGCCTTAGGGACAGGGTGAGCTGACTGGATGCAGGTGCCAGGCTTCCCCAAGTGCCATGGCTGACTTCAAGGGTATCATGGGGACAGCTCAGGGTAGAAGACACTCTGGCTAAGACTGGTGCTTCCTTGGGTTGGACCACTGGTATCAGAGCTGGAAAGGACATTGGATGTAAGTCCAGCCCTCATTCTAGAGGAATTGGGGACCTAGAGGATTCAAATGGCTTCCCAAGCTCCACAGCAATTGTGCAGAGCCAGCACTAGATCCCAATCTTGCAACTCCATCTGGTCCCAAGATTCCAGGAAAGAAGCTGCTCACAGGGAAGACTTGGAACTAATTCATTTCTGGGGAAGACACAGCCATGGAGGCCTGGCAGGGTATGGAGAGTGAGGGCATGGCAGCTTCGGTTTCTTCCCCATGTCTTACTCACCCAGAGGTCTTCATCCAGGGCTGTGGAAGGCAAAGCTTCCTGGAAGCATTTGCTCGCCCACCCTGAGAGCTCCGGCCTTCCCATCTGGCCCTCACCTTGCCTTCCCCGGTGAGGTACCCTCTCTGCGCCCCGGCAGTGAGGTGGCATCTCCTACCTCATCCACGTCACTGACCCACTTCATGATGTGCTGGTAAGAGCGCTCACTGCTAATGTCGTAGACCAAAAATATCCCCTGAGAGAGAGAGAAATAGAGAGATGTGATACGCACAGAGAGGGTGCAGTCATGGGGCCAGAAGGGCCGTGGAACCTTAAAGGTTGGGTCCCACTCTCCCTTCTCCCTGCTCAGCATCCAGAAATGTCTCTTCTCTCAGACCCCACCACTGCCGCCTCCCAGGCCCATCACAGAACTCCCTACAGCAGGAAGGCACCACATGCTATGACCAGGATATTTGACCCAGGATGGAGGGCAGAAATCAGAGGTGAGGGCAGGGGCTGCTTGCAGTGACTGAGCCATGAACAGTGGACGGACAAATGATCAGTGAACAGCTGAAAAATGCCCTGCACTCCTCCAAGCAGGCGAACCGTATTTAGGGGATCCGTGGCACAGACATCTCAGATACCCAGAGCTGGGAATGTGGGTGGCACCTTCCCACTTTGAAACCCTCAACGTGGTGGCTTACCTGGGCCCGCCGATAGTACTGCTTTGTGATGGTCTGGTATCTCTCCTGCCCTGCAGTGTCCCTGTGGGAGAAAGCCAGTCCCTCAGAGGAGCAGGGACCATGGGAACAGACAGGGAGGGGAAGAGCAGAGCTGTCCTCTTACAGGAAAAACTGGGGAGCTGCAGGGTGAAAAACCAGGGGTGCTTGGATCCCCATGGGGATCTGCAGTCAGAGGCCTGGTCATCTGTGCTGGTGCTGACCAGGCCTTCAGGGCCTTGGCCCCTCCTGCCAACTGCCCTCCTGGCAGACACCAGAAGCCATAGCCAGAACAGGCCTTGGACACCTCTCTGGAATCTGGCCACTGTGGCCAGATTTGTTTGGATGGGAGTTGGCAGGGGATGCTGCCACACCCCCAGTCCCTATGGGACCTCTGAAGGCAGTGCCCATACTGCTGTGGAATTGAGAGGGAGCTCTAAACCCTGGCAAAGGCAGTGCTTCCAGGACTCAGGCAGAGAGCCACAGCAGCACCCTCTGCTACTGTGGAAACTGCACCGTGCTGTTCTGAGGAACTCTCTCAGGGTCTCCCCCTAAATGATGGGGGGGTGTAGCCTCCTTCCTTCCAATCTTAACACAGTGTGGCACAGCCCAAGGGCAGAGCCTAATCCTGAGACAAAATTCCCCATGGTTAGTGTGCCAATTCCTTCTCATTCCTGCCCTTTGGTGCTTGTAGTCAATCCCATAAAGTTTCTTAGAGGTTGGAGATTAAGGCTCCTAGGAAGAGATGGGCTTCTGAGACTTTGCTTCTCGCCATCATAGAGGTGGCCAGTTATCCCAGGTGAAGCCTAGGAATTTTACACATGGCAGGGGCAGCTAAGGAGCAGCCCGAGGTACTCTCCTCCTACATCTGCCTCCTCCTCCTCCCCGCCAACTCACCAAATCTGTATCCGCACTTTGATGCCATCTACCTCTATGGTCTTCATCTTAAAGTCAACACCTGGAGAAAGGAAGAAAGCAAGAAAGTTAGAAAGGGCACCCATGAGAAATGAACAGGAAAGGACCATGCAATCAATCACACTTGAAAGGTTTCCTTTCAGTTTAATTTGGCAAAGGGATGAAGTAATGTAAAGGCCTTCTTTAAGCAGGAACTGACCTTAAGTATCTGAAGCTTTGAAAGGGGCTTTCCTTCCTCCCTGAGCTGAAAGTTGCCAAAAGTAAAGGGCCTGGGGGACCAGCAGGAGGAGAGTGAATCTGGGGACATCTACTTCATCACTGCCTTACTCAACAGACTTAAAACATGTCTCATTCTAGTCATGTGTGAAGTCTTCCTATTTATACTTCTGGAGTGAATGCTGTATTTATCCTTCCTGAAATTCTAATCTCTAGGAATAGCAACCCGCATTATTTGCCTGCTTTCTTCCCTCTCTCTCTCTGCCTTGTTAATAACCAGAAGGGGTCATAGTGCCAGACTGTGGAGAGAGGAGGGCTCTTCCAACCCGTGATCGTACCTGAAGCCTCAGCACCCAGCCAAGGCCCACCAAAAAGAAGGCCTCATGCATCTTGGTTGTTGACTCACCCATTCACCACAGGAGGTGCTGTGGTTGACTAGAAGGAGCATGGGCTTTGGCGTCAGGCCTGAGCTTATCTCCTCACTCTGGCCACTCCTAGCTCATTGCTATAACATCAGGCACCTTGCTTCACTGAGCCTCCATTTCCGCCTCAGTAAATGTCTTCATCAGGGACGTTACCAGTATCTCAGAGGGTTGCTGAGGGGGCCGGATGAGATACAGCACCTGACCCAATTGACTACAGCTGTCATGAGCTAGTGCAGGGCTGGGTACATGCGGGTGCTTGTGAGTGACTGTCATGGGACCAGATGAAGAGGCAGTGGCATGGCATGTCACTGCGAGAGGGAGAGGAAGCACAGTGTTCCCATGCTTCTTCATCCAAGGGCTGGAGGAGCTAAGCTGCCACGAGACACAAGAAACACAAGGGATTTGACAAACGTGTCCAGGGCAGAAACATATTGGAGAAATCTGCAGCAAGAGAAGTCAGCACCACCAGCAGTAGCCAGCTCGACTCTGAGTGACAACAGAGAGATGAGGGAGGTTGTTTTGCTCACCATGCCTCTCCTCAACCCTGACTATACCCAGGCACTATGCCCAGGGATTCAAGGGCTACGTCTGGTGGGTGAATTAAGCTTACGTCTTTGTGTACTCCCTGGAGCAAGGTCAGGAGTGGCAGGATCAGCCACGAGTTTCAGATGGGAACATGGTAGACTTCTGAACCGTCTACCACCAGCTGCACTGCCCGGCCCAGGAGGCCTGAAGGTGCCAGCATCCCCATCACCACTGCCACTCCACCTCTGCATCAGTTATTTGCCAAATGGGAGACATCTTGCCTTATCCGTGCTGTCCCCAGCTTTCTACAAAGGCAAACAAATTAAATTCTGTCTTTCCTTCCCACCATCAAGACCAATCATCATTTAAGTACAAGGGGAAAAAGATGCAGAACAGACAACCTGAACTAAATCGATTTGGTCAGATGTGAATCATTTTTCGCCTGCCCAAGCTGATTCATACCCATTGAGCTGTACTTTTCCAAATGGGCAATGCCTGGCAGCCATTCTTCCGTGTGTGCAGAGAAAGAGTGAAGAGGAGGAGGGAAGAAGGAAGGAAGGAAGGAGAGAGGCATCAGGCCATGGGAGGCAGTAGTCTGCTTATTCCTGCCTGGATCAGTAGTTATCAGGCACCTGTTTCTCCCCAGTACCTGGCATAGAAGGGAATCAAGACATTCTTGTTTCATGATATAGCACCTTCTCCCAAGAAGAACGAGAAATTTTCTCCAATTTGTAATATACCCGGTTTATCCTCACACTAGCCTAGCAAACCTGGCCAAGGACAGTGCCTTGTGCAAAGCCATCACAAGGGGGACAGGAAGAGAGGTTTTATTTCCTTTATCCCACAAACGTTTACGGGAACTTCCTATGTGCCCTGCGTAGTGCTCAGTGCAAACAGAGCAGTGAAAAAGACGTGGCCCCTGCCCCCAGAGAGCCTAGCGGAAAGGAAACAAGGGCTCAGAGAGGTCAACGGCTAGCCAGGGTCAGCACAGCACGTGCAGAGATTCCAACACAGGTCCAGCTATGCCAGAGCCCATTCTGCCCCTTGCACTGGTTCTTAGGGGAGCGAGAGGAGAGTCATGTGTAGTTGGCTAGGCATGGAAGCTCTAACTCTGCTTAGTTTCCTGTTTGCCTGTGGATGCTTGAGAAGGACTTTGCTAGGAGAGGAACTTCCAATATTAAGGTGAATTTTTCCCTGTGAGAGAAGAGGGGATGGAGGGAGACACGAAAGCAGGCAACTGTCCCCAGAGACAGGACTGACAAGGAGACAGGGTACTCCACTGGAAGTGAGGCTGGGTGGTGACTCCTTCCCTCCTCCCTTACTTCTTAGCTATGTGGCAGGGGACCAAGGCTGGGGAATTTTGGGGCTCACAGCACTCCGTGGCCTCACCCACACCCCACCATCTTGCAACCTAGGTCTCACTGGCCACCTGGGAACGTGTTTTATTCACCTTTTGGCTATCCATATGCATTCACATATGATGGAAGAAACAGACTAAGTCTATGTCTTCTGAAGGATTTTCCTTCCTCCCTCCCCACCCATACAACCTTTCTTAAATTTAAAAAAAGGTTAACAGCCCAAGGATCTTCAAGAGGAATCTATTGCTTCTGCGCTGTGTTCCCACACAGCCTGGGCCTTCTGCTGTGTCCACCTACCAGTCAAGCCCTGGCCCCAGTAACCCGTGCCCATCGTGGCTCCTTCCCTCTCCCTACGTGGCTGTTGGTTTTTTCCACTGCTGAGCACTGCAGGACAAAGTCAACACACTGGCCTTATTGAGGCCTCTGCAGACGGATGCTTTCTCACCTTGGCCAGCCCTCACAGCTGCTTAGCAAACTGTTTATTCACATGCGTGTTCACCTATCACTGTCCTCCCACTGAAGGCTTCAGCTCCAGGGCACCCCCTCCCCACCCCTGCTCCCCACCCCTGTACTCTCAGATGTTTTATGGCCCAGATGAATGCCTTTCCTCTGAAGCCACCTCCTTTCTTCAGGTTTTCCTCTGTTCTCTCTGCCTTCCCTCAGGGAAGAGTCCTCTATCCACATCTCGCCTCTTTTGGGTCCTCATCAGCCCCACCTGGGTGCACACCCAGAGAGCCCTTTTTGTTGCATCTTTAGTATCCGTGGGAAGAAGAGATATTCTCCATCTATCTCTGCCTCCAGTGTTTTAACATTCTGGCACCTCTAAGGGCATATTTCTCAAATTTCCAGGTGCATGAGAATCACGCAGGGATTGAGTTAAAATGCAGATTCTGATCCGGTAGGTGTGGGGCAAGGCCTGAGACGCTGCAGGAAGCTCCCAGGTGAAGATGATGCTACTGCCCACATATTGCCTGAGTAACAAGCTGTTCTCAAAGTGTGTCCCTGGACCCGCAACATCAGCATCACCTGGGACTTATTAGAAATGCAAATTCCGGCCACATGCAGTGGCTCACGCCAGTAATCCCAAGACCTTGGGAGGCTGAGGCGAGTGGATCACTTGAGGTCAGGAGTTTGAGACCAGCCTGGCCAACATGGCGAAACCCCCATCTCTACTAAAAATATGAAAATTAGCTGGTCATGCTGGCAGGCACCTGTAATCCCAGCTACTCAGGAGCGGGTTTGGGATGCGGGGCTGAGACAGGAGAATCGCTTTAACCCGAGAGGTGGAGGCTGCAGTGAGCTGAGATCGTGCCACTCAGCCTGGCCCACAGAGGCAAGACTCGATCTTCAAAAAAAAAAAAAAAAAAAAGAAGAAGAAGAAAGAAAAGAAATTATTGGGGCCTCTACCTCAGATGTATAGAATCAGGCACCTCAGTAGGGGCCCCGCAGTCAGTTCAATAAGCTTCCTCCTGGGATTCTCACACTGCATAAGTTTGAGAAGCTACATTTGGACAAAAAGTTGCCACCTTGAAGTGTCAAGAGAGGGAGCACAAGAGTTCTCTGTTTCTCCAATGTGTGCTTCTGCAGAGCGCTTCAGCCTTTAGAAATCCACCTAGGGTGACTTTTTTTTTTTTTTTTTTTTTTTTGAGACGGAGTCTTGCTCTGTCGGGCCAGGCTGAGTGGCAGTGGGGGCCGGATCTCCAGCTCACTGCAGCTCGCCTCCGCGGGTTTATCATTCTCCTGCCCACCTCCTGAGTAGCTGGGACTACAGGTGCCCCCACCTCGCCCGGCTAGTTTTTTTGTATTTTTTGGTAGAGACGGGGTTTCACGGTGTTAGCCAGGATGGTCTCCGATCTCCTGACCTCGTGATCCGCCCCGCTCGGCCTCCAAAAGTGCTGGGATAACAGGCTTGAGCCACCGGCGCCCCGGCCACCCTGGGCTGACTTAACAACAAAACAAAAACAATGACCTTGACTCTGCCTAGACTACTGAATCATACATTTGAGGCTGAGGCTCAGAAACCAAACCTGTATGTTTAACAGCACTGTGGGTAATACTAGATAGAAGAAGGTTCAAGAGCTATATATGTCATGGAAGAAACATCCATTGGCCTGGAGTCAGAAAGACCTGGTCCAAATCCTGGTTCTGGCACTTGCTGTGTAACTTCAGGCAAGTCTTAACTTCTCCTAGCTTTGTTTTTTTTTTTTTTTTTTTTTGAGATGGAGTCTCACTGTGTTGCCAGGGATGGAGTGCAGTGGTGCAACCATGGCTCACTGCAGCCTCAATCCTCCAGCACTCAAGAGATCCTCCCATCTCAGCCTCTGGGTAGCTGGGACTACAAGTGTGCACCACCATGCCCAGCTAATTTTTTTTTTAGTTTTTGTAGAGATGAGGTCTCCCTGTATTGCCTAGACTAGTCTTGAACTCCTGGGCTCCAGTGATCCTCCCGCCTCAGCTTCCCACAGTGCTGGGATGATAGGCATGAGCCTCTGCACCAGGTCCATTTTCTTAAGTGTAGAAGGAGAATACCACTTCCCTCCCAAGGACTGTGGTGGGATAAATTAAATGATGTCTGTGAAGCACTGACAGTGTAGTCCTCTCACTCCTACCTTCCCTCTGCTGAATAAAGGCTTCCTGGGGAGTCAGGAAAACCAGCCCAGAGAACCCTGAAGTGGAAGGCATTAGAGTCCCGGTCCCTGCTATCCAGCTACCCTTGCCAGCCAAGGGACTACAGCATCAGCAGCATCAGAGAGTGTGTGAGAAATGCACATTCTCAGGGTTCGCCCAGCCCTACTCTTTGGCACAAGGAAGTTTCAGAACCACACCCAGGTGCATAGTGCTTATCTTTATAGCACACCCCTGAGCTATGGAATCCCTCAGCTCTTATGCGGGTCCCATGAAGTAGGCAGAAGTAGGTATTATCATCGTGAGCCACAGGGAAGCCAAGTAACTGACTCATGTTCCCACATCCCACAGCTGAGCTAGACGGGAAAGGTGGTGTCTTAAAACCTACCCAGGGTATACTTCACTCGGCCAGAGGCTTCCCAACCCTGGGAGGCTGAGGAATCTTACCACCTTTTCCCGCACACCCTGGCATACCTGATACCTTTTCTTTTTTCTTGATGGAGTCTTGCTCTGTCACCTAGGCTGAAGTGCAATGGCTCGATCTCAGGTCACTGCAACCCCTGCCTCCTGGGTTCAAGTGATTCTCTTGCCTCAGTCTCCTGAGTAGCTGGGATTACAGGCACCCAACACACCCAGCTAATTTTTTGTATTTTTAGTAGAATCGGGGTTTCACTGACATTATGCAGCATCTAGAAGTGAGGCAGGGTGCACACGGGGAGAAGCCTGCTGCTATGGTCTGAAGGTCTGTGTTCCTCCAGAATTCCCATGTTGAAACTTAATTCCCAGTAAAGTGCTGGTGGGAGGTGAGGACTTTGGGAGGTGACTCAGTCGTGATGTGAGAGCCCTTATGCGTGGGACTAATGCCCTTATAAAAGAGGCCTGAGGGAGTTGTTCCCTCTTCGGCCATGTGAGGATGGAGCTAGAAGGTGCCACCTTTGTCACAGAGACTTCTGGTGTCAGCCTTCACCAGACGCTGAATCTGCTGGCACCCTGATCTTGGACTTCCCAGCCTCCCAAACTGTGAGCAACACATTTCTCTTGCTTTAAATTACTCAGCTAAAGGCATTTTGTTACAGCAGCCAGCCCTAACTGACTAAGACACCCACCATAGCCTATTTTCTCCTTGCTCCTTGGCATGGTTCATGATTCCAGTAAGTTCATATTCATCACCCTGACAGTGTCCCTATAAGACAGTCTACTTCCTTTCTTGGGTACAGAAAGAAATAGGGCACAGAAGTGTTAAGAAACAAGCAAACCACCTCTACACAGCTCTGGCAGAGGTTCTCGGAGACGCTAGGAGCCCCAGGAGGAGAAAGTCAGAAAGACGGGCCCTCTCCCAACCAGGTACCCAAAGCATGGAGAGCAGCTGATTGTTTTTCCCGGCACATCAGATATGCCCATCATGGTGCCAGCCACACCCTGTGGACCTTTCTGGCTAGAACAACTCAGCCCCAAACCTCAGCTCAGAGAAGCAGGGCTGGGTGCAGCATGTTTTTTGTGGAGAAGCAGGTTCACACTGGACCATTAACAGGTTTGCTGGTGACCCACAGGGTGACCTGGCCAGCAGAGGCAAGGAAGCTTAGCTAAGCCAATCAAACCAGCTCACTCCAGGTGGGGCAGAGGGGACTGACCAGTTGGTAATGAGCAGGGCATGAGGTAGACAAACATGCAGAAAGAAGCAGAGAGGCCTAAGGATGATGAACATGCTGACTGCAGCTGGGGCTGGGGACAGTGGATCCTAGCACAGCCACAGGTCCAGACCAGACTCCAAGTTCAGCCCATGGGTATCCGCATGCACCTTTTCTTAGTGAACCTGAAGTGCCTCAGGATTGGCCACTGCTGCCTAATGGCTCCCCCAAGCTGGTGGGCTAGATGCTTCAACAAGGGGGCTGGAAGGAAGACCCCTAAACCATCGCTCCCTGCCCTTACTGCCCCTATTTTAGTCTTCTAGTCTCAATTACACAAAAAGAACCTAAGGGGCAGAGAATACATTTTGTGGTTGACAAAGCATTTGTTTTGTTTGCTTGTTTTTTAAATCTCTGCCACATAGTGCCAGCATAGTGCCAGGCATAAAGAAGCAATTCCGCTGGGCGCGATGGCTCAAGCCTGTAATCCCAGCACTTTGGGAGGGGCCGAGACGGGCGGATCACGAGGTCAGGAGATCGAGACCATCCTGGCTAACACAGTGAAACCCCGTCTCTACTAAAAAATACAAAAAAACTAGCCGGGCGAGGTGGTGGGCGCCTGTAGTCCCAGCTACTCGGGAGGCTGAGGCAGGAGAATGGCGTAAACCCGGGAGGCGGAGCTTGCAGTGAGCTGAGATCCGACCACTGCACTCCAGCCTGGGCGACAGAGTGAGACTCTGTCTCAAAAAAAAAAAAAAAAGAAGCAATTCCAGGCCAGGCACGGTGGCTCAAGCCTGCAATCCCAGCACTTTGGGAGGGGCTGAGACGGGCAGATCACGAGGTCGGGAGATCAAGACCATCCTGGCTAACATGGTGAAACCCCGTCTCTACTAAAAATTACAAAAAACTAGCCGGGCGAGGTGGCGGCGCCTGTAGTCCCAGCTACCCGGGAGGCTGAGGCAGGAGAATGGCGTAAACCCGGGAGGCGGAGCTTGCAGTGAGCTGAGATCCGGCCACTGCACTCCAGCCTGGGTGACAGAGCGAGACTCCGTCTCAAAACAAACAAACAAAAAAGAAGCAATTCCAAAACAAATTCCAAGTAAATAAATAAATAGGCCAAGCACAGTGGCTCACACTTGTAATCCCAACATTTTGGGAAGACGAGGTGGGAGGATTGCTTGAGCCCAGGGGTTCAAGACCAGACTGGACAAGAAAGTGAGACCCTATCTCTAGAAAACATTAAACAAACAAACAAACAAAAACCCAGGTATGATGGTGTCCACCTGTAGTCCCAGCTACTTGAGAGGCTGAGGCAGGGGAATCACTTGAGTCTGGGAGGTTGAGGCTGCACTCCAGCCTGAGTGACAGAGCAGGACCCTGTCTCAAAAGAAAGAAAAAAAAGCAATTCCATGAGGGGGATCTCCCCCCAACCCCAGAGAGCATAAGAAGGGCTGTGTGCCCGAGGCTTAAGAGCAGGGGGACGTGTCCTGCCACCTGATGCCTCACAGACATTGGCAAGAAAAGCTCCTCAGTGAAGTGATGGTGCCATGCAACCATGGCCTGAGGCAGCCCTGGGCCCCATCCTCATCCTGCTCTGACTCTGGCTGTGTGGCAGCTGCCAGGCCACAACTGGAGCTCAAGGGTGCTGGGAGAGTGTTGCTGTTTGAGAACTGGGAAGACAGGCAGGGCCCTCCTCTGGGCACGGGGGGCAGGGGCAGGATAGAGGGATGTAACAGGGGAGACACCCGGCACTTATGTGGCTCCTAAGCTAGCTCGCCTTGGGTAGGCAAACAGGGAAGAACTTGGTGCCTCCCCAGTTCAGCAGTGGAGGTGCTGTGACGCTTACAGAAAGGAGGAGGCAGGGCACATCCACACTAAAGAACACTCCTTCCCATCACTGTCTCCCTCCCTAGAAAGCCCTAGAAAACATGGAGGAAGTATGGCTCAAGACACAGAGTGGCCTGGCCATTAAGAGCACAAATAGGAGGTCAAGTTTGGTTCTAGTCCTGCCTTTATCACTCATTACCTGCACGGTGTTGGGGAAGCCAGTTAGCCTATCTTTGCCTCAGTTTCCTCACCTGTAAAGTGGGGGTGACAGAGAATTCTCAGAGAATTTTTTTTGAAGATTGTGAGATAAGGTGTGAAACCCATAACACAGGGTCTGGCACACGGAGCTTTATTAAATGTTAGCAGAAGCAGCTCTCAGGCCCCTTAGGGAAAGATGAGATTAGCGAGCGCAGAGCTGCAGGAGGAGAAATGGAAAGAGCTCTAGGATATAGAAGGAGGCTTATGTTGGGGAGAGGAAGGAGAGTGGGGCAGAGATGAAGCCCGAGCCAACACTCAGCTGGAATGTTTCAATGAAAAGAGGAAATGACGCCCCCTGTGGGCCCAGATGGCTCCCAGAGTCTGGCTACAACCTAAATTCTGGCACAGGTAAGGTGTGCCTACTAGCGGGCCAGCACCTCATGGGTTAAGGGCAGGTGCCAGCTTGCCTGCCTGCCAGCCAAGCACCACATGCTTCAGTGGAAACAGGGCTGCCTCTGGGTGCCAAATGTTATCACCAGGATCAATCACAGCCCAAAGGACCAGCAGTGCGACCTGAGCTTTTCATTAGTAATGAGACTCCACAATGAAGAACAACCTAATACACCTGAAACCCAAGGCAGACACCCAATCCCCGGGGCCAGGCCAGCTCCAGTTACCAAGCACAGGTCCCAGGAGTGCCCCAGCCCCTCCCACTGCAGGAAACCAGCATGTGCAGGCCATGTGCACCTCCTGTGGGTTGTGGCAGGAGATCACCTCTAAAGAGGTCACCCTGTGCAACCCTAAAACACCAGAAAAGACCCCATTCACACAGGGATCCCGGGAGCTGATATGGTTTAGCTGTGTCCCCACCCAAATCTCATCATCTCTGGTGTATGCAGAGATGAGGCGTCAGTGCCTTAGACTAAGGTCCCTGTTGCCTGTTGTTCAAGGTCAGAGCTGGTATCAGATGATGCCCATCAGCTCAGCCAGGTTGCTGGAGTGACCCTCCAGGGCCACCTCTGCAGCAAGGGCACTCTGGAGTAAGGAATCTCTAGGGCTCAAGCACTCCCTCCAGCCTCATCATCTTNGGCGACAGAGTGAGACTCTGTCTCAAAAGCAATTCCAGGCCAGGCACGGTGGCTCAAGCCTGCAATCCCAGCACTTTGGGAGGGGCTGAGACGGGCAGATCACGAGGTCGGGAGATCAAGACCATCCTGGCTAACATGGTGAAACCCCGTCTCTACTAAAATTACAAAAAACTAGCCGGGCGAGGTGGCGGCGCCTGTAGTCCCAGCTACCCGGGAGGCTGAGGCAGGAGAATGGCGTAAACCCGGGAGGCGGAGCTTGCAGTG
This sequence comes from Rhinopithecus bieti, assembly GCF_001698545.2. NCBI lineage: Eukaryota > Metazoa > Chordata > Mammalia > Primates > Cercopithecidae > Rhinopithecus > Rhinopithecus bieti. The sequence goes on along the minus strand of NW_016810602.1, from coordinate 1,733,700 downwards.
AGCTGAGATCCGGCCACTGCACTCCAGCCTGGGTGACAGAGCGAGACTCCGTCTCAAAACAAACAAACAAAAAAGAAGCAATTCCAAAACAAATTCCAAGTAAATAAATAAATAGGCCAAGCACAGTGGCTCACACTTGTAATCCCAACATTTTGGGAAGACGAGGTGGGAGGATTGCTTGAGCCCAGGGGTTCAAGACCAGACTGGACAAGAAAGTGAGACCCTATCTCTAGAAAACATTAAACAAACAAACAAACAAAACCCAGGTATGATGGTGTCCACCTGTAGTCCCAGCTACTTGAGAGGCTGAGGCAGGGGAATCACTTGAGTCTGGGAGGTTGAGGCTGCACTCCAGCCTGAGTGACAGAGCAGGACCCTGTCTCAAAAGAAAGAAAAAAAAGCAATTCCATGAGGGGATCTCCCCCCAACCCCAGAGAGCATAAGAAGGGCTGTGTGCCCGAGGCTTAAGAGCAGGGGACGTGTCCTGCCACCTGATGCCTCACAGACATTGGCAAGAAAAGCTCCTCAGTGAAGTGATGGTGCCATGCAACCATGGCCTGAGGCAGCCCTGGGCCCCATCCTCATCCTGCTCTGACTCTGGCTGTGTGGCAGCTGCCAGGCCACAACTGGAGCTCAAGGGTGCTGGGAGAGTGTTGCTGTTTGAGAACTGGGAAGACAGGCAGGGCCCTCCTCTGGGCACGGGGGGCAGGGGCAGGATAGAGGGATGTAACAGGGGAGACACCCGGCACTTATGTGGCTCCTAAGCTAGCTCGCCTTGGGTAGGCAAACAGGGAAGAACTTGGTGCCTCCCCAGTTCAGCAGTGGAGGTGCTGTGACGCTTACAGAAAGGAGGAGGCAGGGCACATCCACACTAAAGAACACTCCTTCCCATCACTGTCTCCCTCCCTAGAAAGCCCTAGAAAACATGGAGGAAGTATGGCTCAAGACACAGAGTGGCCTGGCCATTAAGAGCACAAATAGGAGGTCAAGTTTGGTTCTAGTCCTGCCTTTATCACTCATTACCTGCACGGTGTTGGGGAAGCCAGTTAGCCTATCTTTGCCTCAGTTTCCTCACCTGTAAAGTGGGGTGACAGAGAATTCTCAGAGAATTTTTTTTGAAGATTGTGAGATAAGGTGTGAAACCCATAACACAGGGTCTGGCACACGGAGCTTTATTAAATGTTAGCAGAAGCAGCTCTCAGGCCCCTTAGGGAAAGATGAGATTAGCGAGCGCAGAGCTGCAGGAGGAGAAATGGAAAGAGCTCTAGGATATAGAAGGAGGCTTATGTTGGGGAGAGGAAGGAGAGTGGGGCAGAGATGAAGCCCGAGCCAACACTCAGCTGGAATGTTTCAATGAAAAGAGGAAATGACGCCCCTGTGGGCCCAGATGGCTCCCAGAGTCTGGCTACAACCTAAATTCTGGCACAGGTAAGGTGTGCCTACTAGCGGGCCAGCACCTCATGGGTTAAGGGCAGGTGCCAGCTTGCCTGCCTGCCAGCCAAGCACCACATGCTTCAGTGGAAACAGGGCTGCCTCTGGGTGCCAAATGTTATCACCAGGATCAATCACAGCCCAAAGGACCAGCAGTGCGACCTGAGCTTTTCATTAGTAATGAGACTCCACAATGAAGAACAACCTAATACACCTGAAACCCAAGGCAGACACCCAATCCCCGGGGCCAGGCCAGCTCCAGTTACCAAGCACAGGTCCCAGGAGTGCCCCAGCCCCTCCCACTGCAGGAAACCAGCATGTGCAGGCCATGTGCACCTCCTGTGGGTTGTGGCAGGAGATCACCTCTAAAGAGGTCACCCTGTGCAACCCTAAAACACCAGAAAAGACCCCATTCACACAGGGATCCCGGGAGCTGATATGGTTTAGCTGTGTCCCCACCCAAATCTCATCATCTCTGGTGTATGCAGAGATGAGGCGTCAGTGCCTTAGACTAAGGTCCCTGTTGCCTGTTGTTCAAGGTCAGAGCTGGTATCAGATGATGCCCATCAGCTCAGCCAGGTTGCTGGAGTGACCCTCCAGGGCCACCTCTGCAGCAAGGGCACTCTGGAGTAAGGAATCTCTAGGGCTCAAGCACTCCCTCCAGCCTCATCATCTTAAGAGTCTCAAGCCCGGGCATGGTGGCTCACACCTGTAAACCCAGCACTTTGGGAGGCCAAGGTGTGAGGATCGCTTGAACCCAAGGAGTTCAAGATCAGTCTGGGCAACATAATGAAACCACGTCTAGGCAAAAAATTAAAAAATTAGCCAGGTGTGGTGGTACACACCAGTGGGCCCAGCTACTCAGAAGACTGAGGTAAGAGGATCACCTGAACCTGAGCCCAGGAGGCTGAAGCTGCAATGAGCTGAGATCACGCCACTGCACTCCAGTCTGGGAGATAGTGCAAGACTCTGTCTTAAAAAAAAAAAAAAACAGGCCAGGTGTGGTGGCTCATGCCTGTAATCCTAGCATTTTGAGAGGCCAAGGCAGGTGGGTCACCCGAGGTCAGGAGTTCGAGACCAGCCTGGCCAACATGGCGAAACCTCATCTCTACTAAAAATACAAAAATTAGCCACGCATGGTGGCAGGCTCCTGGAATCCCAGCTACTCGGGAGGCTGAGGCACAAGAATCACTTGAACCTAGGAGGCAGAGGTTGCAATGAGCCAAGACTGTGCTACCGCACTCCAGCCTGGGGGATACAGTGAGACTCTGTCTCAAAAAACAAAACAAACAAACGAACAAACAAAAAACAGTCCTAAGAAACCAATACTACCTATAACTTCCCTCAGGGAAGAATGGAAGTCCTCTAGGAACATTCATTCATTCCTTCATTTGTTCATTCATTCATTCAAACTGTTATTGAATGCTTACAATGTGCCAGGAACTAAGCTAGGTACTAGAAGACAAGCTATGAACAGCACAGAAAGATCCTTTTCATCAGAGCTTCATTCTAGTGGGGAAGACAGATGTAAGTAATGAATACCTAATTTCAGAGAGCCATATGTGATAAGAAGCAACTGCAGGATAAAGTAGAGAGTGAGGAGACTCCAAGCACAAATGACTTTAGACTGGCTGGCCAGAGAAGACATTTTAAAGGAGGTAACATTCGAGCTGAGACCTGAACGACAAGAAGGTACCAGCAGGGAGATCCAAAGAATCAGGTAGAAGCAGCAGCAAAGATCCTGTGGCAGGACACATTTCAGTCAAACTCACAGTTCCTAGGAAGAGGGTCAATGGTACTGTCTCCTTTGTTACAAAAGGGGAACTGCAGCAAGGCCCCTCCCTTCTCTCAGGTCTTGTGGGGACCCTCACATGTGCACCTGCATCTGTACTGCTTACTGCGTGTCTTCTAGCATCTGGCCTAGTTCCTGGAACACAGTCAGCATTCAATAGCACTTACACTTGTCTGGAGGCGCGAACCTGAAGAATGCACCAAGAAACTTCTCAAATGCCAGTAAGGCCAACTTCAGAACTCCCCGCTCCTATGTGATGCTGAGATCTCTATACACTGAATAAATGCCATGCGTAAAGCCCACCGTTCCTGTGTACATAGTAGGTACATAGTAAGTATATGGAGTAGATAATCAGGATCAGAGTTCCCCTTCCCCCACTTTTTTTTTTTTTTTTTTTTTTGAGACAGGGCCTCACTCTGTCACCCAGGCTGGAGTGCAGTGGTACGATCTCGGCTCACTGCAACCTCCAACTCCTGTGTTAAAGTGATTCTCCTGCCTCAGTGTCCCAAGTAGCTGGGACTACAGGCATGCTCTATCACACCCAGCTAATTTTTGTATTTTTAGTAGAGACGGGGTTTCACCATGTTGACCAGGCTGGGTCTTCCCCTTGCTTTTCCCACTGCCTTTTGCACAGACCTCGCTAGAGCCTTGGTGACATGTGCAGTGTGCTCCAGCCACCCCATCTCACTCCCCATTGGCAGCTCCTGGAACTGGGTGTCGCCTCCCTAAGCCTGCTACTTAGGCCAGCGGGCACCACAGAGGCGGCCAATACCCACCAGGCTACTGACCACTCACTCCTCCAGCCTCTTTCTCAGGCAGGGCTGTGCTGACTGGTAGCAAAAGGTTCAGGGAAGAAGAGACTGGGACATGAAGACTCAGAAGCAAACATCTTAGAAGGGGGCTTCCAGATGCACCTGCGCTCACCCACAGTCAGCAAAGCAATCTCCTAACAAGGGGCTTCTTGAACTTCAGCTGGTATGACCATGGTATAGCTACTCCAGCTGGCCCTAGCAAAGCTGAAGAGGAGCAGCCCCTCCTCGACGTGTTCTCCACAGCACCTCCTACAGGGAAGAGCATGTGTGCTTCCCCCACCCCCATGGCCCCCGGAGACTCCTGCTTCGTCTTCCAGACTCCACTCAAATGTCACTTCCTCTTCGAAGACTTCACCAGCCTCCCCGGGAGGGATTTCTCCCTCCTCTGTGATTCCAAATCATCCTGACATTTCTTTGGCATAATATTCTGCTTGTTTGGATGTCTGATTCCCAGCTACACTGCCAGCTCCCAGAGGGCAAAGCAGCATCCTGTTCATTTCAGACTCTCACTGCCTGGCAGCAGGTAGATCACTAAATATTCAACAAAGTTGAGTAAATAAAAACAAAAATGAATGAGCGAGTGAATAAATGAGTGAATGAAGTCAGCACATACCTAGAGAAAAGATGGGCAAAGAGAAAATTTTAATCAGGGAAGAACAATTAGAAAATAACCCACTTTTAGGCCGGGCACGGTGCCTCACGCCTTTAATCCCAGCACTTTGGGAGACCAAGGTGGGCAGATCACGAGATCAGGAGATCGAGACCATCCTTCCTGGCCAACATGGTGAAACCCGTCTCTATTAAAATACAAAAAATTAGCATGGTGGTGCGCACCTGTAGTCCCAGCTACTCAGGAGGCTTAGGCAGGGGAATCACTTGAACCTGGGAGGTAGAGGTTGCAGTGAGCCGAGATCTCCACTGCTCTTCAGCCTGGTGACAGAGCAAGACTCTGTTTCAAAAAAAAAAGAAAGAAAAGAAAAGAACCCACTTTTTTTGTTTTTGTTTTTGAGACTGAGTCTCACTCTGTCACCCAGGCTGGAGTGCAGTGGCGCGATCTTGCCTTGCTGCAACCTTCACCTCCCAGGTTCAAGCAGTTCTCCTGCCTCAGCCTCCCAAGTAGCTGGGATTACAGGCACCTGCCACAACACCCGGCTAATTTTTTGTATTTTTAGTAGAGATGAGGCTTCGCTATGTTGGCCGGGCTGGTCTCAAACTCCTGACCTTGTGATCCGCCCACCTCAGCCTCCCAAAGTGCTGGGATTACAGGAGTGAGCCACCACACCGGGCCATAACCCATATTTTAAAGCCAACTGTTAGCCCTTTCTATAGTTCATGGTGCCATGGTCACAGAGTTCTCAGTAATTTTTTTTTTTTTTTTTTTTTTTTTTTTTTTTTTTT
>NW_016810602.1:1725538-1727594 GCF_001698545.2 Rhinopithecus bieti | reverse complement strand
TTTTTTCCTGAGACAGGGTCTCACTCTGTCACCCAGGCTGGAGTACAGTGGTATGATCACAGCTCACTGTAGCCTCCAACTCTTGGGCTCAAGCAGTCCTTCCACTTCAGCCTCCCGAGTAGTTAGGACTACAGGCACATGCCACTATGACCAGTTAATTACAAGTTTTGTTTGTTTGTTTGTTTTTTAAGAGATGGGGTTGGCCAGGTGCAGTGGCTCACTCCTGTAATCCCAGCACTTTGGGAGGCCGAGGCAGGTGGATCACCTGAGGTCAGGAGTTCGAGACCAGCCTGGCCAACATGGCAAAACCCTGTCTCTTCTAAAAATATAAAAAATTAGCCAGGCGTGGTGGCAGGTGCCTGTAATCCCAGCTACTCAGGAGGCTGAGGCAGAAGAATCGCTTGAACCCGGGAGACGGAAGTTGCAGTGAGCTGAGATCGAGCCATTGCACTCCAGCCTGCGCAACAGAACTAGACTTCGTCTCAAAAAAAAAAATAAATTAATAAAATAAAATAAAATAAAATAAAACAGGGCTGATAATTAGCCCCTTCCTCCTCAGTGGGAGGAATTACGTGTCCAGGAAGCCCTGTGTTCCCCTTGACGAAGCTCACTGATCAGAGAGAAAACCCTAGGAGAGGGCAGAGGCCTATACAGAAAACTGGCAGTTTCACAGGGAAACCGGTGCAAAGATTGGATTACAGAAGAAGGCACTCTGGGAAGAGCTGGCAATCAGGGTAGAAGGATAATGGCCAAATATTAGCTTTCATGTTATAAAGCTCATCACCAGCCTGTTTGGGGAGCAGGGAGAAGGAAGGAGGAGGAGGAGGAAGGAACAGAAACCAGGGAGTGCAGGGAGGCGGAAGGAACCGGTGCTCCCAGCTGTGGGTGCATCTGCGGATCTGTGAACGTGGCACAGACGCAGAGCAGCGGAAACCCTCTGCGGGCTTCAGATATGTTCCTTCCCAAGGTCATGTCCTTGGGGAAGGGGTGGGAGGCCAGGTCTGTGCCTGTGTCAGGAGGAGAAACAGAGGCCTGAGGCAGAGTGACACCTGGCAGGGGCCCAAGCCTTGAGACAAGGCCACCCCATCCTCTCCTCTCAGGTTACCCCACTGCTTCACACCTCCTCACCACCTCACTCTTCCTTCTCAGACCCTGGCACTGCCAGGGGAAGGGGGGTACTAGAGCAGAAACTGAAATGAGATACAGCTTCCTATGCACTCCCCTGGAATGTAAGCCAGCTCCTTGGTTTCTCTCCGTTTTGGTCACCACTGTATCCCCAAATCTTAGCATGGCACCTGGCATGTAGTTGGTGCCCAGTGAAGAGCGCCTGAATGACTGAGGGTACAAGTGGTGGATACGCAGGATGACCTCCCAGCACACTAACAGTGTATTCATCTCTACAACATTCTTATAGCTAGGAATAATAATAGCCGGGCGTGGTGGTGTGCACCTGTAATCCCAGCTACTCAGGAGGCTGAGGCAGGAGAATCACTTGAACCCGGGACACAGAGGTTGCAGTGAGCCGAGATTGTGCCACTGCACTCCAGCCTGGGCGACAGAGCGAGACTCCATCTCAAATAAATAAATAAAGATAATATAATGATAGCATCTATTATTTTATTGAGGGCTCTGCCAAGTGCTTCGTGCGCTAGGCTGTATAATCTTCACAACAATCTTTAAGAAAGACTGTTACCGTCTTCAATTTACAGATGCAGAAATGAAGCACAAAGATGTCATCAAAGTGTCTGAAGGTCACAGGGCCAGTAAGGCCACGGGAAATGTGCATGTTAATCTGGGCTCTTTCCATTCTGCTAACTGCTTCTCACCTTCCCTTCCTTTCTGGGTACCAGGGGAACAGAGTAGGTAGAGACTGGTCTCAGGCTGCCTGAAGGCTGACACAGACCCAGCCCTGACCCTCTCAAAACATCACACTGCATTTGCCCCCAGCTCCTCTCAGTCTAGAAACCTGCAAACCCCAGGATCCTAGTGTCTAAGCACAGGCCCCAGTGTCTGTTAGGTCACTTGGTTCCAGGCTTGGATCTAGCCCCACCCCCCC
>NW_016810602.1:1719557-1724662 GCF_001698545.2 Rhinopithecus bieti | reverse complement strand
CCCCCACCCCACCTTCTCCCACCTCCTCAGTCACAAGCCCTTGCCCTAGGCAGCCAAGCCAGTCCTGAGAAACTCCCTGAGAAAGGTGACATAGCAGCAGCAACCCAACCTGAGAAAGCACCCTGAAGCCACAGCAGCCCAACTCGTCCAACCAGATCACCCTCCTCCTCACCCAGAAGGAGTGCAGCCTGGAGGGTGGCTTTCAAAACCAAAGGTCCAGGGAGTAGGTGACAGGTCTACTCAGGGAAGACTAAGGATGGGAGGGAGAAAACAAACTCCTGAGGGAGTGAGGTAGCTCATGCCTATAATCCCAGCACTTTGGATGGCCGAGGCTAGTGGATCACGAGTCCAGGAGTTCGAGACCAGCCTGGGTAACATAGTGAAACCCCATCTCTACAAAACATACAAACATTAGCTGAATGTGGTGGCATGTGCCTATAGTCCCAACTCGAGAGGCTGAGGCGGGAGGATTGATTGAGTTTAGGAGATGGAGGCTGCAGTGAGCTGTGATTGTGCCACTACACTCCAGACTGGGTGACAGAGTGAAACCTAGTCTCAAAAAAAAAAAAAAGGAAAGAAAAAGAAAAGAAAACCAACAACTCCTGAGCAGTGTCTTCAGTTTCCATTCGTGGTTTACATCATCTCACTCCTGGCCACCATGCAGAAACGTCCTCAAAGGTCCCCTGAACATAGATGTTCACATGTATGACATCTTCTCCCTACCTGGTCATGGCACAGGTCCCATGAGATTATTTCAGAAGTTGCCAGGTTGATTGGTTTGAACCACTCCCCATTCTGGAGGGAAACTAGAACAGGTGACTGTGTGGAAGTTGGTGTTGGTACCACTGGGGGTGAGGGGCCATTCAGAGGTTCCTCCATGCCCAGATACTACTGCAGCCCCTGACTAGTCTCCCTGCTTCAAGTCTTAACCCCTTCTTCCAGCCAACCTCATTAGTACCCTACTCAAAACCCCTCTTACCATTGCTAAGGTTCATGTTCCACCTCCTTAGCCAGGCTCTCAATGCCCTCTGCCAACTGATCCCTGGGTTCATTCATTAATTTAACAATAGACATTGAGATCTGCCTGGCCCTGTAGTAGGGACTATGAAAACAATGAGGAATAAGATTTGGTCGCACTATCAAGGCACTTATAGTTTGGGAGACAGAGAGAGAAACAGAGGAATGTTCTCGCTTTTCTGAAGAATCCCTTCTGTTGCAGCTAAACTGCCTAGAGCCCCATGGACACCCACTCAATCCCACCTCTGTTATCTCTGCTCATGTTACTCCATCTGCTCCCTTCTGCTGCAGGAACTGACGAGCAGCCCACACTGAGGCCTAGCTTCAGCCTTCCCTGCCGGTTCTAGTCCACGGGGGCCTCTCTCTTCCCTAGCCTCCGACAGCATGGAGTCGTGGGAACAGCACTCACCCATCCCGTTCACCACCCTTCTCCGGCTGCCTCATGGTACATCTTGCATCATAATTTAGCTTCTGATACCCACTGTGAGACCTTCATTAAGAGTAACTGTAACGATCATAATCGATCCTTTACATTTGAAGAGTGATTCACCGAGTACTTTCAGATATCTCATTTTGGCACTAGCTCTTTTTTTTTTTTTTTTTTTTTTTTTTTTTGCCTTTGTCTTGCTTCCCCATCTAGGTTATGGGCTTCTGTGGGCAGGAAACTTAGACTGCGATATGTCTCTAAAATGCCCGGCACAGAGGTTGGTAGTGAATGCTCAATTAATTTTTTAGGATAGTCTTTTGGGGACCCCTCTGCACCAACCCCCAGCCAGGCCAGCACAGCTGCACAGGGAGGAAATGCCTGTGGCAGAGCCAGTGGCGGGGCCACCTGCCAGCCTGCTGGCCAGAAAGAGGCCAGAAAGATGAAAAGGATAGGGGGAGGGACAGTCAGTGTCTCAGTCTACCAGGGAGGCCTCTCACTGCTCCCTGGCAGATCGCAGGCCATTAAAGTAGAGTACACAGTAAATCACAAAAGTACCCGCCTAGGTGATATCCACATGAGCCAAGAAGCCAAACTATCTTGGCAGTAACTGGTGAATTACCTTGTTTTCTTAATTCACAAAAAAAAAAGCCCCTGAGAAAGGTGCCTCGATCAGTGCCCAGCATGGTCATGTAATGTGTTTTAGATAATGCCCAATTTGAGAACAGTGACTGTGGGTATTATTCATCTGGGAATCTCTCGGTCTCAGTGCAGATCCTGGCATACAGGACATGAAATGACTATGACTTGGTAGCACTCATTTCGTTGGCTCCTTGATTTGTTTCCTGGCTGCCCCTTCTACCTCCTTGAGAAACTGTCCATATCACTTAAGGAAAAAGCTTTTCTTGACCATCCAACTCTTTCCTTTAAGTTTTAGTTAATGCTGAAAAACACGCCCAAGATAAGGGAGAATCCCAAGTCCCTTAATAAGCTTTAAATAAGAAAGCATTTAAGATACCCAGCGGGGCAGATTTTAAAAGGCTGGTGTGAAGAAAGACAGGTTTCTTTCTATTCCATGGAATCCAAACTCCTAGAATCCTCTGTGTCCTGTAGAAAGGGGAACCTGGCCGTCAGAAGTGGAGGAAGAAATGTGGGAGCCATCTTTAGGTTTTAGGCCAATATACCAAGGGCCTTGAGGGGAGACAGTGCTGCAGAGACACTCCTACTCAGTTCACTGATTCACCTATGTGCCCAAAGTGGTCTGCCCTGGAGGGTTTGAGGAAGTCCCTGTGACCTATCTAGTGTTCACCTATTAGCAGAAGGTGTCTAAGAAGGGAGATTACAAGGGGAAGGGACAAGGAGAAGGGTGGATGATTAGGTGTGAGGCAATGGACTCTCTTTAAGGAGAGCACCAGCCTCAGAGGGCCATCCTGGTATTTTAGAAACAGGGGTGCCCTCAAAAAGGAGTGTACATGTCTCCCAGGGAAGGCTGCCTCCCACAGCACTAAGCAGGAGTCCCAGAGCTTCTGAAATGAGGTGGTTGAATGAAACCCTCAAAGGGAAAAGTCCAGGTCACCCGAAGGACTTGGAATGTGACCAGAAGAGCAGATGCAAACAACAGCTCTTCAGGCCAAAGCCAGGGCCTTCCAGGCAGCCCACAGCTCTCTGGAGATAGCTCAGTAGTTCCAAGCACCAGGCCTCTCTCAAAAATAGCCACTCCTAGTTTCCTTAAGGGATAACCCGCCGCCCTTTGTCCCTGAGCCCACAACCTGTCCTCATACACCATCTGGTTCCTCTGCCACTCCCTCCATCACGCCCATGCCTTTCTCCTGCACCTGCCTCTTCCCTGAGTCCTCCCGGCAGGCACAGAGCCTTGGTGTCTAGAGGCTCCCCTTCTTTCTGCAATGTCTCTCACCCAAACCACGGCTTAGCCCAAGCTCCTAGGTTTCCTAAGAGGTGGCCTTACAGCTCCTCTGAGAAAGACAGACAAGTTCTGTTCCCTGACCCTAAGTCCTGTTGTTTCACCCTTAAAGTTGGTGAAACAAAGAGAGGAGACCCTAAGAGCACAATGATAATGGCAACAGCAGTAAGAACGATCAGCATTTCTCCAGCCTCACCATGTGTCTGGCTGTGCTAAGCGCTTAACAAGCATTATCTTATTTAATCCTGACAACAACTTGGGAGGTAGGTGCTCATTATTATACCCATTCTACAGATGAGAAACTAAATAAAGCTCAGAAGTTTAGGCGATATTCAAGGTTGCTTTGCCCCAAAGTGAGGTCTCAGGTCTCTCTGACAATAAAGCTGGCTTCTTAACCATAAGGTTCTGTTCCTCCTGGCTGTATCTATGTGGTCCTACTTCTCTCTCGGCAAGGAATGTGTGTTGGGGGAGGAAGGGGGATGGCGTGGACATGAATCCTCAAGAGGAAGCTGAGAGCTGGGGCCGTCCCTGATGGCAGCAGGGACTTCTAGGAGAGCATTCCAAATGGATGACTAGTCAGCCAGCAGGTGTTTCCAGGGGCCTGGGCAATGCAGAGGCTACTCCAGGGCTGACCCGGGCAAGCAGCTGAGGATGAAATTCCCTTTACTCAGACTTCTCGGGGAGGGGGCCCCTCACAGCCTAGGAGCGGGAGACTGTCTCAGAGGGGAGGCCATGGACCCATTCCTAGAATAGGTGACCCATCATAGTGCTGTCCGGGATGCCACCGGGCCTTGTCCCTCTAACCACAGGCTCCAGCACTGCCAGATGAGAGATGCTCTCAGGCGGGTCCTGCCTGCCTTCTGACCCCTTAGTCTGGGCAGGTATTCCTGACACTCCTCCAACCTCTTTAGACTCCCTCAGAACAGATGACTTGGCTCCTCCTCTTCCCAGGCGCAGGGGCTCCTCACCCTATCTGTGTCCTCCCCCAGGTGTCCCACCTTACCTTCCCAACTCTGCCCTGGAAACTCGATCCTTGCGGCCCCTCCGTACCTCCTCTCTTCTTCCCCCCTTCGCCCAGCGCCGGCTCCACCTTGGGTCACCACAGAACCAAGGGCGCCTCAGAGACTCCGGTCTCCACCCTGACCCCCTTTTCCCCAGCACAAGCTTTACTTCCCCTCCCCCTGGGAGTGTGGGGATGTTATTCCAGCGGCTACGATTCTCGCTACCCCAGCTCGAGGTACCCAGGCCTACACCCGCTCCCCTCATCCCCGGTTTCTCGGTTTGATGGGAGGGAAGGCTACCCGGCGAGAGGCGGGAGACGCCACCTTTGGTCCAGACGGCAGGCAGCAGGGACCCCCTCACCTGCCAAAACCTATGCTCACCCCGAGATTCATCCCGGACTCCGGCCTCCCGCGCCACCGCCTCCAGCCAGAGGGGCTGGCAATTCCTCCCCAGCTGGGGACGGGGGCGGCAGGGAAAGGGGCCGCGGGCGGGGAGGGAGGGGCGCCCCGGGCCACCGCCCCTTACCGATGGTGGAGATGTGCGAGGAGTGGAACTCGTTGTCGGTGAAGCGGCACAGCAGGCAGGTCTTGCCCACCCCGGAGTCCCCGATCAGCAGCAGCCGGAACAGCACATCGTACTGCTTCGCCATGGCTGGGGCCGGAGCGGCCGGGGGCTGCGGGCGGGCAGCGGGCTCAGCCCTGCTCCGCCGCTGCCATCGCGGCCCGCGCCCGCCCGGGGACG
>NW_016810602.1:1671845-1719141 GCF_001698545.2 Rhinopithecus bieti | reverse complement strand
CGACTCGGCTGGGCTGGCGCGCAGCGGTGGGAGGAGAAAGCGGCGGCGGCCCCTGCCCACCCCTTCCCCTGCGCCGCCGCCGCCGCCGCCGCCCCGGAGAGAGGGGGCGGGGAGCGCGCGCAGGAGAGCTGGACCCCACCGAGCGGGCGATGCCGGGGCGGGGCTCCAGCCCCGCCCCCCAACCCCTTCTTGCCCGGGGCAGGGGAACGTTTTCGTTTTTCCTCAGATGTTCCGAATGGGGGAGTTGAGGTGAGCCCCCTCCCAGCCCACTTCTACCATTCTCGGCTTTCCGGGCTCACCACTTCTCCCCATATCCCACCCCAAGTCTGGCGCCGGTAACTCCACCCACCGTGGCACCCTGCATCTGCAGGATCCAGGCCGGGCTCCCCAGTGGCTGCTCTTCACCTGGGCTCACCCGAGGTAGGAAGGCCGTGAGCAGGATCTGGATTCGAACACCCGTCTCCATGAGCCCCAGAGAGTGTGGGTGGAATTCCCCCTCCCTGCCATCTGGCTGCCCCTTACCTGTGTGACTGTGTCACAGCCCTCCCCCGTCCCCATTTTTTCTTTAAATGGGGAAAATGCCTACTCACGTCCTCCACCAGGGTGAAAAGATAGATGATCATAAAACCATCTCCAAGTGCAAAATCCTTTGGAGGTGTACTGGCAAAAGTCTCTGTTTTCCCTCTAAGGTGCTTAGGATAGGTGCCCAGGTGACCAGTGTATTGTGACCCCTAAATGTCTCTGTGTGGTACCAAAGAATGAATGACCCTTGTTCAGGACCCAGTTTCCTACCACTGAACGTGTTAGCACCAGAGAGAGGCAAACGAATGCTCTCTGGAGTTAAGAAAATTGCCTATCCCTACCAACGAGTATTGAGGGAGAGCAAAGTCTAGCCTATTAGGTCTTTAAAAAGCAATGAAAGGCCAGGTGCGTTGGCTTATGCCTGTAATCCCAGCACTTTGGGAGGCTGAGGTGGGCAGATCACTTTGAGGTCAGGAGTTGGAGACCAGCCTGGCCAATGTAGTGAAACCCCGTCTCTACTAAAAATACAAAAATTAGCTGGGCATGGTGGCTCGCCTGTAATCCCAGCTACTTGAGAGGCTGAGGAGGGAGGATTGCTTGAACCCATTAGGCTAAGGTTTCTGTGAGCCGAGATCATGACGCTGCACTCCAGCCTGCCAAACGGAGTGAGACCTTGTCTCAAAAAAAAAAAAAAAAAAAGCAATGAAAAATATTTATGTATATACCTGTTTTCAGGCTGAATATTGGATGGAGAATGTATTTTTCAGTAGTAGGTCAAGGAAAGTGGTTAGCCCATTTACTTCATTTGAAAAGGTATATTTCAGGTTAAGTGTCTGAATTATAACACGAGAGGAAAAGTTCAAGACCAGCCTGGCCAACATGGTGAAACCCCCATCTCTACTAAAAATACAAAAAATTAGCTGGACGTGGTAGTCAGTGCCTGTAATCCCAGCTACTCAGGAGGCTGAGGCAGGAGAATTGCTTGAACCCGGGAGGCAAAGGTTGCAGTGAGCCGAGATTGCACCATTACACTCCAGCCTGGGCAACAAGAGCAAAACTCCATCTCAAAAAAAAAAAAAAAAAAAAAAAAAGGAGGGGAAAATCCTGAGCCTGCTAGCTACTCTGATTACACTAAAAGCTAAAGGAACTGATGTAGTGGATTCCATTATTTCGAGGTGCGTGTCTCTACATTGGGCTTACATGGGGTTCCAGGTGCATGCCTAGGGCTCTGGAGTTAGGCACACTTGGGTTCCAGTCCCAGTGTCACCACTCACCAGCTGTGCAACCTTGAGCACATTACTGAACCCCTCTGTGCCTCAGTTTCCTCATCTCAAAATAGGATATTTAGTGTGACTACCTTATAGGATTGCTGGAAAGATGAAATAAGATAATGCATGGAAAGGATAGCACAGCACTTGACCCAGCACTCAATAAAATGGAGGTGCAGAAAACACCCTGTAATGTTTTTCCTATGCATTTTCCCTATGCATTCCGGGTGGTAAGAATATCCCACGGATGAATATGGCCAGGTATGTTTTTTAGGAACTGAGGCCCAACCTGCTATGATTTTCTTCCCACCACCACCAGAGTACAGGGCGCAGATCCAACCCAGCCTGACCCCCTTTGGGCACCGCAGCTGCCTTCCCATTGATGGACACTGTAATGGTAAATAGCTCTCTGCAGGTCTCCTCAATGGGACCTTTAGTGGCTCTCTGGTTGCTTCTGTCTGAGGAAACAGGAAAGAAAATGCTAGCTGAAGTGGATTCCTCATTTCACTTTGAAAGAAATGGCTTTCCCTAGGCAAGACAGGAAAGGGAATGAGGTTTGCTGAAGGAATCCAGAGAAATAAATGTTCATACTCATAAAAAATTGAGTATATGTAGTCATACTGGACTGACCTCAAATTCAGTAGCTTATATTGCTTTAGGAAAAAAAAAAAAGGGCTAGGCGCAGTGGCTAACCCCTGTAATCCCAGCACTTTAGGAGGCTGAGGTGGGCAGATCACCTAAGGTCAGGAGTCTGAGACCAGCCTGGCCAACAGGGTAAAACCCCATCTCTACTAATGATACAAAAATTATCTGGGCGTGGTGGCATACACCTGTAATCCCAGCTACTCCGGAGGCTAAGGAAGGAGAATCGCTTGAACCCGGGAGGCAGAGGTTGCAGTGAGCCAAGATCCTGTCATTGCACTCCAGCCTAGGCAACAAGAGTGAAACTCTGTCTCAAAAAAAAAAAAAGTGTATGTAGTCATATTGAACTGACCTCAAATTCAGTAGCTTACATTGCTTTAGAAAAAAAAAAAAAAAAAGGCCAGGCGAGGTGGCTCATGCCTGTAATCCCAGCACTTTGGGAGGCCAAGGTAGATGGATCACCTGAGGTCAGGAGTTTGAGACCAGCTTGGCCAACATGGTGAAACCCCATCTCTACTAGAAATACAAAAATTAGCCAGGCCTAATGGCAGGCACCTGTTATCCCAGCTACTCGGGAAGCTGAGGCAGGAGAATCGCTTGAACCCGGGAAGTGGAGGTTGCAGTAATTTGTCACCGAGATTTGTCACTGCACTCCAGCCTGGGTGACGGAGCGAGACTCTGTCTCAAAAAAAAGAAAAGGCCGGGGGCGGTGGCTCACACCTATAATCCCAGTATTTTGAAAAGCCAAGGTGAGCAGATCACAAGGTCAGGAGTTCAAAACCAGCCTGACTAACATGGTGAAACCCTGTCTATACTAAAAATACAAAAATTAGCTGGATGTGGTGGCATGTGCCTGTAATCCCAGCTACTCAGGAGGCTGAGGCAGGAGAATCGCTTGAACCTGGGAGGCGGAGGTTGCAGTGAGCCGAGATAGCGCCACTGCACTCCAGCCTGGGCGACAGAGCAAGACTGTCTCAAAAAAAAAAAAAAAAAAAAAGAGAGATGGGGAATAGGTTAGAAACCAACACCCAAGCTTCAAATATCCATCCTTACCCTCATCAGCGTTCAGTCAGTTTCAGAGCCATCGTACAGATCTCTCTGTGTGTCTATGTGTGTGTGTCTATATGTCTGTGTGTGTGTTTTGTGAGGTGGAGGAACTAAGATTTTGGGACAATGTTAGCAAAAGAATCATATAGATGGTCAGGCACAGTGGCTTATGCCAGTAATCCTAGCACTTTGGGAAGCTGAGGTGGGTGGCTTACCTGAGGTCAGGAGTTCAAGAACAGCCTGGCCTCTCTACTAAAAATACAAAAATTAGCCGGCGTGGTGGTGCACACCTGTAATCACAGCTACTCTGGAGTCTGAGGCAGGAGAATCGCTTGAACCCAGGAAGCAGAGGTTGTAGTGAGCTGAGATTGTGCCAATGCACTCCAGCCTGGACGACAGAACGAGATTCTGTCTAAAAAAAAAGAAGAACCATATAGACTAGTGGAGACAACAAAGTTCACTTTAACCAGGTCTTTGTAAATGAAATACCTAAATTCCATCCCTTTACCTCAGTCACTCAGTGGAACATTTTGGCATCCTGGTGACTGAAAGAAACAGGACACCCCCTACCATGGTCTCAGTACTGTCCTCCATTCACATGCTTTTTCTTTGTTTTCCCCTGACTAAATAGAGAATGGAGAAAATATACTCAAATGACAAGGAAAGAGGGGAGAAGGCAAATTATCAGAGACACATGCATTTGGGGGCTGGGAACCACAGGAAACAATTCTGATGGTAATTGATGTTGACACAAAATGACCCACAGTACCATTTGAGGTTGTAGTCAGTGTCCTGGCCACCACCTTCATGACTGCATCAGTTTCTAGGGATGCCATAACAAAGTACCAGAGACTGGGTGGCTTAAACAACAGGAATTTGGCCGGGTGTGGTGGCTCATGCCCATAATCCCAGCACTTTGGGAGGCCAAGGCGGGTGGATCATGAGGTCAGGAGTTCAAGACCAGCCTAGCCAATATGGTGAAACCCCATCTCTACTAAAAATACAAAAATTAGTTGGGCATGGTGGCTCATGCCTATAATCCCAGCTACTTGAGAGGATGAGACAGGAGAATTGTTTGAACCTGGAAGGCAGAGGTTGCAGTGAGCTGAGATCACACTATTGCACTCCAGCCTGGGCGATAGAGCAAGACTCCGTCTCAAAACACACACACACACACAAAAACCCCAGGAATTTATTTCTCACAATTGTGGCAGTCAGAAGTCTGAGATGAAGGTGTCAACAGGGTTGGTTTCTTATAAGGTATCTCCTTGGTTGTAGATGGCTATCTTCATGTTCACATGGTCTTCCACCTATGCTGATCAATGTCCTAATCTCTTCTTTTTCTTTTTGAGATGGAGTCTTGCTCTGTCACCCAGGCTGGAGTGCAGTGGCATGATCTCGGCTTACTACAACCTCCGCCTCCCGGTTTCACACCATTCTCCTGCCTCAGCCTCCCGAGTAACTGGGACTACAGGCGCCCACAACCATGCCCAGCTAATTTTTTTTTTGTATTTTTAGTAGAGACACAGTTTCTCCATGTTAGCCAGGATGGTCTCGATCTCCTGACCTCGTGATCCTCCCATCTCAACCTCCCAAAGCCTTGGGATTACAGACGAGAGCCCCCGCACCCGGCCCTAATCTCTTTTTATAAGGACACCAGTCAAACTGGATTAGGGCCCAACATGACCGCATTTTTATCCTAATTACCCCTTTAAAGGCTCTATCTCCGAAAATATAGCCACATTCTGAGTTACTAAGGGTTAGGACTTCAACATATGAATTTCGGAGGGTGCTGGGGGAGATGCAACTCAGCCCATAGCAAGGACCAAACCAGGAGCCTCATCAGATCGGATTTCCTGTGCAAAGATAGTTTTTAGGAATTATCTCATTCTCTTAGAGTGGAAAATGAAAGTTGTGTCTTTTTGGAGACTCTCTGATAGGTGGTCTAAATGGTCAAAGCAGAAAATTTTGTGATGGGGAAGCCTCAGATTAGCAATCCTTCCCTTTATGAAACTAGAATTGAGAGACATGATTAGGAACCCCCAACTATTCGATATATGTCATATCAAACTTGTGTTGTCAAAGTTATGTTTTGGGGGACAAGATATCTACAGTTAGGAATCTATGCAGGAAAGAGTCATTGCATGTGTTAGTTAAGGCAATGCTAGTTGCTGTAACAGATGAATCCCTAAATCTCAGGGGTTCACACTATAAATATTTATTTCCCTCTCATGTAAAGTCTAATGAGCAGCGAGGAGTAGGGAGTAAGGGCAGCTTTGTTCCATAGTCATTTAGGCACCCAGGGTGGCAGAAACTCTGCTATTTTCAACAAGGGACTTCCATTGTAGGACTCCTTTTAAAAGCAAGATGTTGTTCTTTATAAGAACTGCCTTGCAGGAAGGATCAGAGAGAGTGCCTGCCAACCAAAGGCAAGGAGACGCCATACCCCAGGTCCCTCACATATCAGGATTTACAGGCTCTCCTTTTTTACCTAAGTATACACTTAAGACCCTCCTAAGACTGCCTTGTAGACAGCAGGGGAAGAAGGGCTCTGTTAACAGGAGAGGGGAGAGTTGACCCTGTAGTTCTAAGTTATCATACTTGAAAAAGATTATTTGAAAGTAGTAGTAATAATATACATTGAAAAGATGTCACCAAATCTGTCCAGAAAATTATTTTGAATCTACAAAGGGATACCATTTGTGCAGTGGAGTGAAACACTGAAAGAGACTTCTTTGTTAATTGAGGTTTTTAACTTCTAGAACATGTGGCATGATATTCTTTTGATTATGGAGGACTACCCCAGGCATTGACTTTCAGCTGGTGGAGAGGGGAAGCAAGGAAATAGAGGATCGCATGAAAGGTTTTAAAGGGTCAGGTCTAGATGTGGTAGATATCATGTCTTCCACTTTTTATTGGCCAGCACCCAGTCACAAGCCTCTACCTAAAAGCAAAGGAGACTGCTGAGCAGTCATTTCCCAGCTGCAACTCTCCCTGTGGAAGGGGAGCCAGTCTCTGGTGGACAGCTCATGTTCACCACATACAAAGACGCTTCAAGGTGGCTCCAACCCTAGCTGTGAGTCAGCATCACTTGTGGAGCTTTGACAAAATGCATGTGCCTGGACCCCAGCCCCACAGATTCTGATTTAGTTGGTTGGACTGGTGCCTGGGAGAATCTGGATTTTTGAAGGCTCCACCAGTTATCCCAGTGCACAGCCAGGCTTGAGAGTCACTGGTATGCCTTACAATGTACACCTCCGGCATTGCCTCTCAACAGTTTAAAAAACATTTTTCTTTCTTTCTTTTTTTTTTTTTTTGAGACAGAGTCTTGCTCTGTTACCAGGCTGGAGAGCAGTGGTGCGATTTCGACTCACTACAACCTCCACCTCCCAGGTTCAAGTGATTCTCCTGCCTCAGCCTCCAGAGTAGCTGGGACTACAGGTGCCTGCCACCATGCCCAGCTAATTTTGTATTTTAGTAGAGACGGGGTTTCACCATGTTAGCCAGGATGGTCTCGGTCTCTTGACCTCGTGATCCACCCGCCTCGGCCTCCCAAAAAGTGCTGGGATTACAGGCATGAGCCACCATGCCCGGCCAAATAAAAAATCATTTCTTAAGAGTTTTCAAGGTGAACAATGTTATTTAGTTGGCTTCCATTTTGTATCTGCTGGTGAAATATTCACCATGATAAACCCAAAACAGGACTGTGAATCAATATTTTTGCACAGGTTTTCAGTAATAGAGTATATGTAATGATTAATAATACATAATGTAATTTATTTCATATCAATATACAACACAATAAAATAATGCAGGCATGTAGCATTGATGATTTATTGACTTCTGAGAAGCTCACAGCTGTTCTTTGTGTCATAATATCATTGTACTGCATTTAGAAAGCTATTCTTTTTGTTTTTTATGATTGGAAGCTTTTTATATTTCCTTTTGTGTGATACAGAAAATTTTAAAATACATTTCACAATTTCTAAATTTCAATATAATTATTAAAAATGATTACTTCAGACTAGTCTCTTACAAATGTTACTAAACACAAATATTATACATAAAAGGCCATCTTCATTAAATAGATTAGAATGAATTATTTCTTCAGCTACATTCCCACTGTAAGAGAACACATTCTTGGGGAATATATTCTATGTATGTATTATGTCTTAGTTTATGTTTTTATCATTTATATATAGTTTTCATTTTAAATCTTATCTACTTAATAGATTTATTTATATTTACACATTTATTTTATACTCATTTATATTTACATGGTCTCTGTAGTTATTAGATAGTGAGCTCTTGAAGGATAAGGCTAGTATTATGTTCATTGTCATTATCATCTACAATTATGTTACACAAACAAGCACTCAAGTGTTCATTACAATGACTGGAAATCATTTGAACCATTTAACTTATTCAACGTCTATTATGTCAGGGAGTACAGCAATGAATAAAACAGACCAAAAAAAAAAAAAATCCCTGCTCCATAAAGCTTATATTTTGGTGGAGGAAGACAGATAGTAAACAAATTAATACACAAAATATAAAGTCTCTGATCTGGCAATGAGAAAAATAAAGCAGTGGAGTGGGATTAAGCTATTACCAAAGGGGGTGGCACTTCCATTTTACATGGGGAGGTCAGGAAAGACCTCAAGAAAAGGGAAATTTGGGTTAGACTAAAGAATTTGGGCCAGGTGTTGTGGCTCATGCCTGTAATCCCAGCACTTTGGGAGGCTGATGTGGGAGGATTGCTTGATTCTAGGAATTTGAGACGAGCCTGGGGAACACAGGAAGAACCCATTGCTATACAAAGTTTTAGAAAAAAGAAATTATAGAAAAGAAAAGAAAAAAAGAATTTGAAAAACTATAAGAAGCGAGGGCAAGCCATGTCTATGTCTGGGGCAGAACTCTGCAGGGGGAGGCAACACAAGCATCAGTGCTCCGAGGCTGCAGCAGGAGAGGTGTACACAGAACAGCAGGGAGGCCAGTGCTGAGGCAGGGAGCAAGCTGGAGAGTGCAAAGGGAAGGGGCCAGGGAGGTGACTGGGGTCCTCCAGGCCACCCTGACTTTGAGATGAGAAGAGGGCTCTGAGTGAAGGGGTGGCTTTGCTTACATTTTTTAAAGTTCAGTCTGGCTTTTTCATTTTGTCTTAGACCTTTGAGGCTGCTAGAACAGAATCCCACACACTGGGTACCTTGTAAGCAACAGAAATAAAGTTCAACATCAAGGCACCTGCAGATTCGGTGTCTGGCGAGGGCCTGCTTTCTGGTTCATAGGTGATGCCTTCTCTATGTGTCCTTATATGGTAGAAGGAGTGAGGGAGCTCTTTGGGGTCTCTTTTATAAGGACATGAATCCCATTCATGACAACTTTGCCCTCATGACCCAAGCACCTACCAAAGGCTCCACCTTCAAACACCTTCACATTGGGGATTCGGTTTCAACATATGAATATTGGTAGCACCTACACATTCAGACTATAGCAAGTTTGCATTAGGGTACAGGGGGACAAGAGTGAAAACAGGGAGAACAGTTAAGAGATTAGTGTACGAATCCAAGTAACAGATGATGGTGGCTTGGACCAGCACACTGGCAGTGGCATTGGTAAGCAGTGATCAGATGCTAGATATATTTAGAACAGAACTTAAAAGTAGTAAGAAAAAGCGAGGCAGCAAGAATGATTCCAAGGTATTTGGAGTAACTGGAAGGATGGAGTTATAACAGAAGTGGGCAAGACTGAGTGCACTGGTTTGGAAGGGAAGACCAGCAGCTCTGTTGTGGGTATGTTAAGTTTGAGATGCCTATTGGAGATCTAAGCGGAAATGCAAATAGACATTAGACATGAACTCTGGAGTTCAGGAGAGATCCAGGTTGGAGATACAAATTAGGGAGTTTTCAACCTACGGGTGTTATTTAAAACACTGAGACTGCCTGAGCTGACAGGGAAGTGAGTGAAGACAGATAAGAGGTCTGAGGACTGAATCCTGGGGGTACCCCAAGCTAAGGTATCCAAGATATAAGCAATGCAAGGAAGGCGGAAAACTAGTGTGAGGCACCACAAGGACAATGGGTTTCAAGAAGGGAAATGATCAACTGTGCAAATATTGCTGGGAAGTCAAGAAGGAAGACTTGAGATCAGGACTGAGACCTGGGCCTTGGATTTGGCGATGTGGAGTTTACTGAAGAGTTAATACAAACCGATTGGAAAGGCAGATTAGAACGTGCTTGAGAGAGTTGGAAGAGAGGACCTGGAGACGTTAGTAGCAGCAGCTCTTTCAAGGGTCTCTGCCAATGAGTCATGGGAGGTAGCTGGAGAAGGAGTAGAATCAAGAGGGTTAGAAATGCACCCCCCGCCACCCTACCATGGCCAGGCGTGGTGGCTCACGCCTGTAATCCCAGCACTTTGGGAGGCCGAGGCGGGCGGATCACAAGGTCAGGAGATTGAGACCACCCTGGCTAACACAGTGAAACCCTGTCACTACTAAAAATACAAAAAAATTAGCTGGGCGTGGTGGTGGGCGCTTATAGTCCCAGCTACCCGGGAGGCTGAGGCAGGAGAATGGCATGAACCCGGGAGGCAGAGCTTGTCAGAGAGCCAAGATTGGGCCGCTGCACTCCAGCTTGGGCGACAAAGCCAGACTCTGTCTCAAAAAAAAAAAAAAAAACCCCTATCCTCCACCCTGCCACGAATGAGAAAATGGCATGCTTGAGGGAGATCTGCATGACCAAGTAGAAGAAAAATTTGGTGTTTTAGGAAAGGCAAGGGAGAACTGCGATAGTCATGTCTTTGGGGGGTGGTGCGGGAAGGGAGGGAGATGACCTGGCCCTAGGTAGGATGCGGGGCGGTAATTCCATCCAGGGGAACAGAATGATGGTGCGCAGTAAACTTGGGGAGGAAGTTAATTACCTAGCGGGATAATAGATGAGTTCTTTCCATTTTCCAAATGTTCCAATATGTATGATTACACAGTTTCACAAGATATTAAAGGAAACAATTCATTCCGATATACGGCTTGTATGAGTGAAAACAGGCAGAAGAGTGAGAGCAGTTTTAAAACGTACTCCCTAAGGGCACTCTAGGGTCAGAAGCGACCTCTAGTGGTTCATTTAGACCATTACTTTTTTCTTTTTCTTGCTCTTAAAAGTATAAAATAGCACGGTCCACATTTACTATTATTTTTAAAGAAACGCGATCAGTTTAATTTAGAAAAGAGTATCAGGCATTTGAGTAAACCATCTGTAGTCTAAGCTGGAGTTGCTATTATCATGACTAAGAGTTTCCTCTCTAAATATATCATTCTCTATAGTACCATTAATATTTATGTTCATTCTACTTCTTGAATGAGTGGTTTTATTAAACCAAGAGGAGGGACAACTAGTGGGCTACTTGATCCAAGTCTTCTAGATGCCTACATGGAGTACAAACCCCACATATTTTTCATTACTGGTTTCACTTGATTTGGGGTTGTCACTGGGTTTCCTCTGCCTGGGATGTTCCCATCCTCTGGATTAATTAACTCACTTCCTCATGGGAGTCTTTTCAAGCCTTCCAGGCTACCTTAAGGTCCCCCTGTCATACAAGCTCACAACACTCCATACTTCTTTCTGCCTCATCCCATTTCTCCCAACTGTCATGAAAGAGTCAATTCTGTCATTATTGTTTAAAGTTTTTTCTGGTAAATCATAAGACCCATAATGGCAGAGACTGTGTCTGGCTTGCTCACTGCTGTCTCCTTAGCACTTAGCTCAGTGCCCAGCACTTACCCCAGTGCCCAGCACTTACCCTGTATTCAATAAACATTAATTGGATGAGAACACACTATCCTGCAGGAGACTCTTGCCCATGTTCCTATTCACATCTTTTGGATCCCACTGCAGAGGAGACTGAATTTCAGAAATGAATTTTTATTTCTAAAATACAATTTGCAATTGCTCTAGGTGCACCTGACAGATGCAACAATTTGTCACAAAACTGTCCCAGCTATTCTTTCAATAGCACAATCTTCAGGATTGAAGCGTTAAGTTTCCAGTTCTCCTGCAAAGAAACTCTTTGTGACAAAGGCTGAATCCTTAGATATGACTCTGACCTTATCAGACCATTTTTTTCCCAAAATATAACTAAGGGAAACACAATAAGATGCCAATAGACAGGGCAATGTAATGAGACCATTTCACATTGTGCAGCCATATCCATGGGTCCTAACCCATACAGTCCCCTTATTTCCAGATTTGGTAACATTCTGGTGCCTCTAGGTCTTAGTTCAGCAACAGTACCACTAAAATGGACACAGTGGTAGTGTTCATCTACCTGAGGTCTTTAAGCCAGCCCAGCTTCATCTTTGACATTTTTTCTGACTGCTTCTATTTACTACCAGAGACTGAGAACAGGGGAATGGATGGTTGTCAAATGTCACTCTGGTCTATAATCCCTGGATCCTAGACATGTGACATGGAATGGAGTGGGAACAGAGTGAAATGCTCTGAGCAGGAAGCTTGTCTCCAAGTGTACCCGGAATGTCTGTTATTAACATACCTCCTATAACCTCCTACATACAACTCCCCCAGTTTAATATCTTGGTATTATAATTTTTGGTGTAGTACTTTTGATGTATGCCCTAAAATAATACTCAGGAGGCTGAGGCAGGAGGGTCACTTGAGCCTATGGTTTTTGTTTTTGTTGTTTTGTTTTTTGAAACAGGGTCTCGCTCTGCCACTCAGGCTAGAGTGCAGTGGCACAATCATAGCTCACTGCAGCCTCGACTTCCTGGGCTCAAGGGATCCTCCCACCTTAGCCTGCTGAGTAGCTGGGACTACAGGCATGCGCCACCACCCCCAGCTAATTTTTTTGATATTTAATAGAGATGAGGTCTTGCTATATTGCCCAGGATGTTCTAACTCCTCAAGTGATCTTCCTGCCTCAGCCTCCCGAAGTGCTGGGATTACAGGCATGAGCCACCGTGCCCAGCACATGTCTTCTAAAAGTTGCTGTTTCTTCCTTTTCAGGAGTTCTTTCCCATACTGTTCTTCTGGATGACTCCTCCTTATCCTTCGGATCTCAAATGAAAGGTCACTTAGAGAGGCTTGGCCTGACCATACAATTCAATTAGTTTCCTACCCCTTTAGTCTCTTTCATAGACCCTGTTATTTTCCTTCATATCATTTATCACAAGTCTTCATACATTTATTGCGTTGGATACATTCAATTCTGTCGATTTTCTTAGAATGTAAGGTTCCCAAGGGCAGGGACTTTGTTTTGTTCACTTTTGTATTCCTAGGACCTAGCACAATGCCTGACACATAGCAGGTGTTCCATAAATATCTGCGGAATGACTGACTGTTTCACTTATCCTTGTTCCTTCTACTGCATTTCAGTTCTTGCTACTGCAATTTAACCTCCAAGAGGTAGGAGAAAATCATAATGCCCCCCTCCCTCCATCACTGAATTACTGAGACGGCGTCCTTGCACGTTTGAGCAGCTGCTGCCTTCTCCTGGGAGGCTGTCAAGTACCCCAAGGTGCACAATAATTCTATTAGTAATAGCGTGACTGAGGCAATCAGTAGAGCTGTCAGAAATGCTTTCAAACTTACATTCAATGGGTTCTTGGGCACCTGAAACTGCAAGCGACTGCATTACAATTAAGTGAGAATTAGCAGAATGTTAAAGTTCTTTTTAACAATTTGCATAACAAACCGAGGCGTCCCACGCCATCTCTCTGAAATGAAATTCGGATGTAGACACCTTTGCGCTTCAGGACTCTGCGCTCTTGCAGCAGCGCCTCTGCCCAGCGGGGGGCGGCAGCATCTCAGTACTCACTGTAAAGACTTGTAGGTGGGAGGAGAGATTCGCGTTCAAAAAGCTTTTTGCCTCTATCCGCTCACCGTAGCGCTTAGCCCGCTCGAGTTTCAATGCGCGTTGTTGCTTAACGAAGCTGAGTCCTACACACTGTCCGCTGCTCTCCTTGATCATGGCTTCTCCGAGTTCTTTCACCTACTATTGCCCTCCATCTTCCTCCCCCGTCTGGTCAGAGCCGCTGTACAGTCTGAGGCCCGAGCACGCGCGAGAGCGGTTGCAGGACGACTCGGTGGAAACAGTCACGTCCATAGAACAGGTGAGGTGGCAGGACTGGGCGAGGCGCCCGCGCGGGGTGTTCTGGGAGCGGGAGTCCCGTTCGCAGGGCCGCCCGGGTGCGGAACTCACCGGGGAACTACGACTCCCACAGCGCACCGCGGCGCCTTCCCTCTGGGAAGCTCCGGGCGCCCCGGCTTGGGCTTTGTCGTGGAGCGTTTGCGCGGCCAGGTTGGGGAAGGGTCGTTTCAAGGTTGGGCTTGGAGGAGTGGGCAGTAGCCAGGTCCCTTCTGCCCTAAAGAACGAGGAGAATCGTGTTCTACGTCTGGAGAACAGAGGCAGCCCGGGCGGGTCGGATAGCCCACTCCGTTCTGCCAGTACTTCAGGAGGTTCTGGGGTGCACAGTGCACTTTTCGCAACCTGCTCTCAGCTTCTGGAGGCAGAGAGGAGAGAAGGGCCAGGCTGCTGTCATGCCGTTTCACGATCTGTTTAATTTTTGACCTACAGTGCCAGGTTTGGGGGCCTGCCTCGTGGGTGGGCATTTTGGTAGTCATTCAGCCACTTGAGCACCAACTACGTGTCGGACACAATATTAAACGATGGAAGTACAAGGAAATGAAACAGCCTCTGTGGGGACAGGCAGGAAAACAGAGTTTGGAAAGTGCTCAACAGAAAGTATGGATTTTGGACTACTAATCATTCCCTAAGGCCTAGAAGTAGGATCGAACCTATCATTTTGAAAAGTGTTTGGGGAATGATTCATATGCCCAAAACCATAGTTTTGTTTTTCTGTTTATTCCCTGATTGGAATTGTTCACAAGATTGTTATGTGGAACTGTTTATCCATCTGTCGGTATGGATAGGTGGTCAGGATGATTCTTAACACTAATAAATGAACATCCTGCTGCTTACTGAAATAAGATCTCTTAGTGAGGTCAGTCTCCAGGCTTCACCTTGGAGAGACCTGTTTTGTATTTCATACTTGAAGTTGGAAGCCTGTACTTTGGCAAAATTAGTAACAATAGTTGTTATATTGTACAGTTATGACTAGAATTATAAATTTATAACAGAAACAAGGGCTTGATACATGGTGATTCACTAAGTAGCAGGGAGAATATTTTAACTGGAGGTTTAAACTTATGGAATTTAGGGGAGTAAAGGAAATCCTCACCTCTTGAATCTAGCTAACTCTCCTGGTTGGTTTGCCTACCAGTGTGTCCCAGGGAAGGCTGACTGCAAAAGATTGTCAAGAAATTTCCCACTGATGAAAAACCTGGAGGATCTTTGCAGAATTCCTAAATGATGGATTGCTGAGTGATTCGGGTCAAGTGTTTTATTTAATATCTGACCATAGACTGTCAGATTGCCCTTTTTTTTTTTCAAGACGGGGTCTTGCCCTGTCACCAGGCTGGGATGTGGTGGCACGATCTCGGCTTACTGCAACCTCCGTCTCCCAGATTCAAGCGATTCCCCTGCCTCAGCCTCCAGAGTAGATGGGACTACAGGCGCCCACCAACACGCCCGGCTAATTTTTGTATTTTAGTAGAGACAGATTTCACTGTGTGGCCAGGCTGGTCTTGAACTCCTGACCTCAAGTGATCTGCCCTCCTTGGCCTCCCAGGGTGCTGGGATTACAGTCACCAGCCACTATGCGTGGTGTAAGCATCTTTCAAATCTAGACCGAACGGTATGGCAGACAGTAAAGAATCTTACATTTCTTTTTCGTGTTGTTATTCCAGCACACATTGTTAGTCTAGGATGAACAGTTTCAGGTAGTAGGAAGATAATGTTGTGTCTCATTTTTGTGGCAGCCTCACTGTTTTAATAATCATCTTAGTGACCATTTATTGAGTCTCAGCACAATGCTAAATGCTCTCCACACATGGTATCATTCAATCCTTACACTTTTTATGGATGAGAAGACTGAAGTTTAGAGACCTACCACGTTGGTAGGTTAATGATGATACATTCATCAAAAGTAACAACCTTGTTAGGAGAAGTTATTTACAGAGGATATACTATTACTCTTTCAGTTTTGACTAAAGCTTCCATTTACTAATAGCTCAATTTTGTGCCATTGCCAGTAAAAACAAATTGATGACTGACACCTGTAATCCCAGCACGTTGGGAGTTCAAGGTGAGAAGATCACCTGAGCCCAGGAGACCAACTTGGGCAACATAACAAGACCCTGTCTCTACCAAAAAAGAAAATAATGTATATATAGCTGGGCGTGGTGGTATGCACCTGTAGTCCCAGCTACTTGGGAGGCTGAGGTGGGAGGATCATTTGAGCCCAGGAGTTCACAGATGAGCCATGATCGAGCCACTGTACTGGGCAGCACAGTAAAACCCTGTCTCTTGAAACAAAAAACAACTATACTGATTTTGGTACTGGCCTGGGCAACATAGCAAGACCCCGTGTCTATTTAAGACAAAAACTTCTTAAGTTAAAAAAAAAAAACAAGGCCGGGCGCGGTGGCTCAAGCCTGTAATCCCAGCACTTTGGGAGGCCGAGACGGGCGGATCACCAGGTCAGGAGATCGAGACCATCCTGGCTAACATGGTGAAACCCCGTCTCTACTAAAAAATACAAAAAACTAGCTGGGCGAGGTGGCGGGCGCCTGTAGTCCCAGCTTCTTGGGAGGCTGAGGCAGGAGAATGCCGTAAACCCGGGAGGCGGAGCTTGCAGTGAGCTGAGATCCGGCCACTGCACTCCAGCCCGGGCGACAGAGCGAGACTCTGTCTCATAAGATAAGATAAGATAAGATAAGATAAGATAAGATAAAATAAAATAATGCTTGTTACCTGCTTCCTATCTGATTATCAGAAGACTCAGTTTATTTGTTAAGCAATAATTTGGTAATAGGAGTTAAACCTATAAATAGTGGAAGAAGTCCTTAGCTGTGAGTCCTCTGTTCCATTCGTTGATTTTCATTCATTCAGCAAATACTTGAGCGTCTTCTACAAGCCAGGTACTGTTCTAGACACTTGGCATAAGTCGTTGAACAAAAGAGGCCAAGTTGATGCCTTTATAAAACTGTTTCTAGGCCAATGAAGCAGTCAATTAAAAGAGATAATATCTATAGCTATCTCAATATAAAATGTTAATTAGAAGTGCTGTGGAGAGTAACACTTTGGGATAGAGGGGATAGGGTGTGTCAGGAATGGGTGGGGTGGGAGCAAGGGATGTCTTCATATAAGGTGGTAAAGGGGAACCCTTTATGACAACACATGTGATCTGAGACCTGAAGTCTCAGATGAGGGAGGAAGCCATCATGGATCTGGTGCAAGAATATTCTGGGCAGAGAAAGCAGCAAGCACAAAGGACCAAGGCAGCAGAATGCCTGGTGAGCACGGGGGCTTAGCAAACCAGAGAATAGGAGATGGGTCGGATCATATAGGGCCTCACTGGCCTTTGGAAGTACTTTAAAATATCCTGACTGAGATGGGGAGCCACTTGGCTGTATACCTGCCATTTACTGCCCCAGATTCACTTGGCCTTTTTCCAGCCTGCTCTGTAGATGTGCCCCAGGAGGGGGCCCTGCACTGACAGGTTTCCTTGCTTTGTGACTGCAGGCCATGGGAAGTATTGCTGGGGGTGACTGAGAAGGAGAAGAATGAGACGGTTGTATTTCTTCCCTCCTGCAGGCTTGTGTGGGCTGGGGTTTCCTTAGTCTTAGGGTCACATTTCCTGTCACGTGCCTTCTCTGCAGAGCTCTTTGTCTCCTTCCCTCTCCATTCTTCACATCTTCAGGTCTATGAGGAGTTCAGGTACCCCTGATTTACCAGCTCCAGATACTGCATTTTCTCTTGTGGTTTCCCTACACCTGCCCACATCTTTGTAAATAGTTCCTTTATAAACTCTCCTCAAATCACCCACTTTGTGCCATCTGTTTCCTGCCAGGACTTAGACTGATCCATGATCAGAGGGTTTTCAGCAGGGGAGTGACACAATCTGACTAGCATTTTAACAGACTCATTTAGTACTGTCAAGAGTAGATGGTGGGGAGTGAGGGTGGATGCAGGGAAACCAGTTAGGAGGCTATTGCAATATCCTGGGAGACAGGTGACGGTGGCTTAGCTCACAGTGATGGTAGTGGAGGTAATGAGAAATGGTCAGCTCTGGATATTTTTATGAAGGTCTCTACCTTGCTAAGCTGTTTTGTTAATGCAGATGCTGGGAGGGCCTTTCGTGGCACTAGAGAACAAGACGTGGTTGTATTGTTAGTGCCTGCCTACCTTATTGTGCCATCTGGAATCATCCCATTGCCAACACTCTGATTCAGGCCAGTAGGTTAATACTGATAGTCTCAGAGGTAGCAGCCTTGCCCAAAACAGGTGTTTACAAAAGATACTACTGTTTTTCTTTTAGTTTGTCTTTGAACAGAGGCAAAAGCATCCTCCACTTGAAATGGCATGGTGTCATTGAGCCATTGGCATGGTTCATTGTCAGTCAAGTAACTTGAACTCTGAGGGGAATATTAGAGAATTATTAGTCCTGATCCCTGCCCTCAAAATTCTTTTATCTTAGATAAAAAAGAATATGCTGGAAGGCTGAGTGCGGTGGCTCACTCCTGTAATCCTAGCACTTTGGGAGGCTGAGGCAGGTGGATCACTGGAGGTCAGGAGTTTGAGACTAGGCTAGCCAACATGGTGAAACCCCATCTCTACTAAAAAAATACAAAAATTAGCTAGGTGTGGTGGTGCACACCTGTAATCCCAGCTACTCAGGACGCTGAGGCAGGTGAATCTCTTGAACCTGGGAGGCGGAAGTTGCAGTGAGCTGAGATTGCACCATTGCACTGAACCTGGGTGACAGAGCAAGACTCCATCTCAAACAAGAAAAAAAATAAGAAGAATATGCTATAGGTAGTCACAGAGTGCTAAATTATGACTGCTTTGCACGAGGATTTTAGGGAGTTGAAAAGCCATCTGTGTGGGCTGAGGTGGTCAGGATGACTTCATGGAGAACGTGGAACTGGGTAGGGCTGTAAAAATTAGAGTTTGGGGCAGCCATTCTAGGAGGGGGAGCTGTTTTGAGGGAAGGCTCAGGCTTGACTGGGGGCAGTAAGATGGCTTACCAGGAATGGTGGGTGCAGGTTGGATGTGGTAGGAAATGAGGTGAGATGGGCAGGTGGGCCCCCATCAGGGTGTTGAGAGGCAGGTGATGTCCTGGCTTCAGGTTTAGGCAGTGGGCCACCACATATCCTAAGGAGGGACCAGCAGAACAGAATCCTGACCTTCTGCTGTTGACTTGTTTCAGCTTATAGGATCCAAAATATTAGTAAACAGAGGTGGAACAAATCACTAAATATGATAAAACTTCCCCATTTTTTATGCCTCTGATAGAAGGAACCGGTCCTCTACTTGGTTAAGTGGTCAGTAGGCTAGCTTTCTGAATCCATTTTATTTTATTGAAATTCAGCATATACCATATTGCCCAAGTGTAAAGTAATCCTGCATATCAAAATTCCCCATTAAAAGTCCAAAAGGTTGTTTTGGTTAAGTTTAAAATACATGTACCTTTAGGTATATAAGTGAAAAATACCTGCTTACATAATTTACATTTAAATTTGGGTCCATATACCTACTTAAAATCACCTACTTTGTAAAGTAACACTAATTTAGAAATGCTGGTTTTCCTCCTCCTTTTATTTATAAAATGTTTCTTTTCAGACTCTTCACATGCATCTTTGACTTCACTATTTTTAATCATCACTGGAGCCACTTTTTGAGTCAGCCAATATGGATTTCCGGACCACATGTTCAGTTCTTGAGATACATCCTTTTTGAATATGAATAAGGTGTTACCACTGAATAGTTTATTCCAAGTTACAAGTATCCACTTGCATAACATTAGACTTTTTTTTTTAAGACAGTGTCTCACTTTGTCGCCCAGACTGGAGTGCGGTGATGCAGTCACCATTCACTGCAGCCTTGACCTCACAGGCCTGCCTTGGCTTACCAAAGTGTTGGGATTACAGATGTGAGCCTAGAATTTTTTTTTTTTTTTTTTACAGTATGTCCAGTTGGTATATATTTGTGGTCACTGCAACTTAACCACTTTATTACTTTTTCAAATGGTCTCCTTTTTTTAAAAGACAGGGTCTCACTCTTGCCCAGGCTGGAGTGCAGTGGCATGATCATAGCTCACTGCAGCAACTTTCCAGGCTCAAGTGATCCTCCCACCTCAGCCTCTTGAGTAGCTGGAACTACTGGCGTGCGCTACCACATTTGGCTACTTTTTGTATTGTTTTGTAGAGACAGGGTTTCGCTGTGTTGCCCAGGCTGGTCCTGAACTTAAGCTATCCGCCTGCCTTGGGCTCCCAAAGTGCTAGGATTACAGGCATGAGCCACCGCGCCGGCTAAAATGATCTTTAAAATGTTGGTTTACTGGCCAGGCATGGTGACTGATACCTGTAATCCTGGCACTTTGGAAGGCCAGGTGGGTGGTCAGCTTAAGCCTACAAATTCGAGACAGCCTGGGCAACAGTGTGAGACTCAGTGTCTCTAAAAAAAAGTAAAAAATGAATAAACAAGATAAAAGGCTGGCCTTACAATGGCAGTTTGCACATGAAAGTGTGAGTTTATATCTCCAGGAATAATTACTAAATTTGTGTTTAATTTATCTCATTTCACTGATTACCATTAGCCAAAGCAGCCCAAACCGCACCTTAACTGAGGTTGTTTTAGGCTATTGTGTCATCCCCAGCTGGAACTTCGTATTCAAAATAAAGAAATTGAAAAACTTCCTACAGCAAGAAGTACTTTGTAAGTATTTGAATATAAAGTGACTTGTATTTTCTGAGGGATAGTTTTTTTTTAAAAGTCTTGCCTTATATTTCATATATTAATTCTTTTACTGCAGCTTCAATGACATGAATCGTAGGCAGCAAATCTACTTTCTGAAACAGTCTGTCTCTGGGAGAGGAGGGAGATTTAGGAAGCAGAGAAGTGATAGTGCCTGGTATGAAAGTTGGTACCTCCTGAGATTGGCTTTAGATAGAAGCTCTGAAAGAGAAAGTGCCAAATGCATTAGTTGTTGTTTACCACTTACTGAATGGAAACTATTCTCTGCTTTTATTGATTGAATTTCTTTCTTTTTTTTTTTGAGACAGAGTTTCACTCTTGTTGCCCAGGCTGGAGTGCAGTGGCGCGATCTCCACTCATCGTAACCTCTGCCCCCCGGGTTCAAGCGATTCTCCTGCCTCAGGCTCCCGAGTACCTGGGATTATAGGCATGTGCCACCACGCCCGGCTAATTTTTGTATTTTGGTAAAGATGGGGTTTCACCATGTTGGCCAGGCTGGTCTCAGACTCCTGACCTCAAATGATCTACCCGCTTCCACCTCTCAAAGTGCTGGGATTACAGGCGTTGAGCTACCATGCCTGGCCTATTGATTGAATTTCTGTTGATTAAATGAAAAACTCCATGAAATATCTTTTTTTTTTTTTTTGAGACAGAGTCTTGCTCTGTCGCCCGGGCTGGAGTGCAGTGGTGTGATCTCGGCTCACTGCAAGCTCCGTCTTCTGGGTTCACGCCATTCTTCTGCTTCAGCCTCCCGAGTAGCTGGGACTACAGGCACCTGCCACTACGCCCGACTAATTTTTTTGTATTCTTTAGTAGAGACAGGGTTTCACTGTGTTAGCCAGGATGGTCTCGATCTCCTGACCTCGTAATCCTCCCGCCTCGGCCTCCTAAAGTGCTGGGATTATAGGCGTGAGCCACCGCACCTGTCCGTGAAATATCTTTTAAACAGATATTTTAAAAGATATCAAGAATGCAGCCTTTTGGTTAGCTCTTCATTTATTTGTTGCCATGGCACCTAAGTCTTGGGGACTCTAGTACAGTTACTTGATCCCTGGCCCCTAGAGTTTAACACAATCTCTCCATCATCAAACAATACAAACTAATATACATATAGTTATATATCACTTAATAACAGTAGAAATACATTGTCAGTAGGAAATTTCCTTGTCGTGTGAACATCATAGAGTGTACTTAACACATGTAGATGGCATAGCCTACTACACACCTAGGCTATAAGGTATAGCCTGTTGCTCCTGGGCTGCAAACCTATACAGCATGTTACTGTACTAAATACTGCAGGCAATTGGAACACAATGGTAAATATTTTTGTATCTAAACATATCTAAATATAGAAAAGGTAAACTAAAAATACGTTATAAAAGATAAAATGGTAGACCTATCTAGGGAACTCAGCATGAATGGCGCTTGCGGGACTGGAAGTTGCTCTGGGTGAGAGAGTGAATGAGCGGTGAGTGGATATGAAGGCCCAGGATATGAGTGTACGCTACTGTAGACTTTATAAATACTGTACACTTACTGAACAGACATTATGAAAATAAAATAAACACGGTATGCTTCAGTTACACTAAATTTATTCATACACTTTTTTCTTGCAATAATAAACTTTGCGTACTGTAAGTTTCTTTATAAACCTTAAATTTTTTTTTTACAGCTTTTTGACTCTTTTGTGATAACAGTTTAAAACACAAGCACATTGTNATTTTTGTATCTAAACATATCTAAATATAGAAAAGGTAAACTAAAAATACGTTATAAAAGATAAAAATGGTAGACCTATCTAGGGAACTCAGCATGAATGGCGCTTGCGGGACTGGAAGTTGCTCTGGGTGAGAGAGTGAATGAGCGGTGAGTGGATATGAAGGCCCAGGATATGAGTGTACGCTACTGTAGACTTTATAAATACTGTACACTTACTGAACAGACATTATGAAAAATAAAAATAAACACGGTATGCTTCAGTTACACTAAATTTATTCATACACTTTTTTCTTGCAATAATAAACTTTGCGTACTGTAAGTTACTTTATAAACTTTAAATTTTTTTTTACAGCTTTTGACTCTTTTGTGATAACAGTTTAAAACACAAGCACATTGTACTGCCGTACAAAATATTTTCTGTATATTCTTATTCTGTAAGCTGTTTCCTCCTTTTAAATTTTTTCACTTTCTTTTACCTTTTAAACTTTTTTGTTAAAAACTAAGACACAAACGCACACATTAGCCTGGACCTACACAGGGTCAGGATAGTCAGTGTCACTGCCTTCCATCTCCACATCTCATCCCACTGGAAGTCCTTCGGGGACAATAATAGGATGGAGCTGTCATCTCCTAGGATAACAGTGCCTTCTGCAGGAATTCCTCCTGAAGGACCTGCCTCAGGCTGTTTTATGGTTAATTTTTTTAATAAGTAGAGATACACTCTAAAATAATAAAGTATAGTATAGTAAATATACGAATTAGTAATGTAGTTTATTATCGTTATCAAGTGTTATGTACTGTACATAATTGTATGTGTTATACTTTTATAACACTGGCAGTGCAGTAGGTTTGTTTACACCAGCATTACCACAGGCATGTGAGTAGTGCTTTGTGCTACAATATTATGAAGGCTCTGTTACTAGGCCGTAGGGATTTTTCAGCTCCATCATAGTCTTACCGGACTACCATGGAATATTTGGTCCGCTGTTGACCAAAACATCCTTATGTGGCGTATGACTATATTAGTTTATGTCATATATATGTGTATAGTTTATAAATTGATACATACTTAGTTTATGTTATATATTTTAAAGATATATGTGTATATTATGCATGTATATATTATATACATGTGTGCATATATGTGTATGTATGTATATGTATGTATGTATAAAGCCTGACCAACAAACTTGGAAACATTCTGTACATAGAAACACCTAGCCTGGGGCCATGTGCAGTGGCTCATATCTGTAATCCCTACACTTTGGGAGGCTGAGGCACGTGAATCACCTGAGGTCAGGAGTTCCGGTCCAACCTGGCCAACTTGGTGAAACCCTGTCTCTACTGAAAATACAAAAATTAGCCAGGCTTGGTGGCAGGTATCTGTAGTTCCAGATATTCAGGAGGCTGAGGCAGGAGAATCGCTTGAACCTGGGAGGTGGAGGTTGCAGTGAGCTGAGATGAT
Organism: Rhinopithecus bieti; assembly: GCF_001698545.2. Classification (NCBI taxonomy): domain Eukaryota; kingdom Metazoa; phylum Chordata; class Mammalia; order Primates; family Cercopithecidae; genus Rhinopithecus; species Rhinopithecus bieti. The sequence goes on along the minus strand of NW_016810602.1, from coordinate 1,695,594 downwards.
GCCATTGCACTCCAGCTTGCGCAACAAAGCAAAACTCTGTCTGAAAAAAAAGAAAAAAAGAAAAAAGAAAAGAAACAGCCAAGCCTAGGCTGGGCACATTGGCTCATGCCTGTAATCCCAGCACTTTGGGAGGCTTAGGCAGGAGAACTGCTTGAGGCCAGGAATTTGAGACCAGCCTGTGCAACAGGGTGAAGTCCATCTCTATTATAAGAAAGAAAGAGAGGAGAGAGAAAGTAAGAAAGAAAAGAAAAGAAACATCTAGCCTGTGCCCTATCAGAAGCAGGGGTAAACTCAATACTTGTGTTCCCTCTTTGCCGTATCCTGAGTGATCAGTTATCTCACGATTAGAGAAGGTGAGAGAGGTAATGGTAGGCTTAACATTTGTTAGGTTATACATGAAATACTGCGAGAGCTGGCCTTGGAACCTAACAGGTATAACGTGTTGATGGGAAGACGAATACAGTCTAAAAACCAATGAACTTTGAGAACACAGATTCTGCATGTGTTGTGACCTGCCTATCTATGTAGGTGTGGGGGATGAGGCATCACAAAACTAAGCACTCTGAAATCCTTTTCCTTTTTTTTTCTTAAAGGAATTTATGGTTAACAAAAGTATAATAATGTAATTAACAGCCATTTTTCTGTAACTGAGAATTACCAGTTGCTAACATCTTTTTTGTTTAAAGGAAAGCAATTAGAAATATAGCCAAAGCCTCCTTTAACCCTGTCCCCAGTTCAGTGTGCCTCTTACCCTTTCCAGAAGCAGCCCTTATCGTGAGTTGTGTGTGCATCCTTCCACTTCACTTTTAATCCTTTTATGCATTCATAAACAACTGGATTTGTGCATGTTTTTAAAAATTCACATAAATTGTCACACTGTCATTTTGCCTTTTTTCATTTCACATTTAAAAAAAGTAGAAACGGAGTCTTGCTTGATTGGTTGGAGTCTTGTCAGATTTCTCTTACCGTCATAATTTTGCAAAGACAATCTCCCTTTAGGATTGTGAGAGGGTCCTGAATTCTGCTGAGATGTAGCTGTAAAGGATAACCAGCGATTATTCTGGAGGTCACAAGATTTAGAGCTTTCTCAATTACCCCTGTAGATAACATTCCAATTGCAGAACCTAAGATTGGCCGTTTGAGATGTCTTTTCAGATTTTTGCATTTCTGACTGGCTGACTCCACACAAACAGGTTCTGTGGCCCCACCCAGAGGCTGAGTCAGTGCAGGAGGACCATCTTCCTTCCACACCCCTATGATTTCATCCCCAACCAACCAACATTCCCATTCCCTAACTCCCTGCCCGCCAAACTATCCTTGAAAAACCTCCAAACCTTCGGGAAAATTGATTTGAGTAATAACTCTGTCTTCAGCATGGTGTGGCCAGCTGCATGTCAGTTAAACTCTTTCTTTATTGCAAGGCTATGGTCTCAGTGAATTGGTTTTGTCTGTGCAGCAAGCAGGAAGAACCCGTTGGGTGATTACAAAATGAGTAAATCTCAAAGAGGTGGCATAGACTTCAGGCTTAACTACCACGTTCAGCTGAAACAAAGAAGAATGTTGAGGAGGCCCGGAATGGGGAGGTGACCAGGAAAAGCACAGTAAACAAGGATAAGATTTGTTATGCAGATTTAGGCAGGTGCCTTCTCCATTGGTAAGAGTTCCCAGTGGCTTAGAGTCATCCTTGTCTTCCTGGTACAGAAAGAGAGACAAATGGAGATTTCCTTTTATAGATGTAATTTTCCCTTACAAATGGGGGTAACCTGTACTCTGTTTTCAGAGCTTTTCCTTTGTCTGCTGTTTCTCAAAATAATCAGCTCAAAATAATCCTTATGCCAAAGAAGCCTATCATGGGAAGACATATTCTGGTCTCCTACAGTCATATTTTGAGGTGGCATATTCTGGTCTTCTGAACATTCAAAATGTTAGGTTATTTAGGTAAATTTTGTTTGTTAAACATTTAAAAGGTTTGTTATCTTTGTTTATCCTTTACTAGTTGAGAAGAAAAGTACGTTACTGTTTTTTTAATTAATTACGAATGAAGAAAGTACTATTTGAGGTAAAACTTTACGCATCAACCTCTGAGCTGAAATTTAGTGACCACTGCCACTGTTAAAAACCTTGTTTTGGCTGGGCGTGGTGGCTCAAGCCTGTAATCCCAGCACTTTGGGAGGCCGAGACGAGCGGATCACGAGGTCAGGAGATTGAGACCATCCTGGTTAACACGGTGAAACCCCGTCTCTACTAAAAAATACAAAAAACTAGCCGGGCGAGGTGGCAGGCGCCTGTAGTCCCAGCTATTCGGGAGGCTGAGGCAGGAGAATGGTGTAAACCTGGGAGGCGGAGCTTGCAGTGAGCTGAGATCCGGCCACTGCACTCCAGTCTGGGCCACAGAGCGAGATTCCTCAAAAAAAAAAAAAAAAAAAATCCTTGTTTTATCAAACTTTCAACCTAAATTAACAGAGAGAGGCTCTCTAAAAGAACATGACACTTACTTGGGAATAGTGTATTGCAATGGGAATCTTTGCGCCACAGTAAACTATGTGCATATTCAAGGAGGTAAAGGAAGACAAAGGTTTTTCAAGGAATAAAGAGGATTATATAATTCTTTTAAGATGATTATTATTGGCTACAAGGATCAGTAACAAGTGTGACCAGTCTGAGATTGGACAGGCAATTAATTGCTGGACAGATGTCCTCGTGGAAATATTTTTTGTGTAAGGTTGTGATGACCTTTGTGCAGGGTTGTGGTTTTTGCAGAGCCATTTGGGATAGGTTTTGTTAATCAGGCGTTGATGCATGAGAACCCTCTCTTCATAGCTGTCCCCAGCTTTATTTGTCAGGATTTTAAAACACAAATGACTCCATTTTGATTCTGACAGTGTTCACAAACATTAGCTTTGCATCAGAATCCACTGGAGGACTTGTGAAAAGAAGTCCGGTGGACCCTGCCCGCTAAGTGAATCTATAGGTCTCTACTGAGAATACCTGAGAATTTACATTTCAAACAAGTTTAGCTTAGTTTCTGAAGAACCTGTTTCTTGAGTAAGAGGAATGGTTTCTGTGATTCATAGCAGCATTATTCCTAATAGCCAAAAAATGGAAACAGCCAAAATGTCCACCAACTGATAAACTGGTAAACGAAATGTGATATATCTACACAATGGAATATTATTTGGTGAAATAATGTGAATAAAAAGAAATGGAGTACTGGTACATGCTACAGCATAGATGAGCTTTGAAAACATGTTTGTGAAAGAAGCCAGCCACAAAGGACTACAGCTTTTATGATTCCATTTATATACAATTCCAGACAGGTAAATTTATAGAGATAGAAAGTAAACTAATGGGCCAGGCACGGTGGCTCATGCCTGTAATCCCAGTACTTTGGGAGGCAAAGGCGCACAGATCACTTGAGGTCAGGAGTTCAAGACCAACCTGGCCAATGTGGCGAAACCCTGTCTCTACTAAAAATACAAAAAATTGCGGGCATGGTCCTGGGTGCCTGTAATCCCAGCTACTTAGGAGGCTGAGGCAGGAGAATCATTTGAACCTGGGAGGCAGAGGTTGAAATGAGCCGAGATCACACCACTGCACTCCAGCCTGGGCAAGAGAGAGACTCCATCTCAAAAACAAAGAAAGTAAATTAGTGGTTAGCAGTGGGGAGGATGATAAATTGGATTTGATGCCTAAGAGGTGTGGGGTTACTTTTCGGGGAAGTGAAATGTTCTATAATTGATTGTGATGGATGCACAGATCTATGAATATGCTAGAAGTCATTGATTTGTGCAGTTTAAATGAGTGAGTTGAATGGTATATGAATTATATCTCAATAAAGCTGTTAAAAAATACACCAGTTCTTAGTTCTCCATGGGACCTGTTAAGAAAAAAAAGAGAAATATACTAGAATATTACCAGTTCTTAAGAGACAATTATTCATTGTTATGAACAGCTGACCTGTAATAAATACACAGATAGTCATCAGAATTCATAACTTGACTTTTCAGATATGAGTCAGTTACTAACTGCATTGGAAAATCACTTGTTCATTCTGAAGAAATGATTAGGAACTCCAAAGAAAAGGACACTATGTTGGGAAAATTTTAAGCATTTTCCACCTTGCGGTATGACATATTTCTGTTTTTGTCAGGTGTTTTAGCTTAGAAATAAACCTCCATTTTTCTTGCGTAGTACTTGGCTGCTTTCCCGCAAGAAAGCTGAAGATGGGACTTCTGATTAAGGAGTTCCTGGCTGGGAGCTTTCCTGCCTAGGCATCTAAGTGCCAGAATGCTAAGGGGAAGGTGGGTTCATGCATTAGCCTTTGAATATTATTAAGTCATATGGATTTTAATAGGCTTGTATTGGGATAAAGGAAGTGAATTTTCTTCCCACTTGATTTTGTGTCATTCAGAATTCATTAACTCACTTAGATGAAACAGTACAGTTGGTCCTCCATATCCGTGGGTTCTCCATCTGTGGATTCAGCCAACCACAGATCAAAAATATTTGGAAAAAAAATTGTGTCTGTACTGAATAAGTGCAGACTTATTTTCTCGTTATTATGTTAACCTAAAAGGAAGAAGCTGAGGCAAAGTTAATGTAAGTAGAGAGTTTATTTGGGCCAAGCTTGAAGATTGCAACCCAAGAGCATAGATTCAAGTTGCCCTGATTATATACTGTTAATTAGCAACAGTTACAAGTAGGTTTTTAAAGGACAAGAATAGCCAGGGCCAGGCCCTGTGGCTCATGCCTGTAATCCCAGCACTTTGGGAGGCGGAGACCAGTGGATCACGAGGTCAGGAGATCGAGACCATCCTGGCTAACATGGTGAAACCCCATCTCTACAAAAAATACAAAAAAAATTCGCCGGGCATGGCGGCATGCGCCTGTAGTCCCAGCTACTCTGGAGGCTGAGGCAGGAGAATCACTTGAACCCGAGAGGTGGAGGTTGCAGTGAGCTGAGATGGCACCACTGCACTCCAGCCTGGCAGAGCGAGACTCTGTCTCAAAAAAAAGAAAAAAAGAATAGTTACCCAAAAAGCTGACTGAAAGAAAAATAAAGGAAAAGAAGAGGCTATTCCTAAATTGTTTACCAAGACTTTACATTAAAATTACATAAGGTATACATTATTCTTTGTATCACAAATTCCAGGAACATGAAGATAATGGATGAGGCAGCTAGGGAGGAATGAAATGCCTTTAAACAACTGCCCCCGGACATGAGTGTTGGGAGCATAAATGAAGTCCTATACTCGGTCTCTCTGGGCCTGATAAATTTTGCATATCTCACATAACTCACACTGCTCTGAGCTATTCTTTTCTCAATTGCAGTTATGTTGTACTAGGAGGTATAAGTAATCTAGAGATGATTTAAAATACAGGCGTGTGCCATATAACAATCAACAGACTACATATACCACAGTGGTCTGGAAAGATGATAGTACTGTATTTTCACTCTACCTTTTTTGTTTAGATACTTTTAGATAGATGGATGCTTACTATTATGTTACATTTGCCTACAGTATTCAATGCAGTAATATGCTGTACAGGTCTGTGGCCCAGGAGCAATAGGCCACACTATACAGCCTACGTGTGTGGTAGGCTGTACCACCCAGGTTGGTGTGAGTATACTCTGATGTTCACACCATGATGAAATCACCTAAGAAGGTGTCTCTCAGAATGTATCCCTGTAGTTAAACTACTCGTGATTATATGGGAGGGTTATATAGGTTTTGTGCAAATACTCCAGCATTTTACATCAAGGACTTGAGCATCCACAGATTTTGGTATCCTGGGAAATCCTGGAACCAATCCCCCATGGATATTGAGGGATGATGGTATATCACAGGCAAATCTTTATTTAATGATCTTAGCAATTTCTTGTATATTTTTCTATCCCATTCAGCTTATAGGCATGACTGAGAAATACAGTCTGTGTTTCATTTAGGCTGGTGCTTTATTTTAGCTGCGTGAGTGTCGGGAATGGAAAAAGAATTATGATGATTCTGGGACAACTTTCTTATTCCTCCCAAGTCAGATTCTCATGGTGACGTCAGTCTGTTTTTTTGAAGTATTGTAACCTTTTAAACAGATCATCCCTCCAATTCATGTTCAAAAGCAAATATCAAAGCATGTTCTAAAACCAGATGTAAATTAATTTTAGATTGGCTGCCATTTTAGATGATTCATATCACTGCTCCCCTCATCATCACAGATAATTCTTACATGCTTCTCAAAGGGACTAGGAGCTCTACCTCAATGGGTGTTTCAGAAACAAATGACTCATTTTTGAAGTTTCCCAGGGAGATTTTTATGTATCTTGAAATCTCAACAAAAACATGTCTCACTACAAAGATTAGGAATGCCAAGGAAGGTGAATCCCAATCCTGTTAACCAGACCCTCCCTCATTACTATACCTTGTATACAGGAGCTCTCCCATGAGACCACATTGTGACCACAACCGTTGCCTGAAGCACTCAGCAAGTCAGTACACCAAGGGGTTGACTGGGCGTGGTGGCTCATGCCTGTAATCCCAGCACTTTGGGAGGCCGAGGTGGGTGGATCACCTGAGGTCAGGAGTTCGAGACCAGCCTGGCCAACATGGTGAAAGCCTGCCTCTACTAAAAATACAAAAATTAGCTGGGCGGGGTGGTGGGCACCTGTTATTAGCTACTTGGGAGGCTGAGGCAGGACAATCTCTTGAAACCGAGAGGTGGAGGTTGCCGTGAGCCAAGATCGCGCCACTGTACTCCAGCCTGGGTGACAGAGACTCCGTCTCAAAAAAAAAAAAAAAAAAAAGATGGGGGTTGCAGCAGAGGAGGAGGTTTAGTCCTAGGGTCATCTCATGAGGAGATGGGAAGAATCCTCAAACTCTCCTTTGAGTGATTTGGGGTTAGGGCTTTTAAGGGTTTTGGAGTGGGCTGAAGTGTGGAGTGTGGAGTTTGTTGATTGGTTGAAAAACGTAGGGTGAAGTCATTGACAGGGAGATAAGGAAGCTGTATTCACAGGCAGATTCTGTTCCTCTGTGGGAGTTTTCAAACTGAAGTCTGAAAAACATCTTAGATGATCCTTAAACAAAAGTCTTATGATTCTAATGTCAGAGATCCTGGCTCTGTAGGAATGATGGGATACAAATGGTCAGACTTTTAGCAACCCGGAAGTGGGCTGAAGTGCAGCCTGATTCATGCTTAATTGTAACTGTATTTCTGTCCAGAACCCAGCCTGCAATTTTTGTCAACCATGTGGGTTGGTTTTAGCATTGTGGTGTGGTCTTCAGAAGAGAAAGATCTGATTTCTTTTGTGACCTGACTTTCTGAGATCCTTCATTTTATGGGACTGTGGAGTCCTGTGCATGACGTAGGACCAGAATTTGCTATTTGTTTTGGTGTTTCAACAATTGATGTTATAAATCTCCCAGATGATTTTAATATTTTAACTGTTCAGTTTTACAATAAGAAGCATGACTGTTGGCAGAAGCTCATTATGTATTTGAGAGTGGCGAGTTAATGAACATCCAAACAACTTCGTAGAGCAGGAAGAATACATATTTGAAGTGGAAGGGAGAAAAAAAATCATTTTCCCTCTACCCTTCTAATTTCTGGGCTGGAACCTCTATAACAAAACAACAGGGTAACAAAAGAAAAACAAGCAGAAGTTTGTTAACATGTATACTTCATGTATACATAGGAGATACCCAGGGGAAAATGAGTAATTCTGAAAGAGGTGATCTAGAACTCCAGCTTATATAGCATTTTCAACTAAAAACAGAGAAGTTTGTGGGGGAAGCCAGTTACGGGGAGGTGAACAGGACAAGTATGGTAAGTAAGAGTAAGGTTTATTATGCAGATTTCAGTAGGTGCCTTCTCCATTGATAATAGTTTCCTCTGATTTAGTCATCCTTGTCTTTTGGTACAGAGAGGGAAACACTCTCACAAATGGAGATTTCCTTTATAGATGTCAATTTCCCTCATAGACTGGTATACTCTGTTTTCAGAGCTTCTCCTGTAGCTGCAGTTTCTCAAAATAATCCTTATGCCGTTTAGGCATATTTTGGGGTGGCATATGGTCTCTTACACAAGCAAGAGACATCTGTCTTCATCTGCTCCCAAAGTAACTAGTGCCAGGGAACCAAACACCAAAACTGCCATTAGTTTGGATATTGTGGATTCGGTTTCTGGAAAAGTCCATTGTGATGCCAACATGGTACAGGGGATTCCCTCTCGCCTTGTCCTAAGCCTGTCATCCTGCAGAACCCCTGTCTTAACAGTACTATGAAGTTCCAAACCATAACAACCAACCCTCGCCAATAGGCATTTGTGGCAATAGGAAGAAAAAGCTGATGGAAGTCTCATCTGTATTTGTTTTCTCTCTCCTATCTCCTACATCCTTTCCAGGCAAAAGTAGAAGAAAAGATCCAAGAGGTCTTCAGTTCTTACAAGTTCAACCACCTTGTACCAAGGTAAGCTGTGGTTAGGAGTTTGAGGGGATCTGGGAAAGCACCATCCTGCGGAAGCCTTTCTTCTTTCCTCCTTAAGCGAATCTAACCACGGGGAGCATCTGCTGCACCAATGGTGTTTCTTGTCCTTGTGGCTACCTGGATATGCTATGACCCCCTCTCCTCCCTCTGGTAGAATACTGTTTAGAGCGATTCTCCACTCGAGCTGAGTTGCCAGGTGTTACATGGGGTCTGGATTCTGAGGTCTGAAGATGGAGAGAGGAATTCCAGATTTTTGTTTAGTGGTGGCCTGCTGCTCTGGTCTTCAGATGAGAACTCTCAGGTTTTCTTTTCTTTCTTTTCTTTTTTTTTTTGAGACAGAGTTTCACTCTTGTTGCCCAGGCTGGGGTGCAGTGGCATGATCTCGGCTCCCTGGAACCTCTGCCTCCTAGATTCAAGAGATTCTCCTGCCTCAGCTTCTCAAGAAGCTGGGATTATAGGCGCCCACCACCACACTTGGCTAATTTTTGTATTTTTAGTAGAGACAGGGTTTCACCGTGTTGGCCAGTCTGGTCTTAAACTCCTGACTTCAGGTGATATACCCGCCTCAGCCTCCCAAAGTGCTGGGATTACAGGCATGAGCCACCATGCCTGGCCCAGATTTTTCTTTTTCATATTGCGCTTTGAAACACATTTAGAGTTCAGGGAGATGGCAAGAGATGGATTTCTTTGATGTAGATTATTATTTGACTGGAAAAACGTGGGAAGTTTGAGTTTCTCCATGTCTGCTCCCTGTTAGTAATTGTGTAGCATATCCCAAGGATGAAATTTGAAACAAGACATAGAATGTCTTTTGTTTTCCTTGGAGCTTAGCAAGTTGAAGTCTTCTGAGTCCTGTGAGGTCAGGTATTTTGAAAAGGGAATTATAGGAAGAAATTTATTATTTAATTTGAACCTTTATTTTCTCTTCCAGTGTTTTGTAATATGTCACACTAGAATTTCATAAGGTTATTTCATTCTCGTATTAGTACTTCTCATGCAGTCACAGATTCTTTCTTTAAAACCATTATTTGTTACATTTCCAGCCATCAGAATTGATCAGTAGACTAAAACTGTGTGGTCACCATTTTATCTTAATGATGGAACTTACTTCCTTTCTTCCTTCCTTCCTTTCTCTCTCTCTCTCTCTCTCTCTCTCTCTCTTTCTTTCTTTTCTTTCTTTCTTTTCTTTCTTTCTCTCTCTCTCTTCTCTTTCTCACTCTCTTTCTCTCTTTCTTTCTCACTTTCTTTCCTTTCTGTCTTGTCATGTCATGTCCTGTCCTGTTCTGTCCTGTGCTGTCCTGCCCTGCCTTGCCCTGTCTTGCTCTGTTGCCCAGGCTGGAGTGCAGTGCCCTGATCATAGCCCACAACAGCCTTGAACTCCTGCGAATCCTTTCAGTGCAGCCTCCCCAGTAGTTGGGACTATAGGACTGCATCACCATGCCTAGCTTATTTTTGTTTTTATTTTTTGTAGAGATGGGAGTCTCACTGTGTTGCTCAGGCTTGTCTTGAACTCCTGGCCTCAAGCAGCCCTTCCAAAGTACTGAGATTACAGCTGTGAGCCACAGCAACTGGCCAAGAGAACACTTTTCCTTGACGTCTCTGAACAAAGTGTGGTTAGGCCACTGGCTGATTCACACTGGTTGGGAAGTCAGTCGCAGGTCTGAAGTTCAGCCTTTCCTCCTTCCTCATGTCTCTTGACTTCTTTTTTTTTTTTTTTTTTTGAGACGGAGTCTTGCTCTGTCGCCCGGGCTGGAGTGCAGTGGCCGGATCTCAGCTCACTGCAAGCTCCGCCTCCCGGGTTTATGCCATTCTCCTGCCTCAGCCTCCGGAGTAGCTGGGACTACAGGCGCCCGCCACCTCGCCCGGCTAGGTTTTGTATTTTAGTAGAGACGAGGTTTCACCGTGTTAGCCAGGATGGTCTCGATCTCCTGACCTCGTGATCCACCCATCTCGGCCTCCCAAAGTGCTGGGATTACAGGCTTGAGCCACCGCGCCCAGCCTTGACTTCTTGAGATCTCCTAACAGACTCAATCCTAGCAAGTCAGTGTCTAGGTACTTCCGCTTACTAGAACGTTATAAATGGGTCCAATTTTGTTACCTTTGTGTCTTTTTTTTTTTTTTTTTTTTGGCCACCGTTTCCTTAAGAAACTTTTTCTGATTAGCCATGGCAGAAAACAGTTGGAAAAGGCAAGTGTTCATAGGGAAAGGCAGGTGGGAGGGTTAACTTCATCTTCGTTCCCTGGGGAAGGAAAGGAGGACAAATAATCAGCTTAGTAGTATAGTCTTTCCCTTAACTGCTAAACCAAATCTCTGCATTAGCCCAATGCTCTGACCTCAATAAAATGAATTATTCCTCTTGTCATGAGACATAGCTAGAGATTAGCAAATAACACTGTTTACTTAAACAGCTTGGGAGAACGAGCTCTCTTAAATATAACGGTATCCTTGGTAGTTCGCTGCCCCTAGGCACAAGCTGGTTCAAGCTTAGCTTCCCCAGAGGGGACAAGACTTCATCATGGTGAGGGTGTGGGTGATTGCTTTCAGAGGGCTTTGTTGTTGTAGTTGAAGCGATGACTCACCCGATTGGACTGAATTACTGTCTACTGCCTGGGCTCTGGGAACCTGTTTCCCACGCGAACCTTTGATGATTTGACATTCCCTTTTCACTTACCATCAGGATAGAGCCCTTGGTCTCTTTCATTCGTTTTTGAAAATTTGTTTTTCCTTAGCTCATGAGCTGAAGAAAGACTTTTATTCACACTGAGATACGAGAGGAAATGGGAGGTTATAGTCCGGGAGAAAGCAGTTGTTTTTTGGGAGTGATGGTAGATGATATTAAAGGAGTGAAATCCCCTGATTTGTAGATAGTAGGTCAGGTATGGGTGGGGAAAAAAAATGTGTTCCTCCTGGGCTTGGATCCTTGTGGAAATAGAATATATCAGGGCTCCGGGTTAGTTTCAGGAATTTCACAATTACCCATTTTATCTTTGTTGCCTATGAAATTGAGTGTTTTAAAGGATGCTAATTCATATTGGAGATACTATACATTTTGACTGAATGGCTGAGTATATAAATCAACATATCAATATAAGGCTGAAGCCAAACATCACCATCATAGAATGAGCGAGGATATAAGAATAAATTAGAAAATTTATCAGAATTTTAAATCATTATCACAGTCTCAATATTTAACATCTTAATAGTCAGAATTTTAAAGTCTGACACTGTAATGCAGGAGGTAACCTTCACTGTTAGCTAAAGTGCATGGTCAGCTGTTAGCAGTAAATCTAGATGGCAGGGCTTGTTTGTGTGTCTGAGGTCATGATGCTGATCAAGTGGGACAGACTCACACACACGCCCAGGACCACAGACCACACACAGGTCCAGGGATGCCTGTGATGATGCTGAAGTCGGCATTTGCCTTTTCAGCGTTCCAGGGCCAAAGTTGAATAGCAGACTGGGCTGAAAGTCAAGGCTGTAGCTGAATGTCAGTACATTCTACAATTAATCCCCTTCCCAGAAATTATTTTCTTCTCTAAAGTTGTGACTGTCTACCTGGAGTAAGGTAGTCAGTCCCAAGGAACTTTTTGACCATGCTTTTCATGGTTTTGTTTATTCATGTCCTGCTTTCCCATGAAAATTCATTTTTTCTTCCCTGTGGGTATTGTCATGGTTTCACACCCTTTTGAATGTACCCTTTTGCATGTATCACCTTGACTTTAATAAGAAACCTGAAATGCATAAACTACACAGATACCTCTCTCACATGTAATTTTAAATTTGTTTTCTCCTGGGCACAGGAGCCTGGTGCTCCTCAGAAGTGAGAAATATTGATAATGTCCCTGTGCTAATAGAGCCCTGGAGGTTAAGTGCTGACAATGGCTCTGAAGCCAGAATACTCTGAGTTAAAGTTCTCAAGGCAGGTCTCTCACAGGCACCTGCTTAGCTCCCGGGTTTTCTGCCATTCCTGTATGTGATAGAATTTTAGAATTTCCCAGATCCTGAGCAGGTAGAGGATGTATTCTCCTCTTACTATTGTTCTTTCCAAGGTCTTACAAATAAATTCACCTTTCCTCAGTTGCTTTATTACTTACATGCCAGGTGCTTATTTTTTGACTAGAGAGGCCCCTGGCTTTAGTGATTCTAGAAAGTCCCCAGGAACCAACAATGGACTGAATCTCCTGTCCTCTCATCTGTCACAATCAAATAATGCATGTTTCCCAGGATGGCCCAGGTTTGTGGGGAGGAAGTGGCTTTGCTGTCATTCCATTCTGCTGCCTTTATGTGATCCTTTCAGCATCAGTATCTAGAGAGTCTCCAAAGGACAGGACACTCTGCTGGGCTCAGGGAAGCCAGCATGAGCAAGGCCTGCCCCTGCTGGGCTCTTGGTCTAGTGGGGGAGGTGGATATTAAACAAATGAACACAAATACACAGTTACCAATGGGGTAGTTTGAGAGAGAGAATCACTGGGAGAATCTAATTTGGATTGGGAAGTTGGGGAAGGCTTCTTAGAGAAAGTGACATTTAAGCTGAATCTGTAGGTGGAATGGGGTGGCTAACTTAAAGGATGGGGAGAGTGTTCCAGGCAGAGGGAACAGCATGTGGTAAAGCCAGGAACGGAGCTCAAAGAAGGCAGCATGACCAGAGCTCAGGGGTGGAGATGAGGTTGGAGAGTAGTGTGGGTGGAGGCACATTGCGAAGAGTCTGGAAGCCTGGTGGGCTCACCCCTCATAAGAAGTACTATTTAAATCATTACCCAGTACACACAGATGTGCAAGTTCCTTTTCAGACAGTGGAAACCTGACTTCCTGTAGCCTTAATAGATTTACCCACTTGCTCTCCTGTCACCCTCTGCACAATGACACGGGGGCCCTCCTCATCTACTTGAGCTGACACCCTGCATCCAACCCTGCACCCCCTCAAGTCCTGCATGAAGCCTGTCTTATTCTGCTCCATGTAATTGAATGGTTTTGGGGCTGAATTGTTCAGGTAAAAATAGGAAGAGCTCTATTTTTTCTTAACTTCCTACACAGAAAAGATTTTTGGATAGAGGTGAGTTGAGAATTAAGGACCAGAGAGGGTATTAGCTTGAGCTGCCATAACACAGTATCACAGATGGGGCACAGTAAACCAGAGAGATTTATTTTCTCACAGTTCTGGAGGCCAGAAGTGTAAGACCAAGGTGTCAGCAGGCTTGGTTTCTCCTGAGGCTGCTGACTGGCTTCACCAACATGTTACACTTCTTAATTTCACTGGCCCTTCGCTAACTGCCTTATAATCCTTTTATTCGTCTCATGTAGATTCCCTAACATACCCACCACTGTGGCCATTCCACAGCTCTCCCACCATCTTGACTCCTAGTTCCTGAGAAAATCAAGGTTGACCCATCTGAATTTCCTGTTTCCTCCTTCCCACATCAGAGTCCTGTATTTCGCTAGCTTCGAACCCATCGTTTCTTGCTCCAAGAATGTAGAATCCTTCCTTCTTCCAGGCTCACCTCTCCTACTATACTCTCATCCCAGCCCTTCTCCGTCCTCTTTACAGACCTTCCCTGATGGATTTCCTCTGGGCTTTTGCATTTTTAGTGTGGAATTTCTCTGCTTACTGCCTTGTACTTTTGATCCAGCTGAACTAAACTAACTTAAATGTGTCATGATGTTTTCTTCATTTTGCCTGTTTAACTCATGTCTTTCCAGCCTTAGCCTCAATGCTGTTCCCTTTGGAAAGAGTTTTCTGACTCTCCATCTCTTCTCGTAGCTGATCACAGCGTTTATTGGACAGGGCTCTGCTCGTCATTTTCACATCTGTGTCCACCTCTGGACGGTCGCTCTAGGGGACAGAGCAGCCTCTACCCCAGTGCTGGACACCCTGCCCACACAGATGAGTGCTCCCTGCATCCTAAGTGGACTGTCCTGAAAGAGAAACTGAGTCTAGCCTTCTCTTGTTTACAATTTGCCTTCACCTCTGCTCCGAATGCTCTTGGAGGTCTCCAGCCTTTCTATGGTTTGTTGTCTTTTCCCTCAGTCTGGCTGCAGCGTCTGCCACTGTTAAACACCTTCCTGAAATTCTGTCCTCCCTGATGGCCTGTGACATGACACTTCCTTTGCTCTTCCCCAGCATATGTAAACTCTGCTGTTTCTCTCCTTCACTGGCTCTTCATTCTCCTCTAAACCCTTAGAGATGGGTCTTCCCACAGTTTTGTTTTCAAACTTTTATCTCTGCCCTCTCATCTTCTGTGGCTTCACCTGTCACTTCCATGCAGATAAATGCTTCCCAGTGTGTGTGTGTGTAACCTGGATCCCTCTCCTGAGCCCCACGTGTGTGTCCAGCAGCCTGATTGACATCCTCACCTGAATGCACTTCCAGCATCCTAAAACCCACACATCCGAAAGTCAGCTGACCATGGGTCACACGCTAGTTTGGGCCCTAAGTAGCCCCAACTGTGTCAGCTCCTCAGCGCTTCTAACCCTGTCTCCCCACCCCATCTCTCTGCCCACTGCAGTGTTTTCAGTTACTTCAGTTTTTAAACACATACTCAGTACCTACTGTTTTTCTAAAGCGCAGTTCTGATCACTTCTTTTCTCATCTCAAATACCTTCAGGACTTCCCTTTGCCTAGTAAATTGAGTAGAAATGCCTCAGTCAGCATCCCAGATTCTTGTTTAAAAAAAAAGAAGGGTCCCAGCTGCTTTTCTCCCATTCCTCTTTCATCCCTGGATTGAGGCCAGAGTCTCCCACCTGTCACTCCTCTTGTGCGCTTTATACCTGTGCTGCATAATAGTCATTAGCTACCTGCAGCTATTTAAAGTTGAATTAAAATGTTCTCCTTCTGCCAGGGCCGCTCATCGCACATTCCTCCTTTTTCACACAAACTTTCCTGATCATTCCTTTCTTCATGAGATGTCCCCTCTCTTTTGAGCCTCAGTAGTATTTTATGTTGTTCCCATACAAAACCTACCCATTCTTTCCTTGTATCCATTGATATACTTACCTCGTTTCTGAATTGGAAGTTTTTGAGGTAAAGACTACATGAAGGGTCGGGTGCGGTGGCTCACGCCTGTAATCCCAGCACTTTGGGAGACCGAGGCAGGTGGATCACCTGAGGTCAGGAATTCGAGACCAGCCTGGCCAACATGGCAAAATCCTGTCTCTACTAAAAATTCAAACATTAGCTGGGCATGGTGGCATATGCCTATAGTCCCAGCTACTCAGGAGGCTGGGGCAGGAGAATCGCTTGAACTTGGGAGGTGGAGGTTGCAGTGAGCTGAAATCAAACCACTGCACTCCAGCCTGGGTGACAGAGCAAGACTCCGTCTCAGGAAAAAAAAAAAAAAAGACTACATGAAGGCTCTTATTCTGAGCCAAGTACAGTGGGAGTTTGATAACAATTGTGGAATTGACTACCTAGCAAAGGGAATGGTTCTGTTTCCTTTGTTTCTGTAATCCGCAAGTGCAGGGAACATCTTGACAATCTGTGCTTTTTCCTTCCTTCTCTAGTCACACAGGCTCCTTCTGCCAGACCAAGAAAGAAGTGCAGCCTCCATGCTTTGCCTGGCCTGTGCAGGTGGCCATGGGCAGCACATTCCATCTTAAAGCCAGTATTGTTGACTTCAGAGCCAAGGACAGCGACTGGCTGCAGAACACTGTCCTCTGGCCAGGGCTGTGGGTCACAGGTGGGAGGTGGAATTTCAGGGAGGGAATAATAGATGGATAACTGAGAGGCAGGCAGGGTACAAACTATAGACCTTAAAGAAGTCATTCCAAAAGGGGTGACTGAAATGACAGCGGCTGAGGCAGGGAAGTGGCGAGACTCAGATTTAAATTGCTTACAGGATGGGGAGCCACAAAGATATCTGTTCTTAGATGCTGGAGGAAGTTTCTGGGTGGACTGTCAGCCATGCCTGGCTGCGTGTGCGCATTGTGGCTTTTCTGTTAGCCCAAAGTCACTGCCTTTAGGAGACCAAAATCTCACTCAAAATGTCAGCTGGCATGGTTTTCAGATGCTTTAGAGACATTCAGACAAGAGCTTCTTTTCTCTGGTTTAGGTGCTCTTTGGAACCAGAGAAGTTGCTGGTTATCTAATCAGTGACTGCAGAGGGACGTCCTGAAGCTGAGCGTGTACCTGTGTGTGTATGTGCATACACGTGCGTGTGGTGGAAGCATAAGCTATTAGAATGGGCTTATAAGCTGTTTGTCTTTCCAGGCTTATTTTGCAGAGGGAGAAGCACTTCCATTATCTGAAAAGAGGCCTTCGACAACTGACAGACGCCTATGAGGTAAACACATTACCCAGGAACTCTTGCTGTCAAATTGTCCGCCAAGTCTTCCTCCTTTTTCTATTTAAACATAAAAGACTGTTGGGGCTGACTTGTTGCAGAGTCACTCTTTGTTCTCTGTGGCTCTGGCAGGAGGTAGAGTGCTATCACAGAGCTGGGACTCCAGTCCTGAAAGGGCAGAACCCAGTTTCTTCCAGAGTGAGTGGAGCACCCTAGATAGGGTGGAGCTTTCTTCTGTTACTAGATGATGAGTGAGGGGTTTGCGTGCTTTATCTAGACCCCCTTGACAGCTGGCTAAAAGCCAGTTACCTGTTCACCCTTAACCCTTTGCCCTATAAGCTGATCTAATTTCTTGCTCATTTATTGAGGAGTATTGTCCAAACCTGTTAAGTCTGTATCATGATGGTTACAAATTTTCCAACTTCACCACTTCTTATAGTACATTACTTTTCATATCTTCATTAAAGAGACAAAAACCCTTTCTTATAATAAGATCTAATTTCTATACTGACTAGAGAACCAGTATAGAGAGTGGCCCTTGCAATTTAACACTTACTATTTAAGAGTAGATCTTAAACATTTCCCAGAGCAACCTCAGGGCTGGGTGGTGGTGGAGAGGGACAGATGTTGGATGGATTGAGTGGCAGGCAAAGGGTGAGTGTGAACAGGAAGGCTCCAGTCTTTCTGCCCTGCTTAACCCAGAGCAGCGTCTCTGTTTTTAATCTGCTTTTTATTTGGGTTCCACATTTGATTATTTGTGGCAATGATTTGCCAACTCAAATGCCTGTGGGGCCCAGGCAGGCAGCATAAATCAGTGAAGTGGGCTGCATGGAGACTGAGGCTAACTGGAGGCCCCGTGCCTTTACTCCATTCCTGCCCATTGCTGCCATCCAGGAATGCAGAACCAAGGTTGCCTGATCATCTTTTTTTCCCCCCCTAAATGAAGCTGGAAATCCACGTTTTCGTGTGACTCTCCTGACAAATGTTGCAGCTACTTCCAATTAAACAATACACATCCATGGGCTAGATTTGGCCTGTGGGCTATCAGTTTTCAATCCTTTTTTTTTTTTTTGAGACGGAGTCTCACTCTGTCCCCCAGGCTGGAGTGCAGTGGCCGGATCTCAGCTCACTGCAAGCTCTGCCTCCCCGGGTTCACGCCATTCTCCTGCCTCAGCCTCCTGAGTAGCTGGGACTACAGGCACCCGCCACCGCACCCGGCTAATTTTTGTATTTTTTTAGTAGAGACGGGGTTTCACCGTGTTAGCCAGGATGGTCTCGATCTCCTGACCTCGTGATCTGCCCGTCTCGGCCTCCCAAAGTCCTGGGATTACAGGCTTGAGCCACCGCGCCCGGCCCAGTTTTCAATCCTTAACTCAAGTCCTCAGTAGTTATGATACAGTTGGTTCCAATATCAGCTAACAATTTATTGAACAGTGTGCTGAAAGCTTACCATGCATTCTCTCATTATTTATTTATGAGATGGAATCTTGCTGTATTTCCCAGGCTGGAGTGCAGTGGCATGATCTTGGCCCACTGCAACCTCCGCCTCAGGTTCAAACACTTCTCCTGCCTCAGCCTCCTGAGTGACCAGGATTACAGGTGTGCACCATCACACCTAGCTAATTTTTGTATTTTTAGTAGAGATGGGGTTTCACCGTGTTGGCCAGGCTGGTCTCGAACTCCTGACTTCAAGTGATCCACCTGCCTCAGCCTCCCGAGGCTCTGAGGTTACAGGCGTGAGCTACTGCGCCCGGCTGCATTCTCTTATTTAAATCTTATAACTGTGTGAGGTAGATCAATCTTTTGTTTTTTGCAGATAATGAAATGGGCATAGCAAAATTAAGTCATTTGCTCAATGGCACATAGCTAGTAAGGTGAAGAGCTGGGATTCAAACTTAGGCTGCATCCCTGGCAGTGTCTTCAGTAGCCCAACAGCCTGCCTTCCAGGTGGCGGATTAGCCACAGCTTGGGATATCAGCACAGTTTTGAAGAGGGCAGCTTGGGCCAATGGAAAGAACACTAGATTGAGTCTAAAAACCTAGGTTCTTGTCTCAGCTCTGACATTTCCTATTTTATAATCTGAAAAGGTTAATCTCTGGACCTCATTTATATATTTTAATTTATAAAACTGGGGCAGTACTCCTGTCTACCCTGCCTAGCCTTGAATGCTCAATCATCATTTGTGGTTTAATTATGATTAAGAGCTGTCTGCATGTCACCTTTGGAAGCCTTTCCTAGCTCCCCAGGCAGAATTAGTCTCTTCCATGCGCTCCCTCAAAACTCTATTTTTGCCCATTGTAGCATTTCTCCAGGTATATGTACACGTGTTGGTTCCAGAAAGACATGAGGTCTGTCCGGTGCTCTCTTCCCCTACAGGTAACCACAGGCATTCTATATCCCAAGCATCTCAAGAACAGAAACCAGGTCGGGCATGGTGGCTCATGCCTGTAATCTCAGCACTTTGGGAGGCTCAGGCAGTTGAATTGCTTCAGCCCAGGAGTTCAAGACCAGCCTGGGCAACATAGTGGGACCCTGTCTCTGTAAAAACTTAAAAAATTAGCCAGGCATGGTGGTGTGCGCCCCTAGTCCCAGGTACTTAGGAGGCTGAGGCAGGAGGATTGCTTGAGCCCGGGAGGTTGAGGCTGCAGTGAGCTGAGATCATACCATTGCACTCTAGCCTGGGTGACAGAGCGAGACCCTGTCTCAAAAAAATAAAGAGTAGAAGCCAAATTTTATTATCATGCCCCCAGTGTCTAATACAGTGCTTGGCACAAGTAGGTACTATCAAATATTTGTTGAATCAGTGGTTGAATTAAGCCAGAAAATCTCTTCAGAGAGTCTATATCTCCTTGGTTCTACACTGAGAAAATAGCAGCCCCTAACCTCCTGGCCTGTAGGAAGTCCTCTGCTCAGCCTTCCTTAGATGCTTGCCAGGGAGGGATCCACTGGGTTTAGGGTCACCTTTTCTTTTTAATCCTGTTGTCTCTTTTTTTCTTTTCTTTTCTTCCTTTTTTTTTTTTTTTTGAGACGGAGTCTCGCTCTGTCGCCCAGGCTGGAGTGCAGTGGTGCGATCTTGGCTCACTGCAACCTCTGCCTCCTGGGTTCAAGTGATTCTCTTGCCTCAGCCTCCCAAGTAGCTGGGATTACAGGCGCACATCACCATGCCCGGCTAATTTTTGTATTTTTAATAGAGACAGGGTTTCGCCATGTTGGCCAGGCTGGTCTTGAACTCCTGACCTTAAATGATCCACCCACCTTGGCCTCCCAAAGTGCTGGAATTGCAGGCGTGAACCACCGCGCCTGGCCCTGTTGTCTTTTTTTTTTTTTTTTTTTTTTTAAACAGATGGTCATTTCAGCTCCTGGCTAAGACCACAAAGCAAAGTGTCCTTTATTCATTGATTGTTGTTTGAGCAAGGGTGCCCTCCTCCCCCTTGCCAGGCTGCTGGGAGTGAGACAGATACGGCCTTGGCAGCAGTGTCTTGGAGTGATTGTGAATACGGGATGTTTTCTCTCCTGTCTCTCTCCCAGTGTCTGGATGCCAGCCGCCCATGGCTCTGCTATTGGATCCTGCACAGCTTGGAACTGCTAGATGAACCCATCCCCCAGATAGTGGCTACAGAGTGAGTCTGGCTTTGGGAAATCTGGGGTGTTCATTGAAATTGTATTTTGAGTTTGGGGTTTTGTTTTGTTTCTGTTTTATTTGTTTGGAATGGAAAAAAACAGAGTGCCACAAAGAAATCCTTGCCCTTCGCATGACCTCCGGCAACTTCCTGAAACTCCTCCACTTTAGAAACCTAATGTAAGCTAGTGGGTAGAACAAGACTTTGAACTTCCAAGAGAAGGATTCTGGTTTCTTCTGTGGTCTTTTCTTTTGACTCTTGACTCTGGTCTTTGAGAAAAGTCTTAATCATCAACTCTGAGAGACATGATTTTGCCAGAAAGTACAGTATGCATTTGAACAGTTTCTGTGGGGAAGCATGTGCCAGTCCAGTGAACAAAAATGCCTTTGCCTTTCCTACGCACCTCTGTAGAAGTACCTCCCTGCTCCCGGTACTTGGAGGGACTGTGCAGCTCTTGATAGGACTAGATGTGTTACTGGCGTTGTATACAAATGCCGTGACTCTCAGTTTTCCTACACCTGATTGATGATTAGAGATCCAAGCAACTGAGCTTCTTCCCAAGATCCTTGTACAGATGGCATTCTTGATCTGGCACCTTATTCCAGACACTCATCACCATTTATATATTAAAGAAGAAAAGACTGATCATGACTCCAGTGCTAGGGATACCTGGAATAAGAAAGGGCAGCCAGGAATTGGATCTAAGATCCGCTGAGAGGCAGCATGAGCTCTAGGCAGCATCTTGAATTTCTCAGCTTCCTCTGGTGCTCCTGAGGGCGAGGCATCTGGGATGAGAGACTTTGAGCCAGGTTCATTTCTCCACAGCACAAGGAGGCAGCTGTGCTGGGACACACAGAGGCTAGCCGGGGCCCCTCTCTGGTCACAGAGCCCCTGCCTTGGTCACATTGTCAGGTCAGAAGAACAGAACTGGACATTGTCTCATTCATTCTGTCTTAACAATAACCTCTCATTCTTGCCTTCCTGGGCAGGGTGTCTTGTGATGAATGTGGATGGGGAAGATAATAAAGAATTAGGCCATTAACCCTTGTGGTACATAGGATGCTTTCTGAGGGAGAGGCAAGTGCATTATTTTGATCATCAGGATGCCACTGCAAGCCTGGCTGCTTCCAGCACTGGAAGGAGAGTTGGACACAGTTTCTGCAGTAACAGGAATTTAATTGTCAAAGAAAGGCTCGTGTGGTGTTTTTTTTTTTTTTTTTTTTTGAGACAGAGTTTCACTCTGTCACCCAGGCTGGGGTGCAGTGGCACAATCTCAGCTCACTGCAGCCTCCACTTCCCAGGTTCAGGTGATTCTCCTGCCTCAGCCTCCTGAGTAGCTGGGATTACAGGCACCCACCACCATGCCCGGCTAATTTTTGTATTTTTAGTAGAGGCAGGCTTTCACCATATTGACCAGGCTGGTCTTGAACTACTGACCTCAGGTGATCCACCCGCCTCGGCCTCCCAAAGTGCTGGGATAACAGGCGTGAGCCACAACATCCAGCCCTGTGTATTTTAGAAATACCAGCTCGGGGGCCTGGGGATAGTTTGGGAAGTTTTCCCTTCACTCCTACACAATCAGGATATTTGGAAAGTTTTCCCTTCACTCCTACACAATGGGAAAGTCGGGTGTGAGAGAAGAAAGAAAAAATGGATTTCTGTGAGCCATGGTCCGAGCACTAGATGGAGGAGGCTGCAGACCCATGAGAAACTGGAAGAGAGAGTCACAGGGGGTGCCTGAGGTGGAAGCACTCGAGCCAGAATTGACTGAGTTTTTTTCTAGGCTGTGTGCTTGATGTTTTGTAGTGAAGGCTTTTCTGAGGAAGTGTCAGCGCCGCTTTTGGGACAATGTCACATAGGATGAGAGGAGCCCTTAAAGGGCCTTTCATTGGAAGCAATCTAAATTTAAAAATCAACAGTAGAGAATGTTTAAAAAAATTTTTTTAAATGTAAAGCTGGGCATGGTGGCTCAGGCCTGTAATCCCAAGCACTTTGGGAGGTTGAGGTGGGTGGCTCACTTGAGGTCAGGAGTTTGAGACCAGCCTGGCCAACATGGTGAAACTCTATCTCTACTAAAATACAAAAGTTAACCGGGCATGGTGGTACACCCAGCTACTTGGGAGGCCGAGGCAGGAGAATCACTGGAACCCATGAGGTGGAGGTTGCAGTGAGCCGAGATTGCGTCACTGCACTCCAGTCTGGGTGACAGAGTGACACTTCATCTCAAAAAAATAAATAAATGAAATACATAAATTAAAAAAATAAAACGTAAGTCATTTATGGTGCCGTACATTCAGTGAAATATAAGCATTAAAAAATTTGTAAATGTGGCCAGGCATGATCACACCTGTAATCCCAGCACTTTGGGAGGCCAAGGTCAGAGGACCGCTGGAGCTCAGGAATTCAAGATCAGTCTGGGCGATATAGTGAGACTCCGTCTCAAAATAAAATAAAATAGCTGGGTGTGGTGGTGCACACTTCTAGCTGCTCAGGAGGCCGAGGCAGGAGGGTCACTTGAGTTCAGGAGTTTGAGGCTACAGTGAGCCATGATGGCACCACTGCATTCCAGCCTGGGCAACAGAGCAAGACCCTGTCTCAATAAATATATGAATGTGTATATTTGTATGTTAAAATGTATGTATTTATATAGAGAGATGGGAAATGAAAATAGTTTAAAAGATTTAATTTACATATATTAAAATATAGATGATTATATGCATAGATAAAACCAGAAAGATACATGTAGTAGTTACTTCTGGACGATAGGGTTAAAAGTGATTTTATAAACTTTCTGGGCTGGGCGTGGTGTTTCACACCTGTAATCCCAGGGCTTTGGGAGGCCAAGGCGGGTGGATCACCTGAAGTCGAGTTTGAGACCAGCCTGGCCAACATGGGGAAATCCTGTCTGTACTAAAAATACAAAAATTAGCCTGGCTTGGTGGTGTATGCCTGTAATCCCAGGTACTCGGGAGACTAAGGCAAGAGAATTGCTTGAATCAGGGAGGTGGAGGTTGCGATGAGCCAAGATCATGTCACGCTCCTCCAGCCTGGAGGACAGAGAGAGACTGTCTTAAAAAAAAAAAAAAAAAGGCCAAGCGCAGTGGCTCACGCCTGTAATCCCAGCACTTTGGGAGGCCGAGGTGGGTGGATCACCTGAGGTTGGGAGTTTTAGACCAGCCTGGCCAACATGGAGAAACCCCATCTCTACTAAAAATACAAAATTAGCTGGTCATGGTGGCACATGCCTGTAATCCAAGCTACTCAGGAGGCTGAGGCGGGAGACTCGCTTGAACCCGGGAGGTGGAGGTTGCAGTGAGCCGAGATCACACCACTGCACTCCAGCCTGGGCAACAAGAGTGAAATTCTGTCTCAAAAA